>NC_042618.1:68980793-69283972 GCF_901001135.1 Rhinatrema bivittatum | reverse complement strand
GGAAGAGTAGCCTAGTGGTTTCAGGAGCAGGCTGAGAGCCAGGGTTCAAATCCTACTGCTGCTCCTTGTGACCTTGGGCAAGTCACTTTCCCCTCCATTGCCTCTGATATAAACTTGAGATTGTAAGCCCTCTGGGTACTGGGAAATACCAACAGGACCTGAATGAAACTCCCCTTGAGCTGCCAATGAAAAGTCATGAGCTAAAATCTAAACAAATAAAAAAGCTTTCCTTACCAAAAACATAATACAGTGCTGGAAAAAAGATCTAAAGGCAATTGTTATGATAAGTACACATCTGTAAGTACAATTGTGCACCCAAATGGTAAACATGTCCAAAATAAAGATGGGCAGAATATGTCATTAATATGAAAGCAAGAAGATCTGGTTTACTTGCTTTTCCCGCTTTGTTTCTCGTTCTCGTTGCACATCTACATTCTGTCTTGGGTACTCTCTTCCCCATTTGCCTGCACTTCTCTAAGAATTCAGATGTCAGTGATAGTGTAAAGGGAAGCCTTAATCCATTTAGTGCCACCAGGCAATTTTGTGGAAGAACCTGTAGGAACTGGTCCAGGGGTTGGAAACCTATAGCACTGGTGTCATGAGTGGCACGCGAGACCATTTTTCCTGGCAAGGCAGCGGTGGCATGGCATGACACTAAATAGCTGCCGAGTGAACGCTGCTGATGCTACTGAAGGAGGTAAGCAGCCCTGAGTCATATAGGCATTGAGATATACCTCCCGCACGCCAGCAGAAGGAGCTGTGTTTAACCAGATGTGTTCTCCTGCTGCCATGGGGCCAGTCTCTCAGCTCTTTTCGTGACACTGGCCCTGTAGCAGCAGGAAATGATGTTTAGTTAAATGCAGAGAGGATCTGGTGGCTGCCAGCGGATCCCCTCCCACAGGCGGCTGAAGACTAAGAGGCCCAGTAGGCTGCCGGAGCAGAGCCCTTCCCACTGGTAACTGAGAAGCAGCCCAGGCAGTAAGAGTGTATGTGTCAGCTGGTGGGTGTGTGAGCCTGAGGGTGGGGTGTGAGCCAGCATGGGTGGATGGGTGGATGAGAGCCTGTGTGTGTGTGACAGAGAGATTGCATGTGGATGACAGAGAGAGCATTTGTGATTTCATGTGGGAGAGAGAGAGCATGTGTGTGTGTGATTACATGTGGGATGGAGAGAGAGAGCATATGTGTGTGCATAATTGATTGCATGCGGGAGGGACAGAGTGAGAATATGGGTGATTGCATGTGGGAGAGAGAATGTATGTGTAATTGAATATGTGAAAGAGAGAGTGTGTGTGTGTGATTGCATGTGAAAGAGAGAGAGAGCGTGTGTGTGATTGCATGTGAAAGATAGAGAGAGCATGTGTGTGTGTGTGTGTGATTGCATGTGGGATGGAGAGAGAGAGAATCTGTGTGTCTATAATTCATTGTATGTGGGAGAGAGAGAGTATGCGAGTGAATGTGGGTGATTGCATGTGAGAGAGAAAGACCGTGTGCGTAATTGCATGTGAGAGAGAGAGAACATGTGATTGTATATGGGAAAGAGAGAGAGAGAACATGCATGTATGATTGCTATGTGAGAGAGACAGTGTCTGTGTATATGTAATTGCATATAAGGAGAGAGCAAGTGTGCACAAATACATTTTTGCACTTATCTGGATAAAGTCTGAGATAAACAGATAAGTAGCGCTTTTTAGATTTATCCGGCTATCTGACTTAGCTGGATAAGTAAGAACATAAGAACATAAGAAAATGCCATACTGGGTCAGACCAAGGGTCCATCAAGCCCAGCATCCTGTTTCCAACAGTGGCCAATCCAGGCCATAAGAACCTGGCAAGTACCCAAAAACTAAGTCTATCCCATGTTACCATTGCTAGTAATAGCAGTGGCTATTCTCTAAGTGAACTTAATTACTAGCAGGTAATGGACTTCTCCTCCAAGAACTTATCCAATCCTTTTTTAAACACCGCTATACTAACTGCACTAACCACATCCTCTGGCAACAAATTCCAGAGTTTAATTGTGCGTTGAGTAAAAAAGAACTTTCTCCGATTAGTTTTAAATGTGCCCCATGCTAACTTCATGGAGTGCCCCCTAGTCTTTCTACTATCCGAAAGAGTAAATAACTGATTCACATCTACCCTGTTACGATCCCCCCTGTTGCTGCGCTACAGGTGGTCTCTCACCTTCCTCCGGAGGCCGCTCCGAAGCCAGGGCCTCACCTGTGTTCCATCCGGGACTTGCTCCAGGGCCTGAGAGGCCTAGCTGTGCCTGTGGCTTGCTTGCCAGCGTTTGGACTTCCTGTCTGGCGACGCCCTTCTCCTAGGGGCCGGCCCGCAGCTCTCCTCCTTATTTATAGGGCCAGCGGTGGGCGGTCCTGGCAAGCTCCTCTCAGGGAGTTGCCTTCTACCTCCAGTATATAAGGACTTCCTTTTCATTTGCAACTGGCCTTTGGATTGTGCATTACAGTCGCCTGTAACCTTGCCGATCCAGGTCCTCCATGTATTGATGGCTCCTTGTCTTGTCTCTGTCCGGATGTCTGTTCCTGACCTTGCTTTGATGTCTGTTCCTGAAGCTGCCTGATCCTGTTCCTGTTCCAGTTCCGGTTGTTCTGCCCTATGTTCTCGTCTGGTTCCTGAGCCTTCTGTCCTGTTGGGCCCTTGAGTGGCCAACAGGAGGGATTCGTCCCCTGGGCTCTTGAGCTTCCCTGCCTGCCAGCCGAAGGGGCTTCGGATGTCAGTATCCCAGCATCGGAGTTCCTGCTCGTCTGGACCTTTCCTGCACCCTCCTTTCCTCAGCGTGGTCCGTGACCAGCCTTCCTGGGCTGTGTAGGGCGCGTCTGGGACGGGGTGGTCCGCGACTCAGTCCCGTGGGTGGGCTGAGTAGGGTGCCCTGTTGGACAGTGCCATGTCTCCTTCCAGCCCTCCTCTTCAACGTCTTGCTTCAGCCTGTCTTGGATGTCTGCTTCAGCCCCGTCTGACGTCTTCTGTGTTAGGACTCTGTCTGCCCTCACCTCTGTCCGGCCTGCTGCCCATTGCCGTTCCCAGCGGCAGGTCCGAAAGGGCCGGGAACAGTCGGAGGACCGTTCATCAGTCAACTTCCCAGTGTTGGCTACCATGGGCATGCAGGTCCGGCTGAGGGTCAGACTCTGTGCCTGCTTCTGTACCCGCCTGGCTCACCATGCCTGCCAGCTCACCTCCCACGGTGTGGCTGGGGCTCCTCCCTAGCTTTCGCCGTGGCCCAAGGGCTCACCACCAGCTCGAGACGACCGCGCCTGCGCGTGCTCGTAACATACCCGTTCTAGACCTCTCATAATTTTAAACATCTCTATCATATCCCCCATCAGCTGCCTCTTCTCCAAGCTGAAAAGTCCTAACCTCTTTAGTCTTTCCTCATAGGGGAGCTGTTCTATTCCCCTTATCATTTTGGTAGCCCTTCTCTGTACCTTCTCCATTGCAATTATATCTTTTTTGAGATGTGGCGACCAGAATTGTACACAGTATTCAAGGTGCGGTCTCACCATGGAGCGATACAGAGGCATTATGACATTTTCCGTTTTATTCACCATTCCCTTTCTAATAATTCCCAACATTCTGTTTGCTTTTTTGACTGCTGCAGCACACTGAACTGACGATTTCAATGTGTTATCCACTATGACGCCTAGATCTCTTTCTTGGGTTGTAGCACCTAATATGGAACCCAACATTGTGTAATTATAGCATGGGTTATTTTTCCCTATATGCATCACCTTGCACTTATCCACATTAAATTTCATCTGCCATTTGGATGCCCAATTTTCCAGTCTCACAAGGTCTTCCTGCAATTTATCACAATCTGCTTGTGATTTAACTACTCTGAACAATTTTGTGTCATCTGCAAATTTGATTATCTCACTCGTCATATTTCTTTCCAGATCATTTATAAATATATTGAAAAGTAAGGGTCCCAATACAGATCCCTGAGGCACTCCACTGCCCACTCCCTTCCACTGAGAAAATTGTCCATTTAATCCTACTCTCTGTTTCCTGTCTTTTAGCCAGTTTGCAATCCACGAAAGGACATCGCCACCTATCCCATGACATTTTACTTTTCCTAGAAGCCTCTCATGAGGAACTTTGTCAAACGCCTTCTGAAAATCCAAGTATACTACATCTACCGGTTCACCTTTATCCACATGTTTATTAACTCCTTCAAAAAAATGAAGCAGATTTGTGAGGCAAGACTTGCCCTGGGTAAAGCCATGCTGACTTTGTTCCATTAAACCATGTCTTTCTATATGTTCTGTGATTTT
The DNA here is from genome assembly GCF_901001135.1 of Rhinatrema bivittatum. Taxonomy (NCBI): domain Eukaryota; kingdom Metazoa; phylum Chordata; class Amphibia; order Gymnophiona; family Rhinatrematidae; genus Rhinatrema; species Rhinatrema bivittatum. Next base: position 69,279,686 of record NC_042618.1, on the reverse strand, counting down.
GATGTTTAGAACACTTTCCACTATTTTTCCTGGCACTGAAGTCAGGCTAACTGGTCTGTAGTTTCCCGGATCGCCCCTGGAGCCCTTTTTAAATATTGGGGTTACATTTGCTATCCTTCAGTCTTCAGGTACAATGGATGATTTTAATGACAGGTTACAAATTTTTACTAATAGGTCTGAAATTTCATTTTTTAGTTCCTTCAGAACTCTGGGGTGTATACCATCCGGTCCAGGTGATTTACTACTCTTCAGTTTGTCAGTCAGGCCTACCACATCTTCTAGGTTCACCGTGATTTGATTCAGTCCATCTGAATCATTACCCATGAAAACCTTCTCCATTACGGGTACCTCCCCAACATCCTCTTCAGTAAACACAGAAGCAAAGAAATCATTTAATCTTTCTGCGATGGCCTTATCTTCTCTTCATAATTATTCAGCAACCTACGATTAAGTATGCTCCACGACCTCGACCAAGAATGCCCACGACCACCGATTTATGCCTTGACGTATTTGATGACGACTGATACTTTGTATATAGTTTTATGTATGTTATATTTATAGTTTCTCCCTATTTATTGACCTATTAATTTGCATTGCCTCCTCCCCCGGTTATTTGTATTGTTATCTGTTATTTGTAAGGGCGCTGCCCATAAGTTTTTTGTTCTTTGTGAACCGATACGATGTGCGAACGGCTATCGGTATATAAGAGACGTTAAAAAAAAATAAGTGCCCCTTTAACCCCTCGATCATCTAACAGTCCAACTGACTCCCTGACAGGCTTTCTGCTTTGGATATATTTTAAAAAGTTTTTACTGTGAGTTTTTGCCTCTACAGCCAACTTCTTTTCAAATTCTCTCTTAGACTGTCTTATCAATGTCTTACATTTAACTTGCCAACGTTTATGCTTTATCCTATTTTCTTCTGTTGGATCCTTCTTCCAATTTTTGAATGAAGATCTTTTGGCTAAAATAGCTTCTTTCACCTCCCCTTTTAACCATGCCGGTATTCGTTTTGCCTTTTTTCCACCTTTCTTAATGTGTGGAATACATCTAGACTGTGCTTCTAGAATGGTATTTTTCAACAATGACCACGCCTCTTGGACATTTTTTACTTTTGTAGCTGCTCCTTTCAGTTTTTTTCTAACAATTTTTCTCATTTTATCAACGTTTCCCTTTTGAAAGTTTAGCACGAGAGCCTTGGATTTGCACACTGTTCCTCTTCCAGTCATTAAATCAAATTTGATCATATTATGATCACTATTGCCAAGCGGCCCCACCACCATTACCTCTCTCACCAAGTCCTGTGCTCCACTGAGAATTAGATCAAAATTGCTCCCTCTCTTATCGGTTTCTGAACCAATTGCTCCATAAAGTTATCATTTATTCCATCCAGGAACGTTATCTCTCTAGTGTGTCCTGATGATACATTTACCCAGTCAATATTGGGGTAATTGAAGTCTCCCATTATTACCGCACTACCAATTTGGTTAGCTTCCCTAATTTCTCTTAGCATTTCACTGCCCGTCTCACCATCTTGACCAGGTGGATGGTAGTATACCCCTATCACTATAGTCTTCCCCGACACACAAGGCATTTCTACCCATAAAGATTCAATTTTGTATTTAGTCTCATGCAGGACGTTTATCCTGTTGGACTCTATGCTATCCCGGACCTAAAGTGCCACACCTCCTCCCGGGTGCTCCTCTCTATCATTGCGATATAATTTATACCCTGGTATAGCACTGTCCCTTTGGTTATCCTCTTTCCACCATGTCTCTGAGATGCCAATTAAGTCTGTCATCATTCACTGCTATTCATACATTCTAATTCTCCCATCTTAAGTCTTAGATTTCTGACATTAGCATACAAACATTTCAAAGTTTGTTTTTTGTTTGTATTTTCATTCTGCTTTTTAATTGATAGGGATAAGTTAGAATTTTTTAGCTCAGGTGAGTTTTTAGTTACAGGCACTTGGACTATTTTTCTAATTATTGGAACCTCACTGTTGGGATGCCCTAATTCTAATGCATCATTAGTATCCTTTGAAGATACCTCTCTCCGAACCATGCGCTGCTGAGCGACTGTCGGCTTTCCCCTTTGTTCTAGTTTAAAAGCTGCTCTATCTCCTTTTTAAAAGTTAGTGCCAGCAGTCTGGTTCCACCCTGGTTAAGGTGGAGCCCATCCCTTCGGAAGAGACTCCCCATTCCCCAAAAGGTTCCCCATTTCCTAACAAAACTGAATCCTTCTTCCTTGCACCATCGTCTCATCCACGCATTGAGACTCCGGAGCTCTGCCTGCCTCTGGTGACCTGCATGTGGAACAGGGAGCATTTCAGAGAATGCTAGCCTGGAGGTTCTGGATTTAAGCTTTCTACCTAAGAGCCTAAATTTGGCTTCCAGAACCTCCCTCCCACATTTTCCTATGTCATTGGTGCCCACATGTACCTCGACAGCCGGCTCCTTCCCAGCACTGTCTAAAATCCTATCTAGGTGACGCGTGAGGTCCGCCACCTTCGCACCAGGTAGGCATGTTACCCGGCGATCCTCACGCCCACCAGCCACCCAGCTATCTACATTCCTATTAATCGAATCACCAACTATGACGGCCGACCTAACCCTTCCCTCCTGGGCAGTAGGCCTTGGGGAGATATCCTCAGTGTGAAAGGACAATGCATCACCTAGAGAGCAGGTCCTTGCTACAGGATCCTTTCCTGCTGCACCTGGTTGGTGCTCTCCCATCATGAGACCTTCTTCCTCCAAGGCAGCACCAGGGCTGCCAGTCTGAAGTTGGGACTTGACTACTATGTCCCTGAACGTCTCATCTATATATCTCTGTCTGCCTCAGCTCCTCCAGGTCTGCCACTCTAGCCTCCAGAGATCGGACTCGTTCTCTGAGAGCGAGGAGCTCTTTGCATCGTATGCACATGTACAACTTCTCACCGGTGGGTAAAAAATCATACATGTGACACTCTATGCAAAAGACTGGGAAGCCCCCCTCTTGCTGCTGGACTGCTGCCTTTTTATGTGAGCAGTTTTTGAAAATTCATCTTTTTATGTATGCACAAGCTCATTCTCAAAGTGTTTCACCCGCATATATTGCCTGTTTGAAAGTTACCCAGCTTGCATGTGGGTACAAGTACACACAATGGTTCCATAAGCTGCAGATATTTATGCTCCTCGAAGTGGAGGCATTCACAGGGTAGAGTTAGGTTGGGGGAAGAAAAGTATAAGGTGAATTTTCAAAGAGTTGCACATGTAAAAAATTAGCAGATGCGTAAATGCTATTTTATAAACTTGAAACATATATGTGCAAGTAATGGTGTGTGAATAAATGTGCTTATATGAAAAGGAGGGGGGGAGGCCAGGGCATTCTGGGGCAGGGCCAGCATTTGCGTGTATATATTCGCCATAATCAATGTTCATTCCAATTGAAGTGTGTCCACTTGACACACTTCAATTGGAATGAACATTGATTATGGCGAATATATACACACAAATGCTGGCCCTGCCCCAGAATGCCCTGGCCTCCCCCCCTCCTTTTCATATAAGCACATTTATTCACACACCATTACTTGCACATATATGTTTCAAGTTTATAAAATAGCATTTACGCATCTGCTAATTTTTTACATGTGCAACTCTTTGAAAATTCACCTTATACTTTTCTTCCCCCAACCTAACTCTACCCTGTGCATGCCTCCACTTCGAGGAGCATAAAAATCTGCAGCTTATGGAACCATTGTGTGTACTTGTACCCACATGCAAGCTGGGTAACTTTCAAACAGGCAATATATGCGGGTGAAACACTTTGAGAATGAGCTTGTGCATACATAAAAAGATGAATTTTCAAAAACTGCTCACATAAAAAGGCATAAATTTACCTAGAGATAGACTGGGCATATTGGTGAACTAATAGGTAAAACTGGTAATTTCCTTCACGTTTGTATGTTACATAATTTGAATCCTTTACACTAGTAAAGGCTGACAAGTGCTAAGGAAAATATGCAAATTAAATCTCCACGTGTAAATGATTAAAATTAGGATCACAAATACTCACATATAGGAGATTTGCGCCACTTGTCTGGACAAAATTTGACTTTGGGTAAGTGGCCACTTTGCTTTGCGGCCACTTAGATGGATACGTTTCACAAACTGCTACTTATAGAAATGAAATGAAACATAGAAATGACAGCAGAAGAAGACCAAACGATCCATCCAGTTTGCCCAGCAAGCTTTAACACTTATTTTTTTTTCATACTTTTCTGTTACTCTTGTCCCTTTAAATAACTTTTTTGGTTCTATTTCCCTTCCACCCCCGCCATCGTAGATACCAGTGCTGGAGCTGAATCTAAGTGAAATATCTAGCTAATTGGTTTGGGGTAGTAACCGCCGTAATAAGCAAGCTACTCCCATGCTTGTTTACCCAGCCTGTGCAATTCAGTCTTTGTTGGTTGTTTGAATACAAATCCTCTTTTCTTCATTCCCCCTGTCATTGAAGCAGTGAGCTGTGCTGGATATGTATTCTAAGTGAAGTATCAGGCTTGATTCGGGGTAGTAACTGCCGTAACAAGCAAGTACACCCATGCTTATTTGTTTTACCCAGACTATGTAATTCAGACCTTGTTGGTAGTTGTCTGAATATAAATCATCTTTTCTTCATTCCCCCTGCCTTTGAAGCAGAGAGCTATGCTGGATATGCATTGAAAGTGAAGTATCAGGCATTTTTGGTTTGGGGTTGTAACCGCCATAACAAGCAAGCTACTCCCCTGCTTTTATATGGATGCAAATCCTTTTTTCCACATTTCCTCTTGCCGTTGAAGCATAGAGCAATGTTGGAGTTGCATTAACTGTGTGTATGTTTATTGAATAAGGATATTAATCTCCAGGTAGTAGCCATCATTCCCGCAAGCCACCCCATTCCTCTTCTCTTCATTCACATCCTCTAGACTTTATGGATCCACAGTATTTATCCCATGCCCCTTTGAAATCCTTCATAGTTTTGGTCTTCACCACTTCCTCCGGAAGGGCGTTCCAGGCATCTACCACCCTCTCCATGAAGAAATACTTCCTGACATTGGTTCTGAGTCTTCCTCCCTGGAGTTTCAAATCGTGACCCCTGGTTCTGCTGATTTTTTTCCAACAGAAAAGGTTTGTCATTGTCTTTGGATCATTAAAACCTTTCAAGTATCTGAAAGTCTGTATCATATCACACCTGCTCCTCCTTTCCTCCAAGGTGTACATATTTAGATTCTTCAATCTCTCCTCATAAGTCATTCGATGAAGGCCATCCACCTTTTTGGTCGCCCTTCTCTGGACCGCCTCCATCCTGTCTCTGTCCCTTCGGAGATACGGTCTCCAGAACTGAACACAGTACTCCAGGTGAGGTTCACCAAGGACCTGTACAAGGGGATAATCACTTCCCTTTTCTTACTCGATATTCCTCTCTCTATGCAGCCCAGCATTCTTCTGGCTTTAGCTATCGCCTTGTCACATTGTTACGCCGGCTTCAGATCATTAGACACTATCACCCCAAGGTCTCTCTCCTGCTCCATGCACATCAGCCCTTCTCCCCCCATTGAATACAGTTCTTTCGGATTTCCACACCCCATATGCATGACTCTGCACTTCTTGGCACTGAATCGCAGCTGCCATATCTTCGATCACTCTTCCAGTTTCCTTAAATCCCGTCTCATTCTCTCCACTCCTTCCGGCGTGTCCACTCTGGTACAGATCTTATCATCCGCAAAAAGACAAACCTTACCTTCTATCCCATCTGCAATGTCGCTCACAAAGATATTGAACAGGACCGGTCCCAACACTGACCCCTGCGGCACTCCGCTCAACACCGCTCTCTCTTCAGAGTGTTCCATTTACCATCACACATTGTCTTCTGTCCGTCAACCAGTTTGCAATCCAGGCTACCACCTCGGCACTCTCTCCTAAGCTTCTCATTTTATTCACCAGTCTCCTGTGCAGAACTGTATCAAAAGCTTTGCTGAAGTTCAAGTAGATTTATTTATTTATTTATTTATTTAAAGAGTCTTCTATACCGATGTTAGTCGAAACATCACCTCGGTTAACATGGAACAAAAGCAATGGAAATTACAAGTAACAGGGGAAGGGTAGGGGGTACAGAAAACCAATAGGAGAGCAGAGAAGCATAGGAACAATTAACAAGTGAACTATAATGTCATAAGAACATGGTCATAGTCAAATTCAGGTCATGATCCATCACAATTCAATATTAATCAAGGGTGTTGGGGAAAGGCTTGTTTGAATAGCCAGGTTTTGAGCTGGGCTCTGAATTTGGTGATGCAATGTTCAAGTCTGAGGTGGGTTGGGAGTGAGTTCCAGTGCATAGGTCCAGCAATGGAGAGCGCCCAATCCCTTGTAGCTGTGAGGTGTGCTTTCTTTAGGGATGGCACATGGAGGGACCCTTTGTTAGTGGTCCTTGTCGGTCGATTCGAGCAGGCAAATTGGAGGGGATCTATCAGCCAGTTGGAGTGATGGGAATATAAGGCTTTATGGATAATGGTCAGGAATTTAAAGAGGATGCGGGAGGGAATAGGGAGCCAGTGTAGGTCCTTCAGTATAAGGGAAATGTGGTCGTATTTGTGAGGGTTGGAGAGGGTTCTAGCTACAGTGTTCTGTAGCATTTGGAGGGGCTTTAAGGAGGAGTAGGGTAGGCCAAGAAAGAGGGAGTTACAGTAATCCATCTTGGATGCCAGTGTAGCCTGGATGACAGTGCGGAAGTCACTAGCGTGAAGGAGAGGTTTCAGGTTTTTTAAGACTTTAAGTTTGAAGAAACCCTCTTTGAGTATGGCACTGATATGTTTTTTGAAGTTCAGTTGTTGTTCGATTGACATCGATGACATCGAGTGCTCTTCCTCGATCCAATTCCTTGGTTACCCAGTCAAAAAAGTCTATCAGATTTGTCTGACAGGATCTTCCCCTAGTGAATCCATGCTGCCTCTGGTCCAGCAATTCTTCCTACTGTAGATAGTTCACTATTCTTTCTTTTAACAGCGACTCTATTACTTTTCCCACCACCAAGGTGAGGCTAACCAGTCTGTAGTTACCAGCCTCTTCTCTGTTTCCACTCTTGTGAAGCGGGATCACCACCGCTCTTCTCCAATCACTCGGCACCACTCCTGTTTCTAGGGATCTATTGAACAGGTCACATAGTGGACCTGACTGCACATCTCTGAGCTCCCTCAGTATCCTCGGATGTACCTCATCAGGCCCCCATGGCTTTGTCCACTTTCAGTTTCCCCAGATCTTCCCATACATTCTCTACTGTAAATGGAGTTACATCTACTCCATTCCCCTCTAGTTTCTTGTTAACTACTTATTCGGATAAGTAATATAGTCAGATAAGTGTTAAAATGCTACCTATTGGGCTATGTTGAAAATACATGCCGCGTATCTAAAAGATACGCAAGCATGTTGTTAGGTAAATTTAAGTGTATTATATATAGTGGGCGCTCATTTGAACTCACAATATAAAATGCATGCCATTGCATGGGGGGAACTTGCACGGAGTGGCAGTTACTACTTTTAACAGAAGGCATGGGGATTACTACTTTCAATTAATAGCCTTGATGCTTTTGACGAAACTGCAACATTGCTCTTTGCTTCAATGGCGGGGGGAGAAGGAGAAAGGGGAACTGAATACAGACAACAACCAACTCGGGCCCTGACTTTTATAGTCTGGGGTACTGACTCGCAGACATAAGGGAAAAAGCACAGGACTGCTTCTTCGGCCAAATTCCAAAGCAGAGAATGTCAGGCAGCATGGTCTGAATTATCAAGAAGGCTCCTCACCCAGTAAAAATGTTGCTAGCAATAATTTATGGATTTGGCAGTCACTTGGTTTTGATTGACTGTAAATAATATTACTACCCTTATCATAAGGCCTGGGGGTAACTGCACAGAGCGGCAATTACTATCCCTGAGAAAAACATGAGGGTATCCTGCAAGGAACGGCAGATTCTACCATAAGAAGCTTGCAGAGAAGACAGGATGGGCCATCTGGTCCTTTTCTGCCATCATTACTATGTTACTATATATGTATGCACATGTGTTCATCGGTGTACTTACATATGATTTTCCTCTATGCGCGTAGCTGTGGTCAGAAAAAGTATCCAAAGGATAAAAGCAAGTACAAATCTCTGCGGGTTCTTTTTTCCATAGGCAATTTTCAAAATGAAAGTATGCGTGTACTTTCGTTTGAAAACTGGTACAAAGTCCAAGGATAAAAAGTATGCATGCATTTTGCACCAATGCAGGAAGTTTGAAAATTGCCCCTTAATTGCTTGGCTTTTGTCCGCCTCTCCTTTCTGAAACGTACATTATGGTGCATCTTCCACTTTGAGGTCTGACAGGCATTTGCTGTGTGTGCTACCACTGCCATTGGTGAGGATGGTCTCAGACCTCAGGAGCACTCCCCTTTTTCATACAGATTTAAGGGTTCCTTTAAAGAAAGGAGGAAAATAATGATGGCAGATAAACAGTTAATTCTTCTGTAAGATTCCAAAGTTAATGACATTGATGAAACCTACCTTAATGGAACTTAAATTGGGCCCATCCAGTCTGCCCAATTGTACTGTACTGCTAAGGATGTATCCCAGCTCCCAGCCATAGAAGCTTGATTGCTTGTAGGCTATCACTCCTTATTCTACCTCCCAGTTGGTTTTCGTTTTCTCCCTCATTGGTTCTTTACCATCATGGATAGATGAACATACAAGATCCCATACCTAATCCAGTCCCTCCCCCTTCCCCCATCATATCTCCAAGCTTTGTAATGCTAGTTTTGTCAGCAGATTGGCTGTTGCCTGAAAGACCAGCCTCCTAGGTCCCCATGGCTTTGCTGAGCAGTATTCAGGCACCATCAACCTGCTGGCACTAAACTAGGGAGCTGCTGTCTGCAGGTTCCAACCTGGCTACCCCAAGGCCTACAGGATCATAGTTCAAAATAAACTAAAACTGTAGTGCTTTTACTTTGTTGTTTGCAACGGCATGATTTATAATTATAATTACCTCAGATTCTGACATTTTACAGTACATTAATGCCAGTCCTTATCCCTGAGTGTTAATTTAAATTGCATTTTAACTTTTAAGGTGGTATACAAAATATATTTTGATATTGTTTTTGAGATACTGGAAAAACTCTGTTGTAATTTTCAAATATATAAAGCCAGGGTTATGCATCTTATTGTGATTTCATTGTCAGAAAAATGTAATCACTACATGCATATTTTTTGCCTAACTTTATCCTTTAGTCTTAGTGTATAGTATTTTGAAAATGATAAATTTATCCAATGAGACTTAGTAATATAAAATATAATCCAGAGTTGTGGCTGTTATAGAAACATTTGTAGCAGAATCAATGGAAATCTGCCAAAGTAATTCAGTTCAGGGTAACCCAAATAACAATGGGATTTACTGGTGTCTGTATAAACAAATCTGCTATATATTAAAAAGTCATATAGTTTTCATGATATGAAACTGCAGATTCTATGTACAAGTTTTCAGCCCATATTAAACATTAACATACTCACTATAACCTATCACAACCTTTTGGATCCCTACCAAAGGAATATGAACAATCAAATGCAATCTTTCCCTGATACCCTTATTTTATAACAGGTAATAAAATATTTCTGTGATTAGCCCATTACATTAACTGGTTCTTTGGTATCAGGATGATTACAAAGTTTAATACTGTGGTGACAAAATGGTGTGTACACTGACGATTGTCAATGATAAGTATTTGCAATATCCATCATTAGAAGCACAATATGGCAACTAAAAATGTACACAGGTTTCTTTATCAGGACATTTTTTTTTTTTTTTTGCATATAGCCTATATACTCATTAATCAAGATTTGGAAAGTGAAAAAGGAAAAAAAAACTGAACAAGTTAGATTATACATATTTTCAAATGTTTACATTAGCAGCCTGTTCCTCGTTCTATCACTGAAACTGTCAAGTTCCTTTGCTCACAACACACATATCCAGCCATTTTGGAAGCAGCCTGTTTACATGTCTTACTCTTTTGTGGCAGATGCAGAGAGATAACGTTCAAACAAATGCGCATGGCAGCATATACACATGTATAAGGCCGTGAGCAGATCTGCGCTAGTATTTTATAACTCGCACGTATGATATATGTATATTTTATAAAATAAGGGCCTGATTTTCAAAAGCATTTATACACTGGGTTTTACACATGAAAATGCACTTTACCCATGTAAGTGGGCTTTTGAAAATTGCTATAATAGATGCCATTGAATTGTCCATAGGATTTACTTGTATAAGGCACTTTATGTACGTAAATAGCGTTTGAAAATTGCTACAACAGTATGCTACTTTTATGCACGTAACTCCTTAGAAAATTCACCTGTATGCTTATTTCTACCTTGCATATAATACTGAGACAGAGGGACTCGGCAAATTATACTGCCAAACAATGATTATATATTGAATTTTATTTAAACACTGATTTCAAATATCCATATTACATATGTTCCACTGTGTGCTGCAGAAATTTCCAGATTAAAACCCACATAAACACATCTCACCCTCCACGCATACCAATCATACTGCTCATGCCACACATCCCAAACACTCGCTAAAATTGGTACATCCTATATGCTAACAACCCTTGTACCTCCCCATATAATGTTAACATAAACCAGCATATTACATACAATTATAATGATTTCATTACAACATGTTATAACTGGTAACAAGTACCTACAATGGTTTTAAACAATGACAATCTTATAATGACATATCAACAGTATGATAATATAACTTCCATATAATACCCGACGAGATACACGTTTCGCCCGTACTGTAGGGCTTCTTCAGGAAAGATTATTGACTTTCACAAGTTACATATTCATGCTGGCATCTCCATAACACTGATTTCTTCATATCCATACATCAAATAGGGGACTTTATTGTCATTGATGATTGCATATTGTAAGAATAACAATCGCACATAGCACTGGACTCAGATGTACTTTACACAGTTCAATCTGCCTCCACGCTAAATAATGTGTCGAAATTTCCTCAAGACGACTTTGCTGATAATTTGTCCTCAATATCTGGTATGAAACTTAACTCTTTTCGAATTCATTATAACCATTTTCAAAATCCGCAGGGTCGTCACACAGCAGGAAAACATCCATCAGATTTCATGGTGTTGAACCTTCACAGCCTTAGGGCTCCGTCTCAAACTCGGCCAACAACGCACTCATTCAAAAGTGTAGGACGCCCGTTCTGTCAGCGTGCTTAACACAACTGCCGTAACCAAGTCTCCACATATTTCTACCTTGCAACATATGTGTATATATAGACTTTTATGTGTGAATACATCAAATGCATTGAAAGAATATATAGCAATGCCTTGAACGTTCGTATTTTTCCTACCTATTTTTAAAATGTATGCACGTATATTTTATGTGTGAAAATTAAGTAGGACTTAATATCAGGATTTATACAAGTAAGTCAATGTATTTTAAAACACGTGCATGTCAAGGAAATTACCAGTTTTACCAATTAGTCCACCAGTTCATCCAGTCCAAGATATCGAGACCCTCCTGTTTCTTCAGCATGACCTCCCGCCAGCTCACCCAGAGCATCCACCCAGCTATTAGAATGCAATAAACAAGTTTAATATCACTTACTCCAGATAATTAGCATGTATAAAATTCTATAAGTTGGCAAATCTCCCAGAAGTTACGTGTGTAAATATAACATACTACTGTGGCAATTTTCAAAAGTCATTTACCACATTAAGTGCACTAAATATGGGTAAATCTTATGGACAATTCAAGGGCATATATTGTAGCAATTTTCAAAAGCCCACTTACACAGGTAAAGTGCATTTACAAGTGTAAAAACCCAGTATTAAGTATGAAAATGCTTTTGGAAATCAGGCTCAAAGTACGTATCTTTTAAAATAGCAACTTACACACATAAATGTTGGGCCCTGCCCTGGACACCTCTACATTGCCCCATTTTTATGCACATATATGTGTGCATAATGGTGAAAATACGCTCATATTCTTTACTTATATAAAACACAGGAACATGCAAATAGATGCAAAATTTTACACTTGTAACTTTTTGAAAATTCACTCCTTATTGTGTAAGCTAGTACACAACAGTATAATAAGTTCAGGTGTTAAAGAACTATTATGATAATATGCCACTATATTTACTATGATCTTTCTAATGCATTATAAAAAATTCAGTCAATACATTTTAAAACTAATAAATGAATAAAGTTGACAAATTATCATCTAAATTTGGTTGAGCCAAGCAAATCACAGCAAAGTGAAAAAAAAAACAACAAATCACAAGAAGCCAGGCTTCTGATCATTGGATCACTTCAAGCTAGAGATGCTGTTCACAGCCTCGGGGAGGGAGGAATTCCATCTTTTGCACAACACCACCATCTACAAGTTGGATTCAGGATGCTTACATACCAGGTTCTAAAGGTAGCTGCTGTCTGTCATTGATACTTGGGAAATAAAGGGAGGATAGATGGGTCTAATAGAGAGGCAAAGCCCTCCTACTAACTACAAGTAAAGGGCCATGGTACCTCTGCTTCAGGACCCTTCTGCTATAAAAATTATAGTGAGTAGGGTTGTAGAAGATTAAAGTGTTAGCAAATGTGCATATAGCTTGGAACTATTTGGGTTTCTCCTAGAAGCAATGAACCCTTGTAGGAATGATTAAATTACTCAGCAGATGAAAATGTGTGTTCTATCTTCTGCCAAAGATATAATGGGAGACTGGATCTCATGACTGTGCTCAGGCAGTGTTGTTGTCTTTGTCTATTTTCTTGTGATTCTTGGATTTTATGTAAACTGCCATGATTTTCGGAGTATGTGGTAGATAAATAATTTTAAAGAAAAAAAGAAACTGTGGTTCTAGAAACCCCTAGCTTAAATTTCTGGTTGCCATGAACTTGACTCCACTCATGGCATGTGTGGCTGTTTCTTCCAGGATTGCAGTGCTGGTGTTGAGTTGAGCTGAGACAAAGTTCAGTGAGCAGTGAGTGACCATGAGAGAGTATAGGGGGGTGGGGGGCTGGGGAACAGGACTGCTGGGGAATGTGGGGGGTCTGGGTAGGATGAGGGGGCCTGAGAACAAGACTGGGGGGTCTGGGAGGGGAGCGTGGGCTGGAGATCAAGACTGCTGTGCTTGGGGGGGCTAAGTGGGGAAAGGGGCTGGGATGCAAGATTGATGGGGACTGGGGAGTCTGGAAAGGACTGGGGGCTGGGGAACAAGACTGCTGGGTGTGGGAGGTCTGAGAGGGGAGAGGGGGCTGGAGAGCAAGACTGCTGGAGACTAGGGGGGGCTGGGTGAGGAGAGGGGGCTGGGGAGAGGGAGCTGGGGAGCAAGACTGGAGGGCTGGGGAGCAGAACTACTGGGAACTGGGGGATCTGGGTGGAGAGAGGGACTGGGGAGCAAGTCTGCTGAGGACTGAAGAGAAACATCAAAAGCTGCATGTTCCTGAGGGGATCCCCTCGACATTGGTATAGTAGAAATACCAGAGAATAATAAAGGTCAATATCACAATTCGTGGCTCAAGGGACAATCCCACAAGCCGCTGTACTCATTAGGGATGTGAATCGTTTTTCAACGATTAAAATTATCGTCCGATAATGTTTATATCGTCTTAAATCGTTATAGAACACGATACAATAGAAATTCTAACGATTTATCGTTAAAAATCGTTAAATCGTGTTAGTGCGCACTAACTCGAGTTAGTGCGCACTAACTCCCCGTTAGTGTGCACTAACTCGATTTAGTGCGCACTAACTGAAAATGATACAAATAAACACTTTCCAGGTCACTGAAGGTCAGTTAGGAATGAATATGAGTTCCTATTGGCTGGCTGCCCTCTTATCTATTGATATTACCAAGGTTACCACTGAGGTGATGGTTGGGGGGATGGGAAATGGAACTGGAAACTAACGAACACCAACAGAAAATGAAACAAAGTGTTCACACTTCCCAGGTCAGTAAAGGTCACTTAGGAATGAATATGTATGTATGTATTCCTATTGGCTGGCTGTGCTCTTATCTATTGATGTTACCAATATGGTTGGGGGGATGTGAAATGGAAACAGTTGGAAGCTTGACAAAAAAAGTAATGTAATGATCAGCACTCACGTGACTAGAACTTGTTTGTTTATTATTTTTGTTAGCAGGCACCTGAAATGCTAGTGCATGTTGAATTTGCCAATCACTGTGCATTTTAGAAAGGTGGTCCTGGCTGGAACTGTACACAGTTCAAATATATGTAATTGATTGTTGGTAAGTGTATTTTTTTTTTTTCAATTCTTTATTTATTGTTTCAAAAATAAAACACAACAAATAACATATATACTTAGCAAAATCATAGTGACTTGTACATAACCATTTTATCTCCAGGAATTAACATCATTATTTATTTTCTCCTTAAACAAGTCATTATTTATATAAGGAAAAGACTAAGTGAACACTTAGAATATTATTAGCGGTATCTAAGGAAATAATTAAATAATCCGCCATAGTGCGGAATCATTTCTTAAAAGGAAAATTGCACTTTAAGACCCTATTTCTCTTTACTAAATTCCCGTCTATGGATTGAGAAGGGCCCCAAGGTCCTTCGGGTCAGTGAATACATAGTTTTCTTCATTTAACTTAATCAAACATCGACATGGATACCTCAATTGGTATGTTCCTCCCTTATCTAGTACTTTCTTTCTCATGAGCAAGAAATTTTTTCTTCGCAATTGGGTAGTTTTAACTAAGTCTGGAAAAACCCAGACTTTTTGTCCATAAAAGGTCTTTAGTCTATTGCGAAAGAAAAATTTCATTATATTATCTTTATCAGTTACAAAAGCGCACTGAACCAATAATGTACCTCTTTGGGTAATTTCTATTTCACTTTGTGACTTCATCAATAAATCAGAGATATCTATAGAATTATCTTTAACAACACATTCTTCTCCTCGTACTTCTTTAATTCTTTGTTCTTGATCCATTTCTTTCTTCTTGTTTCCAAGATAAAAAGCTCTTACAATAACAGGGAGACATTTTTCTGATATACCTAAAGTTTGCATTAGATAGTCTCTAAATAATTCTGTAGGACTTAATTTTTTAATAATTGGAAAATTATTTACTCTTAAATTTAACGATCTTATTGAATTTTCCATATCTTCCATCTTCCTATTTAATTCCACTTCTCCCTTAATTTGAAGACTTTGTACTTTCTCTATTTGCTGAACCCTTTTATCTAGAACTACCAGCTCCTTATTGTATTCTTCCAACTTTATGGTATTTTGTACTGATGTATTAGTTGTTTTCAACACAGTCTCTGTCAATTTATTTATTGATGCATCCATTTTTACTAAGAAATTCCATACATTTTCTAAAGTTACATTCCCAGGTCTTATTAATGGGATATCAGATTTTATAACAACTTCTATATTTTGCTCTTGGGACTTCTTTTTCTCAACTAGAGTTTTTATTCTTGGAGTACTTGTCTCCACAGGGGAAATAACAACACTACCTACTTGAGGTATTTCTTGGTTCATTTGCCCAATAGCAACTGATGTTTCCCTATAATCTACTTGATTATTCACGACTAGTGGACTTAGGGTTCCCTCTCTTTCTCCTTCTGGTTCTGTAGGGGATGAAACCCCTACTGGCCAAGGTGGTGGTGGTGTTACGGGAGCCCCAGGGCTAAGTGATGTTTCTTCGACCAGGGGGGAAGAATTCCGCTCTAATACCTCCCCCAATGCGGTCCTCCCCACTGGGGTATCATTCAGGGTCAACCATTCTGAAACAGTCCTTTGACCTAATTCTGCCGTATTCACACCAGCGAGAGGCTTCAATTTTGCCTTCCGTTTGGTGTGTGGCATTTCTAGCAAGGACAAAAATAATTATCGGAAATTTCAATCAATAGGCAAAGAACGTCTCTGAACAGAAGTGCAATACTAAATTTAAATGTTCACTTTGGGAGTCTGAGATGTGAAAAAAATAAGCATAAAATGTCTTTTGAAATTAATAGTCCGAAGTTACCTGGCGAATCCCGGTCGAATCCCGGCTAAGCCCGGCTAAGCCCGGCTAAGCCCAGCTTAGCCGCGCGCCCCTTACTCGCGCGCGGCTTAGCAGCGCGCCGGCGGCAGCTGCGCGCCGCTATAAGGCAACTTTTATTTCAATGGCGCTGCAGTAAAGGCAACTCGTTCTTCCGGTTCCGGCGAAGGACACGCCCCTCCGGCGTCGGAAATTGCAAGCTGGCGGTATTCAAGCCATCGGGGCAAACTCGAAAGCTTACCCCCGGAATTATCTCAGCTGCAGTTCAGGTAATATGCAGCCCTTTCACCTCTCAGTCCCATGTCCCAGCTAGTGAATGGTGTGTGGGTGAGGGGGGGGGGAGGATGGTGAAGTCTGAGACAGCTCCCTCCCTGCATTACTAGTGAGAGGCTGGCTTCACAGACAGGGGGGAGCTGCCTGACCCTCACTCCTGACTTCCCCCATGTCCCAGCTAGTGAATGGTGTGTGGGTGAGGGGGGGGGGGAGGATGGTGAAGTCTGAGACAGCTCCCTCCCTGCATTACTAGTGAGAGGCTGGCTTCACAGACAGGGGGGAGCTGCCTGTCCCTCACTCCTGACTTCCCCCATGTCCCAGCTAGTGAATGGTGTGTGGGTGAGGGGGGGGGGTGGATGGTGAAGTCTGAGACAGCTCCCTCCCTGCATTACTAGTGAGAGGCTGGCTTCACAGACAGGGGGGAGCTGCCTGACCCTCACTCCTGACTTCCCCCATGTCCCAGCTAGTGAATGGTGTGTGGGTGAGGGGGGGGGGGGAGGATGGTGAAGTCTGAGACAGCTCCCTCCCTGCATTACTAGTGAGAGGCTGGCTTCGCAGACAGGGGGGAGCTGCCTGACCCTCACTCCTGACTTCCCCCATGTCCCAGCTAGTGAATGGTGTGTGGGTGAGGGGGGGGGGGGAGGATGGTGAAGTCTGAGACAGCTCCCTCCCTGCATTACTAGTGAGAGGCTGGCTTCACAGACAGGGGGGAGCTGCCTGACCCTCACTCCTGACTTCCCCCATGTCCCAGCTAGTGAATGGTGTGTGGGTGAGGGGGGGGGGGAGGATGGTGAAGTCTGAGACAGCTCCCTCCCTGCATTACTAGTGAGAGGCTGGCTTCACAGACAGGGGGGAGCTGCCTGACCCTCACTCCTGACTTCCCCCATGTCCCAGCTAGTGAATGGTGTGTGGGTGAGGGGGGGGGGGAGGATGGTGAAGTCTGAGACAGCTCCCTCCCTGCATTACTAGTGAGAGGCTGGCTTCACAGACAGGGGGGAGCTGCCTGACCCTCACTCCTGACTTCCCCCATGTCCCAGCTAGTGAATGGTGTGTGGGTGAGGGGGGGGGGGGGGAGGATGGTGAAGTCTGAGACAGCTCCCTCCCTGCATTACTAGTGAGAGGCTGGCTTCACAGACAGGGGGGAGCTGCCTGACCCTCACTCCTGACTTCCCCCATGTCCCAGCTAGTGAATGGTGTGTGGGTGAGGGGGGGGGAGGATGGTGAAGTCTGAGACAGCTCCCTCCCTGCATTACTAGTGAGAGGCTGGCTTCGCAGACAGGGGGGAGCTGCCTGACCCTCACTCCTGACTTCCCCCATGTCCCAGCTAGTGAATGGTGTGTGGGTGAGGGGGGGGGGGAGGATGGTGAAGTCTGAGACAGCTCCCTCCCTGCATTACTAGTGAGGGGCTGGCTTCACAGACAGGGGGGAGCTGCCTGACCCTCACTCCTGACTTCCCCCATGTCCCAGCTAGTGAATGGTGTGTGGGTGAGGGGGGGGGGTGGATGGTGAAGTCTGAGACAGCTCCCTCCCTGCATTACTAGTGAGAGGCTGGCTTCACAGACAGGGGGGAGCTGCCTGACCCTCACTCCTGACTTCCCCCATGTCCCAGCTAGTGAATGGTGTGTGGGTGAGGGGGGGGGGGAGGATGGTGAAGTCTGAGACAGCTCCCTCCCTGCATTACTAGTGAGAGGCTGGCTTCGCAGACAGGGGGGAGCTGCCTGACCCTCACTCCTGACTTCCCCCATGTCCCAGCTAGTGAATGGTGTGTGGGTGAGGGGGGGGGGGGGAGGATGGTGAAGTCTGAGACAGCTCCCTCCCTGCATTACTAGTGAGAGGCTGGCTTCGCAGACAGGGGGGAGCTGCCTGACCCTCACTCCTGACTTCCCCCATGTCCCAGCTAGTGAATGGTGTGTGGGTGAGGGGGGGGGGGAGGATGGTGAAGTCTGAGACAGCTCCCTCCCTGCCTGCGTAGCCGCGCGTATCTTATAAAATCCGGGGTCGGCGCGCGCTGCCTGTTCCCTCCGAGGCCGCTCCGAAATCAGAGCAGCCTCGAAGGGAACTTTCCTTCCACCTCCCCTCACCTTCCCCTCCCTTCCCCTACCTATCCCACCCCCCCCCCCCCCCAGCCCTATCTAAACCCCCCCTACCTTTGTTGGCAGATTTATGCCTGCCGAAAGCAGGTGTAAATCTGCGCGCGCCATCATCCGACCCGGGGGCTGGTCCGGAGGCCTCGACCATGCCCCCGGTCCCGCCCCGAACCGCCCCCTGACCCCGGACATGCCCCGGACACGCCCCTCCCCCGCCCCTATTACGAAGCCCCGGGACGTATGTGCGTCCTGGGGCTGTGCACATGCCGGCGGTGTTAGCTTTCTGTTGGCTTAGTGGACCCTTTGGCCGGTCGGGACCAAAAGATGGTACGCTGTGAAGGATCGCAGCCGAAGGCCCGACCGGAAGGCGGCAAAAACGGACTCGTGGACGGAGGGATGAAGAGCCACGGAGGAGCCCTATGCGACCAAGGGCTCAGAAGAGGAATAGAGAGAAGACGGCATTGGCCCGGTAGTTCGGAGATCTTCGCCCTGGAAGCCGGCACTCCCCCGAGAGGAGCTCGTAGGAGTCCGGCCGCTGGGACTTTTGGAGATTCGCCCTGGAAGCCGGAGCCCCCCCAGGAGGCGCCCGTAGGGGCCCGGCCGCTGGGACTTAGGAGAGTCTTCGGGGCCAGCCGAGCAGGAACTGAAGAACAACGGAGATCCGAGGCAGAGTCCCATAGTCCAAGCGAGTCGAACCCAAGGAAGAGGCAAGGCGGAGTCGTGAAGCGGACCGAGTCAGAACCAGGAGACGGAAGGCAACCAGAACCAGGGAGAAGGCAAGCGCGGAGTCGTGGACGGAAGCAGGTCGAGCCAGGAGTCAGAGGACAACGTCGTAGCCAGAGGATGAGGCAGAAGAAGAGTCAGGAACCATCCGGGTATATCAGCCTCATTGATTTGCTAGCTCCCCGAGTTAGCAAGGACTCGAATCCGTTCCTGTCTACGCTACTCTGCCGCTTCTTTGCTGCCGCTGGAAGCTTTCTCTCTGCCCTTCGGGGTATTGACTAACTTGAGTACCCGCTCCTCGGGGGCCCTCTGCTTTATTTCAGGTGTCTTTCAGGGAATAGGTATTCGCTTCTCGAGGGCCTGCACTCCCTGCCTCGGTGCCTGTACCGTCAACAACTTATCTGGTGGAATTGCATACCAACAGCTATTCTCAGTGAGTACTCTAATCTATCAGTCTATCTCATCCACAGTATCTCCTCGCTGGGAGACCTGCTGCAGAACCTCCTGACATCATCTTGGAGAGAAGGGCTCCCTCTGCTGAGGTCCCTGAGACTGCAACTACAGACTGCCTCACTTCTGCCACCTGGTGGCTACTATCTAGCTGTTTAATAAAAGAACTGTTCCTCTGTTTTTGTGTAGCACGAGTCTAGCCTAGTGCTGTGGCTCCTCACGGGGCTCCTCCCCGGGGGCGTTGTCACCTCCACAGCACCCAAGAATCCACCAAAACACACGTAACCACAACAGATTGCTAACTTCATGGATCCGGCTCAGCTCACTGCGTTGCAGGCCATCCCAGGCCTCGCTCAGTGGATCTCCGAACAGCAGACTGTGCTGGAAAGACTGACCGCTGCATTTAATCTACTACACAAACAGATGAACTCGCCTTCCACTTCAGGTAAAGAAGCTAAACCGTCTGAGGTGACGGTCAAGACTACCGTGCCTCTAGCAGCTCCCACCCGCTTCTCGGGAAAACTTTGGAGTAGCAGAGACTTCATTAACCAGTGCTGCAAGCATTTTGCATTACAACCTGGTCACTTCCCCACAGCCTACGCTAAGACTACGTATATCCTGTCATATCTTAGTCCAAGGTAGGTTTAGCACTACCTATGAGAGGGAATCCTCTTAGGTTCCTACCGTCGGAAGGTGAGGCTTCACAAACTGGCAGTTGTACTGGTACTTCGCCACTGGATGCCTGCTGTGCCTCCAGGAGAAGCATGTAGGAACCCGGCCACTTGGACTTAGGTGAGTCGGAGGAGACAGAGGGTAGTCTGGATGAGGGCGCCTCCTGCAGGTCAAAGAACCCAGATGGCTGGCGCCTCCAACAGGTCGTTAGTCCAATCCAGTAGTCCAAGCCTGAAGAATGGTTGACAGCCGGTCCGATAGTAGATCCAGGAGAATGGTCGGAAGCCAGTCCAGAGGTGAATCCAGGAGAATGGTCAGAAGCTGGTCCAACGTCAAGCCAGAGAAGTGTCAGAAGCCAATCCAAGAATCAATTCCAGAGAATCTGTCCAACTAGAGAGGGAGAGAAGAACACAGAAGAACTGGAATAGGAACCAGACTTCCACAGCGAGGATCAGGAACACCGGAGCCAAGCAGGCCTGAAGGTAAGATACCAAGGCAAGGGCTGAGGAGCAGACATTGCCTTAAATACAAAAGTTAGGGAAGGAGCCTCAGGAAGAGCCACGACAACTTCTTGTCGTAGCCCCTTTAAATCCTAGCATCAGCCGCACGCGCGGCTCTAAGCAGATCCAGAGTGGGAGGAGTCAGTCCAGCCGAGAAGGAAGTCATGCAGCCGGGCCCAGGAGCGACAGCAGCTGCGAAGCCGGTGCTAAAGAGGTCTGCCTGCCTCTGTGGACTCCTTAGAGGGGACTCGACGCCTCGGGTGAGTTTTCGGCCCCGGTCGTGGACCTCAGCGGCCGGCGGCCATAACACAAGCCTTGTCTTGGGCCTCTTTGCTGTGGGAATGCATGGATCCGATTCTTCATGACCTTGAAGGGTTCCTAGAACTGTTTAAATCAGTTTTTGATGATCCTGCCCAGTATATCATTGCAGGATCTTCTTTGGTTCACTTGAAGCAAGGGAACAAACCACTTGCTGACTTCGCCATTGAGTTCAAGGCACTGGCATCTGAATTATCCTGGGACCCGAGATGTCTGAAGACACTCTTTTTTGAAGGACTGAACTCTCGTCTGAAAGACAAACTCTCCGCTCGAGAGATGCCTGAGACCTTGGCTGAACTAGTGAAATTGGCAACCAGGATTGATCTCCAACTTCGCGACAAAATCCAAGAGAACAAGGTGCCTAAGAGACCCTTTCTGGGCGAAGTCTGAGTCAAGTCTGTACCCAGGTCTGTTCCTTTGGTCCCAGCAGCCGGCAAAGAGGAACCTATGCAGTTTGGCCGCAGCAATCTGACATGAAAGAGAGAAGAACACGGAAAAAACTAGGGCTGTGTATGTACTGTGGACACGCGTCACCTAGATAGGATTATAGACAGTGCTGGGGAGGAGCTGACTGTCGTGGTCCATGTGGGCACCAACGACATAGGAAAATGTGGGAGAGAGGTTCTGGAAACCAAATTTAGGATTTTAGGTAGGAAGCTAAAATCCAGAACCTCCAGGGTGGCATTCTCTGAAATGCTTCCTGTTCCACGTGCAGGTTCTCAGAGGCAGGCAGAGTTCCAGAGTTTCACTGCGTGGTGAGACGATGATGCAGGGAAGAGGGATTCAGCTTTTTAAGGAACTGGGGAAACTTTTGGGGAAAGGGGAGACTTTTCCGAAAGGATGGGCTCCACCTTAACCAGAGTGGAACCAAGCTGCTGGCACTAACTTTCAAAAAGGAGATAGAACAGCTTTTAAACTAGAACAAGCGGGAAAGCCAACAGTCACTCAGCAGTGCATGGTTTGGAGAAATGTATCCTTGAAGGTTACTAATGAAACAGGAGAGTTAGGGCATCCCAACAGAGAGGTTCCATTAAAAGCAAACATAGTCCATATGCCTATATGTAAAAAATCACCAAAGCTAATGATTTCCAAATTATCCCAAACAACTGAAAAGCAGGTTGTTAAAACAAACAAAAAACACACGTTGAAATGTCTGTATGCCAATGCCAGAAGTCTAAGAA
Organism: Rhinatrema bivittatum; assembly: GCF_901001135.1. NCBI lineage: Eukaryota > Metazoa > Chordata > Amphibia > Gymnophiona > Rhinatrematidae > Rhinatrema > Rhinatrema bivittatum. The sequence continues at coordinate 69,257,377 of NC_042618.1, read as the reverse complement.
GTAAGATGGGAGAGTTAGAGTGTATAGCAGCAAATGATGAGATTGACATAATTGGCATCACAGAAACTTGGTGGAAGGAGGATAACCAATGGGACAGTGCTATATCAGGGTACAAATTATATCGGAATGATAGGGAGGATCAACTTGGCAGGGGTGTGACACTTTATGTCCGGGAGGGTATAGAATCCAACAGGATAAAGATCATACAAGAGACTAAATGCTCAGTAGAATCGATATGGGTAGAAATCCCATGTGTGTTGGGTAAGAGTATAGTGATAGGAGTATACTACCGTCCACCTGGACAAAATGGTCAGACAGATGATGAAATGCTAAGAGAAATCAGGGAAGCAAACCAATTTGGCAGTGCAATAATTATGGGAGATTTCAATTACCCCAATATTGACTGGGTAAATGTAACATCAGGACTTGCTAGAGATATAAAGTTCCTGGATGTAATAAATGATTGCTTCATGGAGCAATTGGTTCAGGAACCAACAAGAGAGGGAGCTATTTTAGATTTAATTCTTAGTGGATCACAGGATTTGGTGAGAGAGATAACGGTGGTGGGGCCATTTGGCAATAGTGATCATAACATGATCAAATTTAAACTAATAACTGAAAGGGGGATAATAAGTAAATCTGCAGCTCTAGCACTAAACTTTCAAAAGGGAAACTTTGATAAAATGAGGAAAATAGAAAAAAACTGAAAGGTGCAGCTGCAAAGGTTAAATGTGTTCAACACGTCTGGACATTGTTTAAAAATACAATCCTAGAGGCACAGTCCATATATATTCCACACATTAAGAAAGGTGGAAAGAAGGCAAAACGATTACCGTCATGGTTAAAAGGTGAGGTGAAAGAGGCTATTTTAGCCAAAAAATCATCCTTCAAAAATTGGAAGAAGGATCCATCTGAAGAAAACAGGATAAAACATAAGCATTGTCAAGTTAAGTGTAAAACATTGATAAGACAGGCGAAGAGAGAATTTGAAATGAAGTTGGCCATAGAGGCAAAAACTCATAATAAAAACTTTCTAAATATATCCAAAGCAAGAAACCTGTGAGGGAGTCGGTTGGACCATTAGATGACCGAGGGGTTAAAGGGGCTCTTAGGGAAGATAAGGCCATTGCAGAAAGACTAAATGAATTCTTTGATTCCGTGTTTACTAATGAGGATGTTGGGGAGACACCAGTTCCGGAGATGGTTTTCAGGGGTGATGAGTCAGATGAACTGAACGAAATCACTGTGAACCTGGAAGATGTAGTAGGCCAGATTGACAAACTAAAGAGTAGCATATCACCTGGACCGGATGGTATGCATCCTAGGGTTCTGAAGGAACTCAAAAATGAAATTTCTGATCTATTAGTTAAAATTTGTAGCCTATCATTAAAATCATCCATTGTACCTGAAGACTGGAGGGTGCCCAATGTAACCTCAATATTTAAAAAAGACTCCAAGGGCAATCCGGGTAACTATAGACCAGTGAGCCTAACTTCAGTGCCGAGAAAAATAGTGGAAACTATTCTCAAGATGAAAATCGTAGAGCATATAGAAAGACATGATTTAATGGAACATAGTCAACACGGATTTACCCAAGGTAAGTCTTGCCTAACAAATCTGCTTCATTTTTTTGAAGGGGTTAATAAACATGTGGATAAAGGTGAACCGGTAGATGTAGTGTATTTGGATTTTCAGAAGGCGTTTGACAAAGTCCCTCATTAGAGGCTTCTACGAAAACTAAAAAGTCATGGGATAGGAGGTGATGTCCTTTCGTGGATTACAAACTGATTAAAAGACAGGAAACAGAGAGTAGGACTAAATGGTCAATTTTCTCAGTGGAAAAGGGTAAATAGTGGAGTGCCTCAGGGATCTGTACTTGGACCGGTGCTTTTCAATATATATATAAATGATCTGGAAAGGAATACGACGAGTGAGGTTATCAAATTTGCGGATGATACAAAATTATTCAGAGTAGTTAAATCACAAGCAGACTGTGATACATTACAGGAGGACCTTGCAAGACTGGAAGATTGGGCATCCAAATGGCAGATGAAATTTAATGTGGACAAGTGCAAGGTGTTGCATCAAGGGAAAAATAACCCTTGCTGTAGTTACATGATGTTAGATTCCATATTAGGAGGTACCACCCAGGAAAAAGATCTAGGCATCATAGTGGATAATACTTTAAAATCGTCAGCTCAGTGTGCTGCAGCAGTCAAAAAAGCAAACAGAATGTTTAGACAAGCAGTGTTGTTAGATCGAAGTTTTTGCGTCTACTTGGTGTTTAAAATTCTAGCCAAGATGGTAAATTTAAAAAATAACATGAGGAAAATAAGTTGTTTAGAATTTAGCTAACACCTTTTCATTGTAACTCTTTACTCCCTTGCACCATCATCCATATCAAGGAATTCTTCCCCTCTTAGGGTAGAATATCCCCATTGTAGCTCCAGCATTCAAAACTGGGAAAAGGTGGAAAAATCCCTCCAACACAAAAAATAGACTCTCAAGGTCAAAACGCTCCAACCACTTCTTCTGGAATGTACAAATTCTTAGATCTCTTCACGTCTTGCTTTACTCCTTCACCAGCGGCAAGAAAACCACCCACAGCCAGTCTGTCCAGATAGCAGGGGGAATCCCTTCTGTAGGAACTGGTTCCAATGGAAGTCGCAAAATAGCACAAAAATCCTCAAAACTCCAAATCTGCTCCTCTGGTCTCCTCTACTCCCAAGCAGGGAAACCCTCTCTCTTCCTGGTCAGGCCACCTGTGGGATGACCCAAATCACATGCTAGGGGACAGTTTTATAGCCTCCTTAAGCCTTTCCACAAAAAGGTGGGGATAAGTGCCAAGGAGGGACCCCTAAAATTTGCCCACCCACTACTATGCTAGGAAAAATAGAGAAATAGCTTAGTGACAGAGAAAGCCAGGTCACAACAGTAAGCATTATTTAATACATTTTATATATTACAAGTGATTCTGGTATGTATATCATTATCTTTGGTCATCAATAACATTCCATATATGGCATATAACTGCGTGTTATAATTCAAGAGAAGCATGTGGGCTCCAAGAAAATTCTGGAGATTGAAAAGAAGACCATGCACCCCCAAAAGATGGAAACTCCTGGCATAGATGGCTTATTCCTCTCTCTTCCTCTCTTTCTTTATATGTCTAGCCTTTCTACAAGCCCATACCTTAGTAGGGATCCCAAAGGGGCCCTATGACAATCAGGACATGGTCAGTACTGAACCAATGAGACCTTCCAAGGGCATACTAACTATCTGGCAGCCACATGGTAGATGTTCCCTGGCCTTTACCTCTCTCTGTGTCTTCTCTGCAGCTTCCTGGTGTCTGTCTTTAGGGTGACTGGTTCCAGCCCCAACAATAAGGTGCTTGGGGGCAGAGCTTCTATAGTGCCTCCTCCGGCATGCTTTATTTTTTCAAGTCATTAAAAATATTTTCCTTTTTTTGCCGGACACTGCCCCAGTGCAAGCTTTTATTACAGTTGCATTTTTATTTTCTTGTATTTGCCCTCCAGAGGCCAAAAAGAGTTTGAGTGAATGGAGCCCACCATACGTTTAACAGCTGATCCATCTGGACGAAAGCCTAAGAAGTTAATTTCTAGCTTTCAGATGGTTACTGGTAATTGTAGGTAATTTCAAACATAATTGCAATTTAGTTGAAAAAGCTCTGTTTGCAGTGTTTATGCTCATCACTCTAATTTAAGGCCTCAGAATGCTGCATGATCTGCGTTCCAATACACACCCATTTTTCATCTTCCCGATTTTACCACTAGTGATTATAAAAACAGCCTCAACTAACCACAGTCTGTGATGCCAGTCGAATGGTGGAAAGTGCCTGTGTGAAGTTCCATATGAATCTGCTTGAAGATAAACTCTTGGGTGTGTTAATGATTATCAAGGAGACGAGAAAAATAGAATCCTACAATGCGGCCTTAAAACAGAAACAAAAGTCGCTTAAAAATGGCGGTTTCCATTATTCACACCTATACTTTTGTTAACTGAGAGATAATTGGCGCAACTCACAGGCGCATTCCTATACAGTTTATTTGCATGAATACTTTTATACGAGCCATTATTCATGTTCCTTTTTTTTTTTTTTTTTTTTTTTAATAAGCAGCACTAAGGCAAAGCATAGACAGAAAATGGGGAATGACATGACGTGTCTTGTTTGTACTAAGAAAACTGAAATATTACTGGTTGCAATGATATTTTAGCAGTGTTAAGAGTGCTTTGTTTTTATGATAGTATAGAATTGGGTAAAGATGCAGTAAAGCATCAAGTCTGAAAAAATATCTCAGCCATGTAAATAGCCCATGGCAATTTTCCTCATGTTTGCCAAAAAGAGACTTGGACCGGAAAGTGATAGGAATTGAAAGGGCTGCATAAATTGGACGGATGGGCAGACTAGATAGGCCATATGTTCTTTTTCTGCCATCGTGTTTCTATGTTTGGGGGAATTCAGCTCTTCTGTGTGGGGGGTTTTTTATGCACTGATTCAGAATAAAGGTCAGTATTTTTTTCACATTCCGCAGTATTCCCAGCTAGGCAATTAGAAGAGGGCTGGACATGAAGGATGTCTGGTCATCTTTCAATTTAACCAGCTGTGTAATTTTGTATGTATTCATAGCCATATGATCCATTTTTGCACTCATTCTTATCAGTAACTTAATATGTGTGTAATAGCGCACAGCGGTGTCTTGTATCATGCTTCAGTAACTCACATTCTCGGAGTCTTGTGAACCATGAAGTGCAGATAAGTGCCTTGAATATCCCAGGATATGAGTTATTACCACTGAAATGTACCATTATGGTTATAACATGGTCAATATGAAAAAATGATACATTTCTTAGAAAAAGCCTATTGCTCAGCCGATATACCCAATGGTCTTGTGAATAAGGATTTATTCAAATTATTTTATATGTATGTATACACAAAGAAAAGATAAAGCTACAAAGTACTTATTGCACTGACATTTTGTAGTCTGTGTCTGGAAAATAATTTCAGTAATACAGCAATGTATGATTCCTGGTCATCGGCAGTATCAATTATATATGAATATCCGGGGTAAAATGGGGAACTCAAATGATGGAAGTTTATACCTGGACTCTTCTTATCTTGAATTATTATGTATATCATAAGAAATTTCTTTAAAAATATCCTGTAGACAGGGTTTGGTCGACCGTTCGTGCAAGAGGGCAGTGCATGAGGGCCCACAGCACTCTCTCCTAGCCTGGGATGGGCGGTGAGGGGCCAATGTCCCTTATTGCCCAGGGGCCCCGAAACACTGTCCGTCAGACAATTCAGATTTTAAAATATGCATTTTGATTCATCATTAAATGAGAAGTGTGAATGGCAAGCAGTTAAAATCAGATGTATTGCAGTAAGAATTTGTTCATATTCTGAAGCATCATAAGTGGAGACCACCAAAAATAATACATGGAGTCCTTGAATGCTGTGCTCTCTTGACTTAACAGCTACCAAACTCCATCCATCTAAAAGTTTTCTGTACTGGAATTCAGCTTTTTCCAACACCCATACATCCTTAGGCAGACCCTCTGAAGGTTTAGAGCTTGCCCCATCAGTTGCCAGCTCTTTGCAGTGATAAAGGATTTGGCTAAATTAGAAAAGCATCCCCCTCCTATACAGTTTCCAGATAATTTTCCCCCACTCCCATAAAGGATCCGAAAAATCAGGAATCCACTGGGTCACAGTTAGCTCTGTTACGATAAGAACTGTGATGCAGGGACCGCTCCCCCCCCCACCTCCAAAAAACAAACAAACAAAACAATACCCCAAAACTGAAGAGATTGCAGAAGCATATAAACTAATAGCATCACAAGCCATGGGGGTTAGCTAATAGGGGGTAACCTGCCCACAGCAGTGGAATCAGTGCATCAGGCTCCTAACAAGGCATTGGGGGTAACCTGTAACAGAGCAGTGGTAATGATCCAATAGCTGTGGTAAGACTGCACCTGGCTTCCAGGAAGGTTGGGGGTAACTTGCAATAATCAAAGAGGAAAACCCCAAGGCCCGGAAGGGCCTACCAGCAGAGGTGGCGGAGGCCAGCACATTAGCAGATTCTGGGCATGCTTCAGATTGATTTGGAGAAGGGTGGTAGGAAAAGGTTGAAGGATGAAGTAAAAGACATGGGGGTGGATAGGGATAGGCAACCACTGAAAAGGAAGAATTTGAACTGGGCAGATTAGATGGGAAATTGGGTTTTGTTTTGTTATCGTTTACCATAAATGTAATCCACTTTGAAGTGGCTGACAGTCATGAAGGCGGAATATAAATTAAAAATTGTATTAAATTAAATGATGTTGCTATGTTACACACCCGCTCTAGAACTCTGCATTAAATGATTCCTCTTAAGTAAAATCAGGTATAATTCAGAATCTGTGGGCTCTGTCTCTATGTTAATGGGATATAATTAAGTCTTTTACTTAATCAAGTCTGGTCTCACTTTTCACCTGCTGAAGAGCTCAGTTTAAAAAAAGGTTCTAAATATTACAGATTTCTTATTATGCGATGAGGAGAGGCACCTCTAGGAGTTGCATGGGGATTTTCAAGAGGTTGACGATGTCATCCATGATGATGCTGCCACTTGCTCCAGTGTCGATAAGAGCAGTGGTGGCGAAGGAACGGCATTCCATGGAGAGGGAAACTGGAAGTAACAGTTGGGGGCCAGTGACTGTAGTGCCCGCTTGGGACCCCCGCTGGGCTCAGGATTTGAAATTTTCCAGACGGACTGGACCATACTGCCTCAGGTGTCTAGAAGCACTGCAGTATAAGCAGAGGCCCTGCTTCTTGCGCCGAAGCCACTCTTCTGGAGACAACCGCCCACGGTTGACTTGTATAGGTTCCTCTGTAGATGGAAGTGATGCCGGTAGAGCCTTCAACTGAGGGCTTGGGGCACGTGCTGGGAGGCCGGGATGCTTTCACTTCATGGTGGTGTTGCTGGAGGCGATGGTCAATTTTCCCAGCAAGGGAAATCAGGTCCTCTAGAGTCATAGGAACCTCACAGACAGCGAGCTCGTCTTTGAGCAGGAGATAGGCCTTCTAGATAGAGTGCCTGGAGGCAGTCCTCTTGCCATCCCAGTTCCTTGGCCAGTGCCCGGAACTCCACCGTAAACTCAGAGAGGGATCTTGAGCCTTGTTGGAGGTGGAGAAGGTCATGACCCGCAACCGCCTGACGACCGCCTGACCAGGATCTTCAAAGGTCCGCTTGAAGGCAGTGATGAACTGGGACAGTTGAGTGAGGATGGGTTCAGAGTGCTCCCAAGGCAGAGAAGCCCATACCAGGGCCTTCCCCTCAAGGCGTGAGAGGATGAAACAAGGAAGGCTGAAGGGCAAATTGCATGAAGCACTGGTGAGGAAGCCTCGGCAGAGGCATGGATCTCCATTGAAATGAGGAGGAGCTGGCAGCGCCAGTGATGCTCTCGGTAGCAGGGTAGAAGTCAGGCCTGTGGGATTAGCCATTTCTGCATCCTGCAAATGAGAGAGGAGCTCTTCCACTGAAGATGCTAGAGTGTCTATGGCTCATCGTTGCTCTTGGATAGTTGCGGCCAGACCCAGAATGGTCCATAAGGCGGGAGACTCTGCCGAGTCCTTGGCCTTGGCAACCTGTTGCAACGGGAGGTGGACCCTTAGCCTAGTGCAGGATTGGTATGCTCCCTGGTCGGACCCAGTGAGCGCCTGCCACCAGGAGGCAGAGCACAAGAGGAGACAGAGGCTAGCTGGAGCTTCACCAATAGCAACCCGGGGTTCCCTCAGCTTGAGCCCTTGGTTACCTGGGCTGCCTGGTCTTAGATGGGCCTCACAGGATCTCCTTGAGAGATAGTTCAGAGGTGTGCCCACCACGATCAAGGGTGCGCGGTCGATGTTCAGGCTAGAAGTCTGGGGTGCCAGAGAAGGCCAGAATAGAGTCTCTGAATGTATGGCAAGGATCAAGGCCAGATTCAAGGGAATGTAGTCAGCCAAAGCAAGGTTTAATACCAGTAGTCAGTCCAAGGATAGTCAGCCAAAGCAGGGGTCAATACCAGTGGTCAGTCCGTGGATAGTCAGCCAAAGCAGGGGTCAGGTTCCAGGTGGCAGTCAGACGTGGTCAGAGGTCAGGTAGATTTCAAATCCAGGCGGCGATCAACGTAGTCAAGAACATGCAGAGGTCAGAACCAAGAAGACAGTCCGAGAGGTACTACCTGGGGAGAGGAAGGAACAGGAGGATGCTGGAACAGGAGGACACTGGAACAGAAGGATGCTGGAACAGGACTAGAACGAGACTGGAACAAGACTGGAACACGGCTGGAACAAGACTGGGACAGACACTGGAAACGCAGAGGCAAACTAGAAATCACAGAGTGATTGACCCGATTGCCAAGGCAAGGAAGTGCAGGCAGGTACTTCCTTTTAAGCAGCGCTCAATCAGGGCGCGCTGCGGAGCTGGAATCCGCCCCTGGCCCTTTAAGGAGCCGGGCAGGCCTCGCACGCATGCCTATGGGCGGGGCCGGCGCCACGAGGGATGCCGAGCCCCGCCGTGAGGCCTGGCTGGAGGTGGAAGGCCCGGCGACCACTGCCGCGGGACGCTGAGGCCTGGCTGAGCTTGCTGCTGAAGCAGGGGAGGATGACCCGGGACCCATGGGAGACTTGGTGAGGTGAGTAGGCCTGGACGCGGGCCGAGCACTGATGGGACGTGCAACATGGTGGTTACTACCCTTAACCAACAAGCCTTCATACTGTTGATGCAACTCATTATTGCTCTCTGCTTTAATGGCAGGGAGAAAAGAGATAAAGGGGAATTAGTTTCAGACAGCAACCAACAAGGACATTGAGTTTTACGGTCTGGGAAAACAAATATGCATGGGGGTAACTTGCTGATGCGGCTGTTACTACCCTTAGCCAATAAGCCTTATACTCGTGATGTCACTCCAACATTGCATTACATTGCTCTCTGCTTGAACGGAAAGAGATAATAGGGAATTGGACTCAGACAGCAACCAACAAGGATCCTGACTTTGTCAGTTTGGGAAACTAAGTATGGGAGTAACTGGCACCCTCTGATGCTACCATTTCTATGTTTCTATCGGGCCGATACAGTAAAGGCCACTCTCCTGTGCGCTCGATTCTGTATTTAAATGAGGCCCGGCAGTAAAAACAGGCAAAAGGAGGCACTAGGGACACTAGCGCGTCCCTAGCACCTCCTTTTGGACCGGAGCGGCAGCTGTCAGCGAGTTTGACAGCCGATGCTCAATTTTTGATGCCATCGGTTGTCGAGCCCCCTGACAACCATGGGCTCGGAAACCGGACGCCGGCAAAATTGAGCATCCGGTTTTCGACCTGACAGCCGCGGACCGACTTCAAATTTCTTTTTCTTTTTTTTTTTACTTTTTTTACCTTTCGGGACCTCCAACTTAATATCGCCATGATATTAAGTCGGAGGGTGCACAGAAAAGCAGTTTTTACTGCTTTTCTGTGCACTTTCCCGGTGCCCGAAGAAATTAGCACCTACCTTTGGGTAGGCGCTAATTTATGAAAGCAAAATGGCGGCTTGGCTGCACATTTTACTTACTGAATCGCACGGGAATACCTAATAGGGCCATCAACATGCATTTGCATGTTGCAGGCGCTATTAGGTTCGGGGGATTGGAGGCGCGTTTTCGGCCCCTTACTGAATAAGGGGTAATGCTAGCGTGTCAAAAACGCGCGTCCAATGGCGGGTTAACAGTGTGCTCCATCGGATATTCTCACATGAACTTATAGAGGTCCATATTCAGTAGATCAGAGAGCAGCAAGTTGCCCATTTAAAGATAAGTTGTATATTCATCAGGATACATCTCGAATATACTGAATATACTCGGTTAAAGATATCTGGATACGTTTATATGGAAAATTCTAAAACTACCCGGCTATATTCTGAATACAGTCAGGTTTAAAGTTATCTGGGCACACTCACCTGATAACTTGAACCTTAACTGCCTATATTCAGCTTACAGCAGGTTAAATAAAAATTATAATTTAAAAAATGGTAGGCAAGTAGGGTGATCCCCTACCCCCCCAATATAAGTAAAACTACATTGGGGCATAGCACCCAATTCCCTCCCCCCCCAACAACCCCTCTACTTCCCAAACTGAAAAAGTAGCATTGCTATTAATGGTGCTGTCAGAGCCATGCTGAATGTGGCCAGGAATGCCGTTAAGACATTTCTTCAGGATTTAGGGTTGGGAGGGTGGTAGTGGAGGTTCTAAATCTGTTAGAGCCAGGTTTGAATTTAAATATCTTGGCAGGGGGGCCTCGGGCAGGTATGAGCTACTTTTTTCAATTAATTTGGAGGATTGGAAAGGACTATGATGCCAACACAGTTTTATTCATTTTGGGAGATGGGGGTTGGGAGAACACCTTGGTTGCTTGCTATTTTTTTAAATTATTGAGGCCAATATTGAAATACTACTTAGCCAGATAAGTAGGACTTATCTGGTTAAGTGTTGGCCACTGAATATCCAGCTACGTTCAGCGGCCACCACTTAAATGGATACGTCACTTCTCTGGCTAAATAGACAACCAGATAGTCAATGGGCAGGGAATAGTCGGACTGGAACTGCACTACTTATCCAGCTATCATAACCAGGTGAGGGCCTATATTCAGCCTTATTCCGTTAAGTTAACCGAATTAGATAGGCCAGCTCAATAGCAGGACTAAAGTTATCTGGAATAACATATCTGGATAAACAGAAACCAGTTATATTCAGCAGCATAGTCGTGCAGCTGAATATCCTTTCCAACTTATCAGATAAATTATATCCAGATAACTTAAGATAATCTTAGATATATCCAGATAACTTAGATATTCTTTGAATATTGGGCCCCTAATTTTTACTTAACCATCCATATGCTGAATATTGCCAGTTAAGATTCAAGCTATCTGGGTAAATTTACACTGATTACTTAAAGACTGCTCTGAGGCAGTCCTAAACTTTGAGGGCAGTATTCAAAAGCCATTTAAAGGATAGCTCACAAGTGGTCCTGGGCACTTCCAGCATTGCTCTAATAATAGTACTGGAAGCATACTCTTATGAAAACAACCTATGCTTTCAGTGCTTTTATTAAGGCATCGCTGGAAGTGTCTTAGATCGTTGTCTACCATGATCCCGGGTTCCAAAACAGGGCAAGTATTCAGGTACTGGGTCCATGGAAGGACTTCGAGGCAGGGCGACAAGGAGAGAGGCGGGAGGACTGGAGACCTATTGCTGAAATTGATATTTTTTTTTAATTTAGAGGTGTTTGATGGGGTCCTGGCCAGCCTGGGATTCTGCTATTGATGGTGGTGGGATGGGAATCAGGTCGGAATCAGGTTAGAAGAGGCAGGTTAAGTGGCATGTTATCCAGCCAGACAATAACTTTAATAAGGGATATTCAGTGAAATGTTTATCCCAGTGAATATCAATAACTTTAGCCAGATATCTTGTCCACTAACTGGCTAACTGAATATTGGCCTCTGTCTGGCTAGCTTATCTGCATAAGTTTAGCCGGCCCCAAAATGCCCCTAATTTATCCGGATAAATTTTATCTGGCTAATCATTTAAAGGTTAATTTTCAAAGAATCGCGTGCATAAATATCAGCACTTGCATGCATAAATGTTGCGCGTCCCGTCCGCGCTCGGCCCGCGTCCGGGCCTACTCATCTTACTGAGTCCTCCACGGGTCCAGGATCGTCCTCCCCAACTGCAGCAGCGAGCACAGTCAGGCCACGGCGTCCCGTGGCGGCGGTCGCCGGGCCTTCCACCTCCAGTCAGGCCTCACGGCGGGGCTCGACGTCCTCTGTGGCATCGTCCCCGCCCCTAGGGATGATTGCGCGGACCACCCGGCCCCTTATAGGGCCAGGGGGGATCCCAGCTCCACGGTGCACCCTGATTGGATGCTGTATAAAAGGAAGTGCCTGCCTGCATTTCCTTAACTTGGCAATCGGGTCGATCATGCTGTAATTTCTAGGGATGTGAATTGTTTTTTGACGATTTAAAATATCGTCCGATATATTTTAAATCGTCAAAAATCGTTACGGCCATGATACAATACCAATTCCCCCGATTTATCGTCAAAAAATCGTAAATCAGGGGAAGGGGGAGGGCAGGAAAACCGGCACACTAAAACACCCTAAAACCCACCCCCGACCCTTTAAATTAAATCCCCCACCCTCCCGACCCCCCCCCCCCCAAATGCCTTAAATTACCTGGGGGTCCAGCGGCGGTCCAGGAACGGCCTCCTGCAATTGAATCGTGTTGTCTTCAGCCGGCGCCATTCTGCGCCGCCATTTTGCAAAATGGCGGCGCAAAATGGCGGCGGCCATAGACCAACACGATTCGACTGCAGGAGGTCGTTCCGGACCCCCGCTGGACTTTTGGCAAGTCTTGTGGGGGTCAGGAGGCCCCCCCAAGCTGGCCAAAAGTCCCTGGGGGTCCAGCGGGGGTCCGGGAGCGATCTCCTGCCGCGAATCGTTTTCCGTATGGAAAACGGCGCCGGCAGGAGATCGACTGCAGGAGGTCGTTCAGCCGGGGTTCCGGACCCCGGCTGAACGACCTCCTGCAGTCGATCTCCTGCCGGCGCCGTTTTCCGTACGGAAAACGATTCGCGGCTGGAGATCGCTCCTGGACCCCCGCTGGACCCCCAGGGACTTTTGGCCAGCTTGGGGGGGCCTCCTGACCCCCACAAGACTTGCCAAAAGTCCAGCGGGGGTCCGGAACGACCTCCTGCAGTCGAATCGTGTTGGTCTATGGCCGCCGCCATTTTGCGCCGCCATTTTGCAAAATGGCGGCGCAGAATGGCGCCGGCTGAAGACAACACGATTCAATTGCAGGAGGCCGTTCCGGACCGCCGCTGGACCCCCAGGTAATTTAAGACATTTGGGTGGGGGATTTAATTTAAAGGGTCGGGGGTGGGTTTTAGGGTGTTTTAGTGTGCCGGTTTTCCTGCCCGCCCCCTTCCCCCGATTTAGCTACGGACCGCCGCTGGACCCCCAGGTAATTTAAGGCATTTGGGGGGGGGTTCGGGAGGGTGGGGGATTTAATTTAAAGGGTCGGGGGTGGGTTTTAGGGGGTTTTAGTGTGCCGGTTTTCCTGCCCGCCCCCTTCCCCCGATTTAGCTACGGACCGCCGCTGGACCCCCAGGTAATTTAAGGCATTTGGGGGGGGGTTCGGGAGGGTGGGGGATTTAATTTAAAGGGTCGGGGGTGGGTTTTAGGGGGTTTTAGTGTGCCGGTTCACGATTTTAACGATTTTCATGATACTCTAAACACCCAAACGGCGACGATACGATTCCCTCCCCCTCCCAGCCGAAATCGATCGTTAAGACGATCGAGGACACGATTCACATCTCTAGTAATTTCTAGTTTGCCTCTGCATTTCCAGTCTTTGTTCCAGTCTCGTTCCAGCTTTTTTCCAGTCTCGTTCTAGTTCTGTTCCAGTGGCCTTTTGTTCCAGCGTCCTTCTGTTCCTGAGTCCTCCTGTTCCTTCATCTCCCCAGGTAGTACCTCTCGGACTGTCTTCTCAGTACTGACTTCTGCCTGTTCCTGACTGCGTTGATCGCCGCCTGGATCTGAGCTTTGCCTGTTTCCTCGACCACGTCTGCACACTGCCTGGAACTGACCTCTGCCTGATCACTGACCACGTCTGTATGCTGCCTGGAACCTGACCCCTGCTTTGGCTGACTACCCACAAACTGACCACTGGTATTGATCCTTGTTTTGGCTAACTATCCACGGACTAAACACTGGTATTGACCCCTGCTTGGCTGACTACGCTACCTTGACTCTGGCCTTGACCTTGCCATACATTCAAAGACTCTTTTCTGGCCTTCTCTGGCACCCCGGACTTCTAGCCTGAACATCGACCATGCACCCTTGATCGTGGTGGACACACCTCTGAACTTTCTCTCAAGGAGATCCTGCGAGGCCCACCTAAGACCAGGTGGCCCGGGTAACCAAGGGCTCAACCTGAGGGAACCCCGGGTTGCTAGTGGTGAAGCTCTAGTTAGCCTCTGTCTCCTATTGTGCTCCGCCTCCTGGTGGCAGGCGCTCTCTGGGATCGACCAGGGAGCCTACCAATCCTGCACTAGGCCAAGGTTCCACCTCCCGGCGCAACAATAAAAAGCACATATTCGCATACATGAAATTATGTAAACCTCAAACATACACATGCAAGTAATGGTGCCTGAGCAAATTTGTTCATAAAAAAGGGGCAGGCCAGAGTCGTTCTGAGGTGGGGCCAACATTTTCACATAGAAGTTGATATTTTATAACTTCCCAACGTGATGCACTTAAGTCTGCTATTTGCATATATTTACTTCTGCTAATTATCTGGTGTAAGTGAAAATAAAAGTCCTCATTACCAAATGCTGACTGGGTGAGGGGGGTCTAGGGAAACTGGGGGGAGTTCAGGTTGAAGAATAAGGGGTATCTTGATGACCTAGAGATCGACTGGGCAAACTGGTGGACTAATTGGTAAAACTGGTAATTTATTTTATTCTAGCATGTTACAAAATTTGATGACTTACACATGTAAAAACTGACAAGTGCTAAGGGAAATATGCAAGTGAAATCTCCAAGCGTAAATGATTAAAATTAGGAGGTTGAAGCACAAATACTTGTTTACAAGAATATCAGTATAGAAAAATGCCAAACAAACAAACAAACAAACAAATAAATAAATAAATAAATATAGAAGATTTGTGCCACTTATCGGATACATTTTGACTTCTCCAGGTTGCCATTTAGCTGAATAAGTTTCAAACACTACTGCTTTTCCAGCTAAGTAATATAGCTGGAGAAGTGTTAACATGCTACCTGTATGGCTACGTTGAAAATGCATGCCGCGTATCTTTTAGATACGAGAGCATGTTGGTTTGATTTAAGTGTATTTTATATCATGTGTGCACACATGTTTTAAAGTTATCCTCCCTGCTGGCTAACTTATGAGAAGCAACATTGATAGGAATAAAACTCTTTGAATATGGACCTCATAGTTTTTGATTTCCATACACCTACAGTATATTTAAATAAAATTATATCCCTAACAATTCAGTGAAAATAAAGGTCAATAAGCTAAAAAACCTTTTACACACACACACACATATATATGTGATATCTTTTTATTAGACCAACATAATACATTTTGAGGATAATTTTCAAAGCCATTTACACACATAGATCATGGGATTATGTGCCTACATGGGTTGATATAACATTTCCCAAGGTTTTTGTGCATAAGAAAAGGTGCATAACCTGACTTTTAAGTATACACACAAAAGACTGGCTTTCCAGGGGTGGGGGCAAATTGGGACAGAGTTGGAATTTGCATGCATACGTTTGATTTTAAAAGTAGGCACGTAAATTAACATGTACAAGTTATGTCCTGCAAAGAACAAGTGTAACTTTGTGCAGGTGAATTTGTGCACCATTATTTCAGCTAATTTTCAAAGCAGACATATGCACAGAAATCTGCCTTGAGAATTAGTGTGACTTGCATGCATTTTTGCTGACACCCTTTTGTGTGGGTTGTTTGAGAATTACTCTCTTCATAACTAGCCTTTTGGCTGAGAAAGCAGTTTGGAAATGTTTTCAATATATAACTTTCAGGCTCTAACATATCCTTCTAGAGGATATACCAGAATGAATAGGAATGAGTGTTAGAGGTGTGCACATAACAAGTTTTCAGTTTGGTTTGTTTCATTCATTTTTAGCACATTTTGTGCCATATTTTATTTTGTGTGTTTTTCTTTGACTTTTTGAGGTCATTCATTTTTGGCAACTTGCATGCAGTTTGCAATTTATGCGTGCAAGTTGCCAAAAAAAAAAAGCCAAAATACCATTTTCAAGTTGAGCCGACTTTTGTTGTATTTATAATATAACCCTCAAGGGCAGAACAGGAAAGGGGGAATGTTTGAACTGTCTTGGGACCAAAATGAGAAACTCCCCTCTCTCTCTTTTTTCCTCCAGTGGCAGCCACAATGTATTCTGATTATTAGCAATACCAGTGATTTCTCCAGCAGTAGGGGAGAGAAGTAAGTGCCATAAGATTTGGTTGTAGCAAAAATAATCAGTGATAACATTCTGAAATATAATAGGTATTTAATTCGTGGTATTACAACCTTGACTCAAATTTTCAAATTCAATAGAATTTATTTTTAAAAGAATACAAATTGAAGAAACTTATTTTGGTAACAAAACTATTTTCTTAAATACTTTCCAGGAACACCTTTAACAACTTCAAGTGATATATTCAATTAAGTAAGTATAATTCCTTTAACTGTTTGCCTTTCACTATTAACTACTTTCTTTTCCATGTTTAAGTTTTTCAAAGAAGTTCAAGTATTAAATTTCCTTTTACTTTTAACTTGCAGGTTCAAGGTTTCACCAACAGAAAAAAATATATCAGATGAGTTTCTGTTACTGATGTGGACCCTTGAATCGAGACAAGGTTGACGCTACCTGCAGGGAAGAGCCTGGCAGGTCCTCGTCATCAGAATATGGAACTGGCCAGTGCAGGACCTTCACCAATACCAGCCCTCATTCCCCACAGGTTGAGCCTTTGGGTGCCAGGACCGGCTGGACTTAGGCATAGGTCTCCAATGACGAGGAATCCCACTATGGGCAACAGGCAGAAACAGAGTCAAGACGTTCCAAGGGTTGGGGCAGGCAGCCAACAGCAGACTCAAGAAGACGTACCAAGCATTGAGGTGGATGGCGATCAAGCAAAGTCCAGAGGAGGTCCGAGGTCAATTCCAAAGAATCAATCCAGGGGAAGACAAGATGAAGCCAGGAGTCAGGAACATGGAGTCAGGCAATAAGCTACTCTCTAGGAGCTTGACCTGTTGCTGAGGCACCGATAGCTAGTCTGGCCTGACCTTATATAGGAAGGCCATGATGACATCAGAAGGTGCCGCGGGAACTTTCCTGCGTGGGCCCTTTAAATTGGCTTGAGTTGCATGCGTGCGCCTAGGGACGCTCACCCGGCAGAGCGGCATTCCCTGCACGTCATGGCTATTGGCGCAGCAACCTGCAGCACCTGCAGTTGGGGCACCCTCTTGGTGCCAGCAGTCCTTCCGGCAGTCCAGCATCTCAGGTAAGCGCGGCCGGTCGCGGGCCTGTTCTGCGGCCAGCCGAGCACAACAGTACCTCCTTGTCTAAATTTCCTTCCTGGGATTCGGAGTTTCTTGGGGTGGGTTGCATGGAATGCCTTAAGGAGGTTTTGGCCCAAAATGTTTGAGGCGAGTTCCCAAGTATTCTCCTCTGGACCATACCCCTCCCAGGAGATCAAATATTCCCATTCCATGTTTTGCCGGTGAACATCCAGAACCTCTCTCACTTTATACAGTTGGTCTTCCTCAAAGAACTCTCTAAGCGTTCTGGAACCCTTCGGGTAGGCCAAGACAGCACTAAAGGTTTGAGAAAAGAAATGTGGAATATGTTATGGATCTTTAGGGACACGGGTAGGCGTAATTGATAGGTGATGGAACCTATCTGCCAGGTAATAGAAAAAGGAGCAATGTAGCAGGGTGTGAGTCTCATGGAAGTTATCCTAAGCCGTATGGCGGGTGTTTAACCAGACCTTGTCTCCAGGCTTGAATTGTGGGGCTATGCGCCGGTGCACATCTGTTGTTTTTTTTTTTTTGCTTTAAGGGTGGCCTTCTGTATCATAGCTTCGGTCCGGATCCATAACTCTTGAAGTTCATGCACAGTCAGTCGAGCTGCTGGGGAAGCAATAGATAGCGGAACAGGTAGTGGAGGGGCCGGTTGCCATCCACAGATTATCAGGAATGGAGAGGCCCCAGTGGCAGCATTGGTGTGAAAGTTGTGGGAGAATTCAGCCCACGGAAGAAGAGTGGCCTAATTGTCTTGACGCTTGTTGATGATGAATTTCAGGAAGGTCTTGAGTGTGTGGTTTGTGCGTTTCACCTGGCCGTTCACTTGAAGGTGGTAAGCTGTGGTAAAGTCCAATGTGATTTTGAACTTACAGCAGAGAGAGCACCAATATTTAGCTGTGAACTGTACGCCCTGATCTGAGACAATGTGTCGAGGTAGCCCATAGAGCCGGAAAATATGGGTAGTAATCTTGCCAGCTCTGATGCAGATGGAAGGCCAGGAACAGCTACGAAGTGGGCCATTTTAGAGAAACAGTTGATAATGACCCAAATAATATGGCAGCCATTGAGAGGGGGAGGTCCACCACAAAGTCAGTGGACAGATGGGTCCAGGGTTCCTTGGGAACTGGCAACAGCTGTAACAGCCCCCAAGGTCATCCCACCATAGGTTTTTCTGGGGGCAGGTAGGAAAAGAGTCCACATAAGTCTTGATGTCTCTTTGCATCTGTGACCACCAGTAATACTGTTGGAGCAGTGCAAGTTTCTGGGCCCAACCAGGATGTCCTGCGACACGAGAATAGTGGGACCATTCCAAAACTTTCTGACGGAGATGATGTGGGAAGACGGTTTTTCCTGGAGGGACGGTCATGGAAGCAGCCAGGAGAATCAGCGCTGGGTCAATGATGTGGCCAGGAGGTTCAGGCGTATCTTCAACTTCGAATGACCGGGAGAGGAGTCAGTTCGGACGTTCTTGGTGGCTGGCCTGTATCTTACATCGAAGATGAAGCAAGTGAAAAACAGGGACCATTGGGCTTCTCAAGTGTTTAAGCGCTGAGCATGGTGAATATGTTCCAGGTTTTTATGGTCAGTATATACCGTGATGCAGTGTTACACTCCCTCCAACCACTGTAGCCACTCTTCTAGGGCCATCTTTATGGCTAGTAATTCCTTGTCTCTGATGCTATAGTTTCGTTCAGCCAGGGAAAACTTCCGAGACAAGAAGGAACAAGGACGGTGGACTCTCTTGTCAGAGAGTTGGCTCAATACAGCCCCCACCCCCTCAGAGGAGGAGTCAACCTCTAGAATGAAAGGGCATGTGGGGTCAGGGTGGTGGAGGCATGGTTCCTGGAAGAAGGCTTGCTTTAGCTTAAGAAAGGTGGTGACTGCCTCTGGAGGCCAGTCCTTTTTATTTGCCCCTTTCCTGGTGAGTGCTGTAAGGGGTTCCGCAACCTGAGAGCAGTTGGGAATAAAGTGTCAGTAGAAATTTGCAAATCCCAAAAATCTCTGTAAGGAATGGAGGCCAGAGGGTAGCGGACAGTCCAGAATCCACTTTACTTTCTCGGGATTTATACGGAAGCTGCTGCTGGAAATTATGTACCCCAGGAAGGGTAAGCTCTCCTTTTCAAAAGTGCATTTCTCCAGTTTGGCGTATAGCTTATGGACCCATAGTCTTTGGAGAACCTGGCGGATGTTGCAACAATTGGAAGGGAGGTCTTTGGAGAAGATTAGAATATTATCTAGGTAAACCACCACGTATCCATATAGGAGATCCCTAAAGATCTCGTTCATCATGCCTTGGAATACAGTGGAAGCATTGCATAAGCCAAAGGGCATGACTAGGTATTCCTAATGACTCTCTCGCTTATTGAATGAGGTCTTCCACTCGTTGCCTTGCTTGATCCGAATGAAATTGTAGGCTCCTCACAGGTCCAGTTTTGTAAATATCTTGGCCCCTTGCAGTCGATCTAATAGTTCCATGATAAGCAGTAGGGGATAACGGTCTTTCTTGGTTATAGCATTTAGGCCCCTATAGCCTATACAGGGGCATAACAACTCATTCTTCTTAGTTACAAAGAAGAGCCCCATGCCCGCTGGTGACGTAGAGGGCCTAATAAATCCTTTATCGAGATTTTCTTGAATGTATTGGGATATGGCTTTGGTCTCCGGAAGAGATAGGGAATACACCCTTCTCCATGGTGGGACAGTCTCTGGCACAAGGCTAATGGCATAGTCAAAGGAATGGTGCTCTGGCAAGGTCTCTGCCACCTTTTTGGAAAATATGTCCGCATAGTCAGCGCACTGCAGTGGCAGTCCCAGAGAAGTTGTGGCTAGCAGAACAGAAGGAGGAGGCCTAACAAGAAGGAGGATTGAAAAGCGTCTATGAGGATTCCACTTGTCAACTGTAGGTATCCCCAGTCAAAGCTAGGAGAGTGCAGTTGTAACCAGGGTAGTCCCAGCACAATCGGGTGTACAGCCTTCTCGATGATATGGAAGACTATCCCCTCCCAGTGTAGAATGCCGGTGCAGAGCCAGAGTGGCGCAGTCATCATGGTGATCTGCCCAGGCAGAGGTTCTCCGTAGACGGAGGAAATCATCAGTGGTGAGTCCCTGGGGACCATGAGTAGTTTCAGGTGGTCCACTAGGACCTTCATGATGAAATTTTCCCGCGCACTGGAGTTCACCAGCGCAAGGGTGGAGAATTCATGTTCATCCGTAGCTATTGCCATTGGAATTGTAAGTTGGGGAACGGGAATGGGATAGCCTAGGATTATTTCCCCACTGACTCCTAGGCTCGGACATTTCCCTGCTTCACTGGACATTGAGCCATAAGATGCCCCTTCCCTGTATAGTAAAAGCAAAGCCCCAAGGCATGTCGACAGTGCTTCTCCTCCAGCGTGAGCGACTCTGCCCGAGCAGCATAGGTTCTTCTGGGCATCCCAAGGCAGAGGTTGCCATGGGTACTGGAGCAAGGGGACCTGAAAATGATGGAGCGAGTTGCACATGCCTACACGGACTCGTAACTCTCATGCCCTTTGCAGGGGGCACCAGTCAATCCTCCCGGCCAGGTCGATAAGGGCATCAAATGATTCAGGTAGCTCTGAGGCTGCTAATTCATCCTTGATTTAAGAAGATAGTCCTTCCAAAATAATGCTCCGAGACTGTCCTCCCTCCAATTCAATTCCATAGTCATGGTACAAAATTTTTTGGCATTGTCCGTCAGGATCCTGGTACCCTGTTGTAGATGCAGCAGATCTGACCCTACAGTGTATAGATGACTGGGTCTCATTGAATATCTACTTAAAGGCCTTGACAAATTGTTGCAGGTCCTGAAGCAAAGCATCTCCCTGCTCCCACAGGGGGGATGCCCAAGCCATCGCCTTCCTGTCAAGGAGAGGATGAAGATCATTTTAATGGTGTCACTGGAGAACTGCATGGGTTGAACAGAGAAGTGCATAAAACGCTAATTTAAGAAACCCTGGTACAGCTTGGGATCGCCTGCGTACCTGGGGTGGTTCCGGAAGGTAGATGTTGCCGGTACGGTTGCAGAAACCGCTGGAGCTGTGGTACCTGTCATGGTGGTGGTGGCATCGAGACAGGCACTGAGGCACTCTATAGAACCTGCTATTGTTGTTGAATCTTCTGCTCTAGATCCAGAATAACCTGGAGACCTGAGAGATCTGCCAGGTCCATGGCTTCAGCAAACTGATACTGGTGTGGACCCTTGAACTAAGACAAGGTTGACGCTACTTGCAGGGAGGAGCCCTATAGGTCCTCATTGTCAGCAGGCAGAACTGGCCAGTGTGGAGACCCAAGAGGACCTTCACCAATACCAGCCCTCGTTTCCCACAGGTTGAGCCCTTGGGTGCCGGGGCCAGCTAGCTTTAGGCACGGGTCTCCAATGATGAGGAATCCCATGATGGGCAGCAGGTGGAAACAGACACAAGATGTACCAGGGGGTCAAGGCAGGTGGTGATCAAGCAAAGTCCGGAAAACGTGCCAAGGGTCAAGATGGGTGGCGATCAAGCAAAGTCCAGAGGAGGTCTGAGGCCAAAGCCAAAAAATCAATCCAGGGGAAGACAAGACGAAGGCCAGGAGTCAGGAACATGGAATCAGGAACACAAAGTCAGGCAACCAGCTACTCTCTAGGAGCTCAATCTGTTACTGAGGCACTGATAGCTAGTAGGGATGTGCAGAGCAAAAGTTTATGTCCATATGTCAATATGTCCAAAGGGGGTCCCATTTGCGGTCAATATGGACATAAAAAAAATTAAATGAGTTGGGTATATGTCCATATGTGCAAAAAAAAAAAATTTAAACCCCCTCACCCTCCTTAACCCCCCCCCCCCCCAAGACTTACCACAACTCCCTGGTGATCGAGCGAGGAGTGAGGACGCCATTTCTGCAATCCTTGGCTAGAAGCATGTGACGTCGGCGCCACGTCGAGTGACGCAGCGTCACGTGATTCCCGGCGAGTTCGCCCAAAAAGAACTTTTGGCCAGCTTGGGGGGGCCTCCTGACCTCCCCAAGCTGGCCAAAAGTTCCTTTTGGGCCGAACGAGCCTTCCAGCGTGAACTCGCCGGGAATCACGTGACACCGCGTCACTCGACGTGGCGCCGACGTCACATGCTTCTCGCCAAGGATTGCAGAAATGGCGTCCTCACTCCTCGCTCGATCACCAGGGAGTTGTGGTAAGTCTGGGGGGGGGGATTAAGGAGGGTGAGGGGGTTTAAATTTTTATTTTGGCTCAACAATCGTGATTTCCAACATATCCAACATAGCTATGTTGGATATGTGGGAAATCCGATCGTTTATGTCACATCACTTTTTTAAGTTAAAAACAAAATATGCGTAGCGTTTTACATATGCGGTCAATACGAATGCACACCCCTAATAGCTAGTCTGGCTCAGCCTTATATAGGAAGGCCATGATGACATCATCAGGAAGCGATGCGAGAACTTTCTACCATAGGCCTTTTAAATTGGTCTGAATCGCGTGCGTGCCTAGGGATGCTTACCCAGTAGAGCAGCGTTCCCTGCACGGTGCGGCCTATTGGCATGGCAACCTGCAGCGCCAGCGGTCAGGGCACCCTTGTGGTGCCAGCAGTCCTTCCGGCAGTCTGGCGTCTCAGGTAAGCATGGCCAGTTGCGGGCCTGTTCCGCAGCCGGCCAAGCACAACAGTTTCAGTTCAAATTAACACAAACTTGTAGTATAAATTTCTTGAAAATGATTCCTTTCTCAAAATATTTTCACTTTTTGTCTCTTTCAGGTTTCAGTTCTTACTCAGAAAATCACCAGGTAAGCATAAATTATCTTCACTACTCAAGAGGTAAGAAAGTTTTGTCAGTCTTTCCTTGTACCTCACTCTGTGCACCAATTTCTGTGTGTCCTTGGTTATTTCTGTGTGTATTTCTGTCTTTGCTTCTCTGTATTTCTGGCCAAAAATGTATTGCCTTTATAATAAGTGTTCAAGATATAGCTCTCATTTCTGCAGTCTTTGCTGTTAATGCTGGAGTACATAGTTCATCTTCCTGAACTCTTTGGTCCTTGGTTCCTCTGATCCATATCCAGCTACAATAAAGCACCTACTATCCTGACCTCTAACAAAATCAAAAAGAGAGACTATCTACACTTCACACAAATAATCTTCAAGCAAAATTTATGTATGCAAATGACTCATTTGCTGGAATCACTGGACTGAGTTATGTACTAGCTAATAATAAAAAAAGTAGCAATAAAAATGTGTCCTTATCTAATTTTTATCAATTACTAAAATTTATTTTTCTTTCTCTGATCATATGTATGTCAATTTTGCTAACATACAGCTCTAGCAGAGAAGGGCTTCAGTTATCGGAGAAATCTTTCTTAATTTTATCTCCTCAAGTATTAACTAGGAGATTTAGTTACAATCGAAAAAAAAAAAATCTTTACAGGTCTCAAAATTGTCTTTTTAAGCAGAAGAATACTCTGCAAGTATATTTGTACAGAGCCAGAATTTTAAACTGCATTCTAGCCAGCTTTTACAGTTTCTGGTTTTAATACCAGCCTCTGACTGAACAAATTCTTTGGTCTACTGCACCAATTCACAATAAAAAAATTCAATTCAAG
This sequence comes from Rhinatrema bivittatum, assembly GCF_901001135.1. Taxonomy (NCBI): domain Eukaryota; kingdom Metazoa; phylum Chordata; class Amphibia; order Gymnophiona; family Rhinatrematidae; genus Rhinatrema; species Rhinatrema bivittatum. The sequence continues at coordinate 69,233,623 of NC_042618.1, read as the reverse complement.
ATTTAGCTCACTTAAACTTTTTACTACTGCAGATTACAATTTTTCCACACATCTCTGCTGATAACTTTAAATTTTAATTAAATTTCCTTCCACACAAATTTCTCTTTTTGCTTACTCTTCTCTTCAAAGGTTCTCTTTTTCTACTAGAGCTGTACCACTGGGTTAGAATACAATCTATGTCTGCCAAAGAATAAGTGTCTTTCTCTGGTGAAATAATTTGTTTTTCTCTCTCTGACAAAAAAAACCCTACTTTTTTATTCTCTCTAGCTGAACCTATACTGATATGCTTCTTGTTTTCTCAAAGTCTCTCTCCCATTTGTCTCCAAACTGGTTCCTTTTCCATGTGCAGAAGTAAGCACAGGGCATTGTTCAGCTCAACTGCTTGTTTACTTTTCTCCTCTTTCCTCTTTGTCCCCCTGTTTTTATGTTTATATTTCCTTCCTGCAAAAGGCTGTACAGATCAGCAGACTAGTAAATTTTAAAAGCCCACCGCACATAAAAAACAGGGGTTACGCACGTGGCCGGGCCCTTTGTAAAATGCGTGCGGCACGTGCAAAGCCTGGCCACGTGCGTAACCCCTGTTACGAGCTGAAGTGCTGGGTTGAAAGAAAGGGGCAGGCCAATAGTCTGGGAAGGGAGGGGTGGAGCTGGGGGTGGGCTGGGACAGCGCCATTTGACACTATCCCGGAGAAGTGCACACCAGCAGCTGGTCAGCACACAGAAATTACTTCTGCTCCAGAGGAGCAGTAAGTAGTAAAATAAAAAATTTGGGGCTAGTTAGGTTAGATTTAGGAGGCAGGGAGGAGAATGGAAGAGGGAGGAAGGGTAGGGTTAGGGATAGGACAGTTCCTTTCCAGTGCGCTCCTTAATTGAAGCAGACTGGAAGGGAACCGGGGGAGACCCAATTGCATCACCACGCGTAACTTATAAATCTCCTCCCCCCCCCCCCACTGTGCACACGAGTCACGGGCTGCCCGTACATGCGTGTGCAGCCATTGGACTTTAGAACATGCACGTGCCAGCGCACGCATGTTATAAAATTTGCACAGACTTTTTAAAATCGACCCCAGAGAGTTTATTAGCCTTTATTTCTATGGAAAGACATTACTATATCACAGATGATTGAAATTCAAGTCTCTACAACATTGTTTTAGAATTAGCAACAATTTACACCAAATCTTTGGAATTTTTCTCATTGAATCCTGACAGAACACATGATAAACTGTAAAATTACTGTAGATCAAACATATGACACCACAAGTTGTATTCAGAAGACCTATAAGAGGAATCTGCTATTTAGCCTTTTGTTCTGACACACTACATTTCCCACAAAAGACCTTACTTCCTCTGAATAGGTCCACAAACAATGATCTAACACTATATAATAGAAGAAGTCCTAAGAAATCTAATCTCCTCTTATTACTTTGCTAATCATTCCCTTGCCAGTCCATCTCACATATTTCAGACATATTTTAGCATTTTTCTTCTCTTTCCTGTAAATATTCATCCATTCACATAATCTCATCCACTCATTTTAGCTAGCATACTATATACATAAACCATTTACCATACCACATAGATTGTTGAAATATGTGGTATATCAAATGTAATATACAATAGACATAATCATACCTGTTTCTCTGAACTGATGATTACACACCATGCTCCAGAGCAGCGATTATCAACTAGTGTGTCACCACGCACAGGCAGGTGTGTCGCATGCTACTCGCAGCCGGCGGGGGCCAAAAAAATGAAGACCGTTGCTGCTAGCTGTCTCCGTAGACCAGGCCGGTGGGGCCAAAGAAATGAAGACTGGCGCTGCTAGCCACCTCTAGAGATCAGGCTGGTGGACCGAAGATGAGCTGTTCAGCTGGGGACCTTTGTGTGTGTGTGTGTGTGTGTGTGTGTGTGTGTGTATTTGAGATCGGAAGGGTGCTTCTGTTTGTGTGTGTGTGGTGTGTATGTGAGAAAGGGAGAGTTCTTATGTGTGTGTGTGTGGTTTGTGTGTGAGAAAGGGAGTGTGCTTCTGTGTGTGTGGTGTGTATGTGAGAAAGGAATGATGTTTCTGTGTGTGTGTGTGGTTTGTATGTGAGAAAGGAATGGTGCTTCTGTGTGTGTGTGATGTGTATGTGAGAAGGTAGGGTGCTTCATGTATGTGAGACAAGGAAGGTGCTTCTGAGAGTGTGTAATGTGTATGTGACAGGGAGGGGCTTCTGTGTCTGTGTGGTGTGTATGTGAGACAGGAAGGGTGCTTCTGTGTGTGTGGCGTGTATGTGAGACAGGAAGGGTGCTTGTGTGTGTGAGTTGTATGTGAGACAGGGAGGGTGCTTCTGTATGTGTGTGGGGTATATGTGAGACAGGGAGGGTGCTTGTTTGTGTCAATGTGTGTGTGCGAGAGAGAGATGGAGCATGTTTTTGGCTGGCTGTGGCTGTGAGACAGAGAGGGGGCATGTGTGTGATTGAGCCTGTTTGTAAGTGAGATAGAGAGAACATGTGTGTGATTGAGAGCTTGTATGTGTTACGATTCTGCCCGCCTGGGCAGCTTCTCCACCTTCTTTTTTCCTTTATTAGCAGCTCAGAGGCTACCGATGCACTTCATATGTGGCAGGAGCCGAGCTATTGCTTTTCTAGCAGTCTGGGGACCGCCAATGTGCTTCCTGTGTGGAAGGAGCTGCGCTGTGACACCCGGCATGGCCCGGAGGCCACTGGCACTTCCCCTTGTGGATGGGAGCTGCACTGCTATACTCCCTTGTGGCATGGAGCTGCCTGCAGTCTTCCTATGTGGCCTGGAAGCCACCGACGTACCTTGGGCCCTCCGGGGAAAGAGGGCCTGCATCCCCATGCTCTCCTACAGCTTGGTGCCACCAGCAGTCCATCCTTCGCAGAAGGGAAGCTGCCGTTCATCCCAGGACCTGCCCTGAGGCCTGCTTCAGCTCCTGCTTCAGCTGGGCATCTTCCTGTGCAGCAAGGCCGCTGTCCAGGGTCCTGTACTGCTTCCTGCTTCCTCCTAGGGGGCGAGGCCGGCTCTCTCTGCAGCATTTAAAGGAACAGCGAGGGAGAAGGTCCACCTGTGATATCATCCTTGGATCCGCCTCTTCTGTGTATAAAAAGGTCCAGTCTTCACTTCAACCTTGCCTTCACAAGGAGCCAGTACTCCCTAGGACTTCTCTGCTATCCAGCTTCTCAAGGCTTATGTTCTTCATTGGAATTCCATGTCTGTCTACATCATCTTTGGTCTCACTTCTTCACACATCCAGACCGTCTTCGTCTTCAGATGTTGTCTCATCCTTTCATCCTCCTCCACGATGGACTTTCCTAACCTGCACCTTGGCATTCCCTTGCATTGTCTTCACTGGCCGTGCAAAGCACGCTCCGGTTCAGGCCTCGTCTGAGTCATTGTTGGATCTCATTTTTTTTCTACCTGTTTGGGGAGACCACGTACCTGGTCCATGACCAGCCATGATGGGCTGTGTAGGGCGCACCGGCTGGCGTGGTCCATGACCAGCTCTCATCGGTTGTGTAGGGCATGTATCATGGCAGTACCTGTTCAGAATGGGTGACCTTGTGACACTTCGTGAAATCCTCACGTACCTTGAGTCATCTTTTTAATTCTTCAAGCAACTTGTCTCCATGATGCCCTCATGAATCTTGAGTGTTGTTCATTCTGTTCTTCATCTGATGTCTTCATTCTTTGACCACCATTCGCCCTGTCGCAGTTGCTGCTCCGTGCGGCAGATCCGAAAGGGCTAGGAGTAGTTGGAGGACCACTCATGAGACCAGACTGATCAGGGAGATGACTGGTATGTGTGTGTGTGTATGTGTGTGTGTGTGTGTGTGTGTGTGAGAGAGAGAGAGAGACTAGTTGGGGAGATGATTGGTGTGTGAGAGACAGAAACTGGTCCTGAGGGTGTGACTGGTGTGTGCGTATGTGTGTGTGAGAGAAAGAGAAGAGACTGGTTGTGGTCCCTAAGGAAGAGGACCATGAGGACAGCTTCAGCAACTACTGCTGCTTCTGGTGTGGCCTGCAAGGGAAAGGTGTTGGAGCTTGCGTCGGCCTCAAGCTCGGGATGTTCAAGGCTTGGTAATCCTGTTGCACTTACGATGGGACAGAGCACAACCAAGGGCTCTCCAGGATGGAACAAGGAGAAAGTGTGCCCTAGCAGTGAAGACAGTCCAAGTCTCGAATCCTCCGCCGACCGTTCCAAGCCCTTTCCAATCTGCCACAGGGTATGGCAGAGGCTGCAGGCCGGACAGAGGTCACAGTGGAAGAAGATCATAAGCATGGGAGCTTGGAGTGAAGACTGGAACTTGGAGTGAAAACTCTGATATGGAGCTTGGACGAAGACAGGAAAAAAGAGGGATGAGCAAGACCCTCAGGCACCCTACCCAGCACATGGGGCTGGTCACGGACCACACTGACCCCTTCGCACCCTACACAGCTGGATGGCTGGTTGCGGACCACGAGGAGATCGGGACTGGCTCAGGTAGTTCATGGTGCAGGTTAGTGGAAACCCCTCGGATCCTCCGGAGTCGGAACTAGGGAGTCAGATAAAGCCTTGGAGAAATCTCCGGAGGCACGGGTCCCACCAGACCTGGTGCATAAGGACTGGGAACATGACAGAACCTGGGATATCAGGACATCAAGGAACATCAGGACATCAAGGAACATCAGGAGACCATGAAGATACAAGATACAGGATACACAGAAGGAAGCCAGGAAGGAGCTGGAAACAAGAGGTCCTTGGGAGGACTAGCCCAGGAGGACTAGCTCCTTGCCGAATCAAGGACTGACTGACGGAGAAGCCCTTTTATAGGGCAGGAAGCAGGCAACTCCGTGGGAGGAGTTCAGTTGGGCCACACCTGGCTGGCCCTTTAAATCAAGGAAGAAGCCTCGGACCCACCCCTTAGTAAGGAAGGGGCAGAACCCTGGACAGCGGCCATGCTGCCACTGTGCAGAGAGGAGATGGAGCAGCAGAGCTGGGCCTCAGGGCAGGCCCCGACAGCGGCAGCGGCGACAGCCACGCAGGAAGCATCCGAGGGCGGTACCGCTGAACAGGTCCCAGCTTCAGAGGCCTCTAGGCCGCATTGGAGAGATCCGGCATGGCTCCTGTCATGCCAGCAAGATGTTGGCTGGGCTGCGGAGGTCCGCAGCGTCAGCGGCTCCAGGCTGGCTGCAGGAGCAGCGAGATAGCGGCCTCTGGGCCACGAGGAAGTCAGACTGCGACCTGGTCAGAATGGCCATGGAGGTAAGAGGCGGCTCATGGCTCCGGCCATAGCCTCATCGCAACAAAAGGAGTAGGAGAACTGCTGGAGAAGATAAGTAAAGGTGGCTTTTTAAGCTCATTTTTCTTGATTGACTGCCATTTTAATTATTGGGTAGTATGTGATGTGTCTGCTGTTTTCAAATATTTTATTGGTGTTTGAAGAATTTTTAATAATTTTTAAGCGATTTTAATTGTTAGATGAAATTCTGTTCATCAGTTTTGAAACATTGTTTGATATAGTTTTACAATTATTTCTGTGTGGGAATCTATAACAGCTTGGCTTTTTCCATTTTGCTAATGTGAGGTGTATTGATGTTTAGGGCTTGGTTTAATATTTGTAATGTTGCCTTTTTATAGGTAGGGTTGTTCCATTTGAATGCATGCCATAATGCAGATGTAACTTTGTGCGGATTAGTTTTTGTGCATTATTGCAGATCCTGGGTGCTATGTTTCTGTTTCCATTTCTCCAGGTTTGCTCTGCATGTAGAGTGGCTTTTTGTGGGTTTTCATTCCAGTTTGTCTCCACATTTGTAATTTGTGGTCTTTCTGTACTTGATGAAGGTCAGTCTTGTGCGTATGACGGAGGTGAGATATTTAACTAGTATGTAGGCACATGCAATACCTCAGTTTATTTGTTGTGTTTTCTCAATTGGACATGCATTGGTGGTGAACTGCTGTCTTTTTATAAGTAGGGCTATTGCGCCTGGTAGTAGAGGGAGTTTGTGTTGCTGTTATTGAGATAACACCAGAATATTTATTTTTTTTGTATGGTGAGTTGTACAGGGAATGTTTTAGTTCTGCTTTATATCCATTTCTGAGGGTCGGGGTGGGGGTAGGGGTGGGGTTAGCCCTGTGACTGTCATGTGTTCAGTGTGTCTCGCATGTGAGGACCATCTATCAGGTGTGTCCTGATAGAAAAAAAGTTGAGAACCACTGCTCCAGAACAAAGAAACAGCTATTCAAACTTCATACCGCAATTATACCACCTCTCTCAGATCTTAGCATTAATGCACAACTCAGTATCTAATTTTCTACATTTAATTTACCCCTAGTAGTACTAAAGATAATTTGTTGAGCTTCTCTAAGAAACTTCTAGATTATCAGGTGAATTTTCAAAGGAGTTACCCATGTAAATGTAACATATTAAAGCCATTTAAGCAAGTAAAGTACACTTAAGCAAGTAAATCCTATGGACAATTTAATGGCATATATTGTATCAATTTTCAAAAGCCCATTTACACAGGTAAAGTAAAAGTCAGTGTAAAACCTAGTTTTCCACGTACAAATGCTTTTGAAAATCAGGCCTTAAACTTGAAGACTCCCTAATATTATCTCCCCCATTATGTTATCTTTTAAGACCCATGCATACATGTTTACAACGCATATAATTTAGAATAGTGACATAGAGTAACATATGTAGAACATGGTGGCATATGGCTCATCCAGTCTGCTATCCACATTTCCTGCTCAGCTTTATATCCCTTCCTCTCCCTCAGAGATCATCTGTGCTTGTCCCATGCTCTCGTGAATTCTGTTACTATCCTTGTTTCCACCACATCCCCAAGGATACTGTTCCATGAATCCACCACTCTTTCTGTAAAGAAATTTTCCCTTAGATTACTCTTGAGTCTATCCCCATTCATCCTCATCCCATGACTTCTCATTCTAGAGCCTCAGTTTCATTGAAAGAGACCTTCACATTTATTCCTTGAAGGTATTTAAATGCCTCTATTATATATCACCTTTCCCTCCTTTCCTTCAGGGTATACATGTTTAGATCTTTAAGTCTGTCTTATCCCCATATGCTTTGTCATGAAGACTGTTGCCCATTGCAGTAGCTGCTCTCTGGATCAACTCCATCTGGTTTATTTCCTTTTGAAGGTGCAATCTGCAGAATTTATTTATTTATTTATTTATTTAAGGGTTTCTTATATACCGAGGCACGTTTGCAAAACATCACCTCGGTTCACAATGTAACATAATTTAGCAACAAGCTTTACAATAATAATAATAATAATAATAACTTAGAACAAGCTTTACAATAATAACATTAACAGGTAGCGGTTTATAGGGCAGGGGATGATAATACGAGATATATATACAAATGTACATGTTAGTTTTAACAATAACGTTATATAAAGCAATCAGGAAAATCAGCAGGGTGAAGTGAACGATGGGGGGGGGAAGATGAGGAGAAGACCTAAAGAGGTTGGGAGGAGGGGGGAGAGGATAGCGAGGGTGAGGGTCAATTGGGTAGGGAGAGAAAAAGAAAGGGCGAGGGTCAGGTGGGCGGTCGGTTGGGCAGTCAAGTCAAGTCCATTGTATACGGTACTTCAAATGAGGCCTCATTGGAGACTTATACATAGGCAATATCATCTCCTTTTGCCTGCTGGTTGTTCCTCTTCCTGTGCACCTAAACATCCTTCTGTCTTTTGCCATTGTCTTATCTACCTGTTTGGCCACTTCAGGTTTATTAGTTATGATCAACCCCAAATCCTACTCCTGTTTTGTACACAGAACTTCAACCCCTATACTGTACTGTTCCCTTGGGTTTTTGGAATGTAAACCACGACCCTCAATTTTTTAGCATTAAATCTTAGCTTCAAATTCTAAACCATTCCACAAGCTTCATTAGATTGATCCTCATGTTTTCTACACCTTCCAGAATAATATCTACCCTGTTGCAGATTTTGGTATCATCTGCAAGAAGGCAAACCTTTCCCAATGGCCCTTTTACAATATTGCATATGAATCTGTTAAACAGAACGTGGCTGAGAACCAATCCTTGTGGTACATCACTGATAACTCCTTTCCTTGGAGTGAACTGAATTTACCACTACCCTTTCTTGCTGCCCATTCAACCAGTTTTTAACCCAGTTGGGCCCTTTAGGGCCCATACTCAGGGTGTTCAGGTTGTTTATAAGTCACCTTTGTTGAACAGTGTCAAAGACTTTCCTGAAATCAACTACATATAGCACTCTCCCCTAATCTAATCTTTAGTCATCCAGTCAAAGAAATTGATTAGATTCCTCTGATAAGACCTACATCTAATAAAACCATTTTGCCTCAGATGCTGTAATCCATTGTATTCCAGAAACTGCACCATCCTCTATTTTAGGTATTCATAGTAAAATTGACATCAGTAAATAATTATAGCTCTTATAAATGATGAAAAGGAGTAGATTTATACACTGCAGCTAGTGTAGAAATCAACTCCTCTTGTTAGACTTTTCATTACTCATAAGGACTATATTTCTTTACTGATGTCAGTTTTATTATGAATACCTCTGAATGTGTCTGTAACAACACCCCCCAATCCCAATCCAACTCCCAAAAACCCACCCTGATTCAAAGTGCCCCTCTAGAGTGGTACATATATATATATATATATAAGGTATCAGAGCGCCTTTATAGAGAGTCTCTCTCTCTCTCTCTCTCATATAGCATGTGTGCATTTTATAAAATGAGGCACATTTTTGCTCGTACTGTAATATGGGCGCATTTAGCCATTATCGCATAACCTGAAACCAATGCTGCAGCCCCCTGATTTTCACTCCCTGGTGCAGGCCCTTATTTTGCCATCTGTGGATTACTGCAACTCTCTGTACTTAGGCCTCCTTGCAAAGACACTCCATGCTTTGCAGCTTGTGATGAACGCCACTGCTCGTCTGATTTTTGCTGTTAGCATGAGACAGCATATTACTCCAGTATTATTTGACTTCCACTGGCTTCCAATCCTGTGGAGGTCAAGTTTAAAGTTGTTGCCTTAGTACAAGTCATAAACTGTTATCACTTGTTTTCACCCCCTGGGCTAATACAATGCTGAAAATTTACAATTCAACCAGGTCCATTCGATCTGGACATCGATGTTTGCTTGATGTCCCCTCTCCCAGGCATGTCCATTTGATGGAGACGAGAGAAAGGGTATTCTCAGTGATGGCTCCTATTCTGTGGAATTCTCTTCTGGTGGAATTGTGACAGATGGAATGTGCAAAGTTCTTTAAATCCATGCTGAAAACTTTCCTGTTCAAGCAGGCATTCATGTGAACAGGGATCAGTTTAATGGACTATGTTCTGTTTCATTTTAATCTAGTAATTATACTGTGCTCTGTATTATGTATGGTTTTATGTGAACCACTTAGGGCTTTGGTACAGATGGTATATAAGCACTGTAAATAAATAAATAAATAAATAAATAAATAAATAAATGGTGTTTCTTAGATGCATAAATCAGAACTTATCCGGATAGATGCTTTTCTGGATAAGTCTGAACTTGCGTAGATTGTGGTTTTACATATGTGAACATGTGTGCCTGCATATATATTCATATTTTATAACCTGTGCATATAATTTCATGCAAGTTAAAAAATGCAGTAGTAAATGTGCATGTGCCCAAATCATATACATGTATAGACATTGGGCACACACGAGCCGTTTTGAAAGTTATCCTCTAATTGTATTTTAGTTCCCTGATTGCTCTTATACTTTTGTGAAAAAAAACCCACTAATGATCAGATCAAGAAACAGAGAAGCAACAAGATTTCTGTCACAGATTTCCAAATAGCATCAATTTTAGCTTTACATTGAAGTTTGTCCATTGATACAGTTTTGTATCTGTATATTAAACATACAGTATTCCACCAAAATTGTATATTTAGAAAGTGATGATCATTCCAGTTACTCAGAATAGACTGTATTGTCAGTTCTAGAATAATATCCAAAAGTTTACAGGAAGATTTAGAGAGGGTTCCAGCAAAATACTGAGAGCAAAGAACAATGATTGAATAGGATACAGCATCAGGGATAGACAAAATTTTGCTAACATAGCCCTAAACTTGAAACCAGAAAGGAAAAATTTTACTACAATCAAACAACATATGTTCCAGTATTCCATCATGAGAGGAACAATGGCAACAAGATTTAGAGGTGATCAAGCCAGCCTTGAATTCATTAGGGTCCGTGTAGTACGATGCGTGAAGAAGTATATGGACTGAGTAATTCTTGCAGATAAGGAAAGTTTCATAATTCTCAACAAATATTCATGCCAATTAAGAGCATCTAAGGAGAGGGAGAGATATTTATACAAATAAAAAGCCTCATGACCTAAGGAGTAAAATGTTGTGCGTAATATAATGATTTCTGGGTTTTCACTAAAATTAATTAATGAAATCATACTATGACGTAAACAATGCTATAGTTGAAGCCAATGAAAATATTGAGATAAAGGTAAATTGTATTTGTCAACTAGAGTAAAGAATAAAATTAAACTTTTCTCATCCATTACATGATCTAGTGTCCATATCCCACTCTTCTGCCAAATGGGCCAGTTAATCATTGAGTTGTTAATTAGTAGAGTAGGAAGTACCATAGTGAAGTATAAGAACTCAAATTCCATTTCTTTTTACCCAATAGATCAAAGACCCACAGAGCTTTGTGAGAAGCTGCAATAGTGGGAATTCCTAGTATGGAAAGTGGACGTTCCATATCTGGAAGCAATTCAATGGAAAATGCATATTGAAAAAGTAACGTCCTTATAGAAAGGGAAACAAAATACATACACCTAAACAAGTTTATATAGAACATAATGAAAGACCTGTGGAGCTGCAATACGATAAAACAAATAGGGTTCTGTGAGTAAACAAATGGCAGAGCATAGAGTGCTACATCCCACCACTAGAAGCATAATGATTAGCAATAACCTTCCATAAAAACATCACTGCAACATTAGCATCTGCACAGAACTAAACTGAATATAGAGAGTCGGTCACTCAATCACAAAAGACTGGGAACTACAATACAATGCAGTGTAATTGAAACATGGAACAGAAAATATAATAAAAAATAGAAAGATTAAGACTAAAGAAAGAAAGATTAAGAGCTACTGGGCTTGATAGTATCAGCCAATAGTAAAGATTGCAAAGAATAAGTTCACTTACCAATCAGGAACAGAAAATTGAGGGTAGGATAGAATCCTCAGGATTGAAGGCTTCAGCTCAGGTCATGGTATTGTCCTCTTTTGTAGTAGTGATGTATGCCTCAAGTGTTCTGGGATCATGATAGAAGGAGGTGCGGTTGTTATTAGGGATGTGCAATCATTTTTTGATTGATGATTAGGAAATTACGATATTTCCTAAATCATCATGGATCGGAAAACCGATAAAACAATTGCATTTTCACCGAATGTTTGTTAAAAAATTGGTTTTTCGGCTTAGTGGGCACTAACGGGAGTTAGCACGCACTAACTCCCATTAGTGCTACCTCCCATTAGCGGCACTAACAAAAATAACAAAAACTAACAAAAACTAACGGGTTTTTGTTAGTACGTGCTAACAAAAACCCGTTAGTTTTTGTTACTTTTTGGTAGCTAATGGGAGTTAGCGTGCACTAAGCCGAAAAACGATTTTTTATGAAAAAAAAAATGCTGATCCACGGGAATATGAGATTTTCCTGTGGCCACACGAACCCGAAAGCGGAAACAATACACATATCTAGTTGTTATGTGTAATGTGCATTCAAGCTAGGTATAGTAGCCTGTATTTGATTCCTAGGTCCCTCAGCTATGGTCGAAACACTAGAAATCGAGAGCATCACTGGGCTATAGATTTGACTAAGTTCAGAACAAAGAAAACCTTCTTGTGTAGTGGTTCAGTGGTGCTATAGTTTTTGCTGTCATTAGAATAGCGAGCACCTAGGGATAACATAGGTCCTTAGCCACTATAGGTCTCTGATATTTTATATTCACTCGCTGTGGAATGCTGTGGGCCCTTTCTATTTCAATGGGCTTTTTGAAATGAATGTGCAAAACCTTTGGGATAATAATTCCTGAAATTAAATCATATCAGACTCTTCTGAGCCTTCTACAATTCCCAATGTGTGAATGTTATTCTCCTATTGCGATGTGAGAGATCTTCTATCGCATTCTGGAGGGCAGTGATGGTGGACATTTGATGATGCACTTGCTCCAGGATCCCATCCAGAGATTCAAGTTGTCCCTTGCAATGGCTTACCTCAGTTTTTAAAGAAGTTAATTGATCTACCAGTCTTTCAACATCATTTTTAATCTCCCCGATTGTAATGAAGTAAACTTCCATAAATTCTCGCATGCTGAGTATCTCAGCAAGCACTGAGTCCGGTGCCTCTCCTTTTTGTCTTGTCAGCCTGGCCTTCTCTAGCATAGGAGGATCAGTCTTGGCACATTTAATGTATTGCATCTCAGGTTTGGTTCTTTTACTGGAAGCCATTATAGAAGACATATTGAACCTAAATGGAGTCAACGAGCCTGGTCAGTAATATAAACTGAAAAAATGGCACAGAAATGAGGAGTAACAAAATCATGCTACCATCTTGAGTGAGATGAACAGCACACCTCTTTTCTCTAAGTATCATTAATACCCTCAGATATATCCTGTCCAGCTTCATTTGCTAGCTCCTTACAAACATTGTCTTCTGAATATTATTTGAGGTCTACCTCACTTCCATTCCTATTTGTGGCAGTTTTTGCAATCCTATTCCAAACCCTTCCTTACAAGCTGATACAGTAAAGCGCGGCCGCGGTTACCCTGTTTTTAACCCGCTTTGTACGCACATTTTGGACGCGTATGTCTAACCCTCGATTCAGTATCCGGTTTTACGCGTCCTTACCGCTTACTGAAATCGACGTGTATCCCTTTCTGCCCGCCGCATGTATATCATATGTTAATGATCGGATTAGCTATTTCCTCTGATACAGTAACGTGCGCCCAGATTATCGCCTTTTTAACCAGCTATTTTGCCACGTCTTTAATCTGCAAATTTACCGCCTACCCTGACCCTGGCGTTAGTGTGGTGAACTTAGCCGCCCAGTCCCAAACCAACCCAATTCACAGAAAAAAATGCAAACTTAGCTGCCCAGTCCCAAACCAACCCAATCCACAGAAAAAAATGCTTCTCGCACAAGGGGGAAAAAAGTAACCCAACCTGGCACCACCGCGCTCAACCTCAGAGTACTTTGGTTCCGTAGGGAAGAACGGACACCGTTTCCGGGGGCTCCTCTGGCCTTCTCATGGGTCTGGGCTCCTTGTCGCCGCTGACTTGCAGTAAGCACGAGCTCCTATATCAGGCCCTATCCCTACACACCCTACGTCGTGACCTTGGATGTCCAGCCGGGCGCTCAGGTCACGGCGTGCATTCATGCACCTTCCCGCTGCCTTGAGCGCCCAACTTGGACGTCCAGGCGGGCGCTCAAGGCAGCGGGAAGGTGCATGAAAGCACGCCGCAACCTGAGCGCCCGGCTGGATGTCCTAGGTCACGGTGTGCGTTCATGCACCTTCCTGCTGCCTTGAGCGCCCAACTTGGATGTCCAGGCGGGCGCTCAAGGCAGCGGGAAGATGCATGAATGCACGCCGCGCCCTGACCGGCTACGACAGCGGCAGCAAGCCCGTACTGGAGATCGGGCTGGTGGGAGCAAGTCAGGAATTTGCAGCTTACCTGATGTAGAGGCAAAAGGGACGCTCCTGCAGAGTTGGACTGAGGATCTGGGCAGAAGCGGCCCTGCAGGCAGCGGGAAGGTGCATGAACGCACGCCGCGACCTGAGCGCCCGGCTGGACGTCCGAGGTCACGGCATGCATTCATGCACCTTCCCGCTGCCTTGAGCGCCCGCCTGGACGTCCAAGTTGGACGCTCAAGGCAGCGGGAAGGTGCATGAATGCACACCGCGCCCTGACCGGCTATGACAGCGGCAGCAAGCCCAGCAGCAACCGGTACAGCGGCATCGGCATAGGCGTTGACCAGCGGCACTTTGGCCCTCGCTCCAGCTATTCGGACTCGCACTACAGGGCCCCGGGCAACCCTGAGGCTGACAGCGCCGGCCCGCCGCAGGCCAGTCCACGCTCCAGCCTGTGTGGTCAGTCCCTGGAACTGGAGGAGCTGGTGCTGCACATGAAGAAAGAGTATTTTGGTGAGTAACTAGTGTGTGCTACTTGCTTCAATGCCGACAGATGTTCATGGGCCTTCCCCCTGCCTTGAGCACCCAGGCTGGACGTCCAAGCTGCGACCTCGGACTTCCGGCTTGAACGTCCAGCCGGGCGCGCAAGGCAGCGGGGTCTGTAGGAGAACCATCCACTTTCCTGGTAGAATGACATTTGAAATGACAGGTACCAGCGTACCCAGGATACTGTATAGGCGCTGTATACCTCTCTATACAGTAAAATGGATTGCACACGCCTACCGCTTCATGGACGCGCTCTGGATGCCGCTTGCATTTGCGTCTCATTTGAATACTGTATCGGGCGGTATGTGAACCAAATTGTGCGCGCGGCAAACAAGGGTGCGCCCGGCACTGCCGCGCTCTTTCTTACGCGTCCTTACTGTATCGGCCTGTTAGTGAACACTAAACAGAAATATTTGTTAAGCACTTCCACTTTCTTCTTGTCGGCCTCTACAGATTCCTCGCCCCCACCTTTTTCCTTTGGATCTTACTATCTCATGTTGGCACATCTTCCTTACTCACTTTTGCAATTCCTTCTCTCACTAGCATATCTAAAAAATATATTTTGCCCCCACCGACAGCAGTTTGTATGGAAGAAATAAAAAATGGTTCCAATTTCAGATTGCAGGTGCCATTTCTAAGCATACCTTCAGATGGGCAGGAGCAACCAGAGATTCCTGCTGCTCCATGAAGGCAAAGAAATAATGTAAGAAGGTTAGGTGTGGGGAGGCTCAGGATGGGTTTTCTCTGATAGAGCATGACCATTTTTTTTTGTTTTGGTCTTCCTTTTTTTGTCTTTTTCTTCATGTTATAAATGTTGTGTGTTTCATTTTCTTCATTTTAAATAAATTAAAACAAACAAATAAAAAATGAAATGAAAAACAACACAAAATGAAAAAAAAATGTCTGGGCAAATCTCTACCTTGTAGTTCTTCAGGACCCTCAAATGTTATTCACAGTGACCTTCACCCTCGCTTGATAGAGCAATCTAAATCTTGTTTGCAAAATTCTTAGTTGTCATATTGCCAGAAATGTCTTCCTTTGCTATTTATTGATTTTATTTAGATTCAATAGAATTAAAATGATCTTTCCTTTCCATAGTACAAGTACTAATACTTCGATGTTTTTCCAGATTTCCATTAATTAAGACCATCTCACCATTGGTCTTGAGTATTTTTTGTTTCTGGTGTTATGGGAAAGCTTTCTATGCATTCTTTCAGTCCTAAAGTATTTTATAAACTGAATATTCAGTAGTTTTTGCAGGAATGTCTCTACAAATTTCACTGGATTATCACCTTCCAGTTCCTCTGGAATCTCCAAAATTCACAAATTGCTCCCTAGTTCCTAATATTTGCATCTTTGAAGTCCTTTCTCATTTAGGAATGATTTTTGACTTTGTTCTACAGCAATGTCCTAGTATCTTCTAAAGGAAATCCTTTTCCTTTAGTTCATCCATTTATTTTAATACAATAAAAAGAATTGTGCAGTTATGGAAGCTGCCTATATTATATTTTCATTTCTTTAGGTGCCCCATGATTTTCTGTCATTAGTACCTCCAAGGACTGCAGCTCTTTAATGATCCATGCTAATGAAGTTCTCAGTTTTTCTTTCCTTGCCAGTGGTGATGGTGATGGAATGTTTTGTTTGGACCTTTGACTCCATGTGATGTCGTAGCAATCATTGCTCCAATGACTGATTTTTCCCACTGGCTATGACAGTTCTTGCTTGGGATAAGTATTTGGAAGAGACTATTTTATTTGCAAGGTTTACTGAGTTTTGGCTTGTTTCTCAGAGAGCAGATCTCTCATTTATCTCTCCGCCCCAGAGCATAGCATTTAAATATTGCTGCTATCAAAAGCATTTTAAGTTTGACGGAGGTATGAAAGCAGCAAAGCATGTGAAAACCTGGCAAACAGGTCACAGGAAGGCCAGGTCTAAAGTTTGTTTTGCTTTTTTTTAAATATTGAGACTTCAGAAGAGACCAAGTCATTTTCTAAAGTTAATATTTTATTAGGCATTTTGCTACAGTAAATGATCAAAACCTTCCTTTGCTCTAGGCTCAGTCATTTGTGCACAGCTGCTGTTCAGTATTGTGAGATCCCACAACATAAACTTAACTGATATCATCCCCATCAGAAGGTCATAAAACTGATTTATTATAAATATAACTCTCATTTGTTTACAGCTTAAATTTTTGGATTCTGGGTAATTAGCACATTAGCAATCTCTCAAAGTGAGTGCTTACAGGTGCTGGCAATAGTCGCTCACAGATAGTTTAAATCGGAAACTAAATATAAAGCAAATAATTCACTCTGCAGTTAAACAACCGCTGGATCCATACATAAACATGTTCTGAAAAATGCTGGCTCTAGAAGTGTTGTGCTACTTGATAACACCTCCTCAGTGCTAGGGGTGGAAGAGTGTGTTGCAGCCTCTTCCTAATTTCTGTTAATGCAGAATAGCCCTGGAAACATTTAAGACATGTCAGAAATGTGAGGGAGATGCCCTCTTTTTAAAATCTGCAGCTGCTGGACTCTTTTAAGATTCCTTCCCCTCTGCACAAGCCAACAAAGGCAGATAATGATCACTCTGGGCATGGTAACTGGTACTAAGTTCCTTTCAGCGGACCTTAAAATAAATTTCCTTTTGATCCTAGAAAGGATTTCAGCCTTTAGAAAACAAGGAGAGGCTAATAGGGATGTGCATTCATTTGAAATGAATGGGTAGAATGCAACAAATGAGACTATTTTCATTTCATTTGTGGACCTCCCAAAATGAATAGATGGGGCTCTTATATTAAATAAAAATTGTAATTTAATTTGTTAATGTTTCCTATTTAAGTCAAGTGGCCCATTGAAAAGTGCTGCATTGAGATTAGTAAGTATGGCAACCAAGAAATTTCTGAGGGAGCTATTAGCCAGGACAGATCTAAGGCGGGGGAAGAGGGCAAGTAGACAGGATGAAGGACCAATCACGGTGAAACTGCCCTGTTCCTGATGATTTACCTTGAGCGTGTTGCTACCACTCGGTTTTTCTGTCATATCCCAAGCTCTGCATATTAGGGGTATTGATGCCACTCTGCCTAGTTGCCATGGCCTTCATGCTAAACTTGGGGGTCTTAATGACACTCTACCTTGCTGCTATACCCCTTATGATACTAATGGGTGGTCATGCTGCCACTCTTCCTTGCTGCTATACCAATATGGTACACCTTGGGGGGTCTTGCAATCACTTAGCCTTACTGCCGTACCCCATACTCCACACCTTGGGGTTCTTTCCGCCAGTCTGCATGGCCGCCAATCTCCTCATGCAACATGGGCCACTCTTCCTTGCCACCCTTCTCCTGGCACTACACATTGAGGGTCTTGCTGCCACTCTGCCTTGCTGCTATACCTCTTATGCTGCACTTGGGAGTCTTTCTGCCTTACTGCCATATCCCTGTTGTCCCACCTTGGGGTCCTTGCTGTCACGCTGCCTTGCTGATGTACTCCTTATGCTATACCTTGCGGGTCTTGTTGATACTCTGCCTTGCTGCTAAGCCCTTTATGTTACACCTTTGGGGGGGGGGGGTTTCTGCCACCCTGCCTTGCTGCTATACCCTTTATGCTACAACTTGGGGGTCTTTCTTCTACTCTAGCTTGCTGCCATTCCCCAGACTCTCTGTCTTGAAGGTGTTGCTGCTATAACACTTATGATACATATTGGGGCTCTTTCTGACACGCATCCTTGCTGCTATGCCCCAGACCTTACACCGTGGTGGTCATTCTGCCACTCTGCCTTGCTGCCATACTCCAGATTCTAAACCCTTGGGATGTTCTTGCCGCTGTGGGTGACTGCTTTGCACCTCTCATGGGGGGGCATTGAAATAAGCCATGCCAAGTCTACCGCAGATTTTAATTTGCATTGTTGTGTGGGTTTTCCAGTGCTAACATTGCCCTGGTATGCAAAACAGTTTTTAGCTCCAAAAAACCCACGCTAAAAAACCTGCGGTAGGTTAGCTATTACCCTGCAATGCAAAGAGGCATGCTAACGGGGAGGCTGCCTAGCTTATCTCCTACTACCACAGGAAATTGAAATGCCTGCTCATAGTAGGCATTAAACTTCCCAAGAGCTGGCCAGCAAGTCCTCTCTCCCTCCCCAGCATGCTGAACCCCCCCCCCCCTCCCTGATGTCTGACCCAGCAGGTCAGGTGGTCCTAGTCTGGGTCCATATCCAGGTCTAAATCCGCATGTCCTCCCCATCTTGCTCACCTTCTAAAATGATCAGGTTGGCCAGCAAGACTGGGGTCAGTCTTCCTCACAAGCCCCTCCCACTCCCCTTAGAAAATATAGGGCCCATGGAAATCCCCAGTCTCCTAAATCCCTTCTTCCCATGTGAGAGTCCCTGCTGGAGAACATTCTCTGGCAGGGCTGTTCCCAATTGGTCCTTTCGCTGACACATTTCAGCAAAAGGACCAATCCCCCCTAGTCTATTTGCATGTCATTAGCTTACAGCATCTCTCAGGGACCACAGCTTCTAACGCCTGTGCGTAATAAAACCTGAGCTAAAATCTAACCCAATTTTAGTGTGAGTTTTATTGTATCGGCTCCATGGTGCTTTGGGGTCTTCATGCCAGGGCCGGCGCATCCCAATAGTCAAACTAGGCACCAGCCATTAGAGGGTAGCAAAGGGCATCCATGTGAGGCCGCGAGCGGAGCCCATCCCACTCATGGCTGAGAGGAGTATAGACTTGGCGTGCCGGGAGTGGAGCCTATCCTGTTCACAGTCGAGAGGAGTAGAGACTCGGCAAGCTGTGAGTGGCAGAGAATTGGCGGCTGCAAGCAGCGCCCATCCTGCTTGTGGCTGAGAAATGCAAACACTCGGCAGGTCACGTGCAGCGCCCATCCTGCTGGTGGCCAAGAGAAGCAGAGACTGTGGGGGAGGGGAGTCACAAGGCAGAAGGTTCGCCTAGAGTGCCTAATACCCTTACACTGACCCTGTTCATGCCACTATTATTGCTGCTTTGACGCTCTGTCAGTTCCTGGGGTTTTTTCTGCACCTTTGCTGTTCCTTTTCCTCTTCATACCGTAGTTCCTTAGAATGTTCATGCCACACTTGGTACCACTTTGCCTCTTTTGTGCTGCCTTTGGGAGTTCATGACACTGTTATCCATGTCCACTTTTGAAGCTTCAGAGTGTTCTTGACACTCTCGTTGCTGCTTTGATCCTCTGATGATGCCTTGGTGAACTCCCTTCATCGCCGGTACCTTTTTGCTCTTTTACAGTGCCTTAGGTTATTCAAGCCAATTTTGGTACCACCTAGCAACAGTCCTAGTATCTTGAAATTCTCCCCCCCCCCCCCCTTTTGATGTTGTCTACCTACAAGTTTCATTAGAATTGATTAGAAAATCCCAATTTAGAAATTGAAAATAAGTTGCATTGCTTCCCCCATCGATTGTATGTATGTATGTATTTATTTATTTAAAATTCTTATATTCTGCCTATATGATAACTTTCATGCTAAGCAGATTACAAACATCAAATACAATACAGCATCATACAAAAAAATACAACAGCATAAACAATGTGGGGTAGATGTTCAAACATACGCATGTGTGTCCATGTGCGCGTGCTTCCCTGCGCGCACACATGGATGCACAATGCGCTTGTACATCTGTGGGCAACACGCGCAAGGGGGAGGTCAACTTTTGCAATTTCCACACAGCAACGCAATCGGGCCTTCCCCAGTTCCCTACCCCCCTACCTAAACTCCCTCCCCTCATCCCCTCTCCTCCCCACCCCCTAAAACCGATCTATTTATTTTTTTGTTTCGCAACTTATTTCAGGCCCGGAGCTGAAGTAAGTTGTGCACGCCAGCCGGCGCAAGTCATCGGGACGGTGTACAATGGCGCTGTCTCAGCCCGCCTCCTGCCCTGCCCCTCCCTGCACAGACCCCGCCCCCGGCCCGCTCCTTGGAAGAGGCCCGTCACTTGTGAGCATTCCGGGGTTTACTCGCGTAGCCAGGCCCCTTTGAAAATTCAAGCGGCACGTTAAACATAAGAACATTAGAACTGCCATACTGGGTCAGACCAAGGGTCCATCAAGCCCAGCATCCTGTTTCCAACAGTGGCCAAGCCAGGCCACAAGAACCTGGCAAGTACCCAAAAACTAAGTCTATTCCATGTTACCGTTGCTAATGGCAGTGGCTATTCTCTAAGTGAACTTAATAGCAGGTAATGGACTTCTCCTCCAAGAACTTATCCAATCCTTTATTGAACACAGCTATACTAACTGCACTAACCACATCCTCTGGCAACAAATTCCAGAGTTTAATTGTGCGTTGAGTGAAAAAGAACTTTCTCTGATTAGTTTTAAATGTGCCACATACTAACTTCATGGAGTGCCCCCTAGTCCTTCTATTATCCGAAAGAGTAAATAACCGATTCACATCTACCCGTTCTAGACCTCTCATGATTTTAAACACCTCTATCATATCCCCCCTCAGCCGTCTCTTCTCCAACTGAAACGTCCTAACCTCTTTAGTCTTTCCTCATAGGGGAGCTGTTCCATTCCCCTTATCATTTTGGTTGCCCTTCTCTGTACCTTCTCCATCGCAATTATATCTTTTTTGAGATGCGGCGACCAGAATTGTACACAGTATTCAAGGTGCGGTCTCACTATGGAGCAATACAGGGGCATTATGACATTTTCCATTTTATTCACCATTCCCTTTCTAATAATTCCCAACATTCTGTTTGCTTTTTTGACTGCCGCAGCACACTGAACCGACGATTTCAATGCGTTATCCACAATGAAGCCTAGATCTCTTTCTTGGGTAATAGCACCAAATATGGAACCTAACATTGTGTAACTATAGCATGGGTTATTTTTCCCTATATGCATCACCTTGCACTTGTCCACATTAAATTTCATCTGCCATTTGGATGCCCAATTTTCCAGTCTCACAATCTGCTTGTGGTACAATTTTGTACCATCTGCAAATTTGATTACCTCACTCGTCGTATTTCTTTCTAGATCATTTATAAATATATTGAAAAGTAAGGGTCCCATTACAGATCCCTGAGGCACTCCACTGCCCACTCCCTTCTACTGAGAAAATTGTCCATTTAATCCTACTCTCTGTTTCCTGTCTTTTAGCCAATTTGTAATCAATGAAAGGACATCGCCACCTATCCCATGACTTTTTATTTTTCCTAGAAGCCTCTCATGAGGAACTTTGTCAAATGCCTTCTGAAAATCCACAGCTTGGCCACGAGGATAAACCCCAGGATTTACTTGCACAGGTCTTTTTAAATCCACCCCTATTTGTCTTAGTTAAAAACAAATCAAGTTAAAAATGCCTCAGAAAATAAAAATGTTCTAACAGCTTTCCTAAATAATTTAAAATCATACACACCCCAGATCTTGTCTGGTAAATTATTCCAGAGAATAGCTCCCCCAGTAGAAAGAGCCCTTTGTCTGGTATCCTGAACATGAATAGCTTTTAACGTTGGCAGTTCCATAATTTTTTTTAAGCACAAGATCGAAATGCTCTTTTAGGGACATAAAATGAGACTTTAATGGGAAACAAATCAAACAGTTAAACATTTTTTTTTTCATTTTAAACTAATGAAACAAATGGACGTGACCTAAAAATGAATTAATAAACCAAAACAAAATTTTTGCTTCTGCATATCTCTACAGACTAATGAATATTGCAAAATAGCTACATGGCTGCCCATATCCTTCCGAATCTTATACAAGTCTCTTACCATTAAACATAAAACCATACACAACTGTAACATACACTGGCTTGACATCAGCCTTCGCTTCTCCGCTCCCAATCGCCCAACCAGACAGCATACCTAGGAACCTTACACATCCCCTCTCCTAAAACAGTCCGTCTTAACTCTACGAAAGAGCGAGCCCTTTCAATTGCAGGACCCACCCTTTGGAACACCATTCCCCCAGTCCTCCACCAAGAGCCATCCACCCATAAATTAAAAAAAAGCTAAAGACTTGGCTCTTTAAACAAGTGTTCCCTGAATAACATCTCTCCCCCCCTCACATTAACCTCCCACTCTTCACCCTCGCCCAATTCTAAATGCTTTAATAATGTTCTGAATATGCTCTCATAATGTGCTGTATATGCTCTAATAATGTATTTGCTCTAATAATGTTCTATATTTAATCCCCTATCAACTATACCGCAATCTACCTACCCGACTATTGTACATTATGGGGTAGATTTTGAAAGGGTTACACGCATAAGATATGCATGTAACCCCTGAAAACCTACCCCTGCACGCGCCGAGCCTATTTTGCATAGGCTCAGCGGCGCATGCAAGCGAGCGTATGTCCCGGGGCTTCGAACAAGGGGTGGTCCGGGGGCGGGTCTGGGGTGTAGCTGCGGTCTGGGGGCATGATGGCAGTCCGGGGCGGTCCAGGGGCGGGGCGAAGTGCTCCGGCACAGCGGCATATGCCGGGACATGGCATGCCGGCAGCTGGCCAGCGTGCGCAACCCCTTGCGCACGCCGACCCTGGATTTTATAACATGCGCGTGGCTGCGCGCGCATGTTATAAAATTGGGCATAGATTTGTTTGCACCGGGTTGCACGAACAAATCTACGCCCGCGTGCAGGTTTTAAGATCTGCCCCTATATATATCCTCTCTTCCTATCCCATGTATACTCTAATAACATATACTTCCACCCCCTCCCTCCCTCCCTCAATTTCTCTCATAACCTACTGTACATTTATCCTCCTTTCCCACCTAGGACTGTATATTCTCATCTTCTCTCACTTAGCCTTCCCCCCTGTACTTTATAGACCTCCTCTTCTTCCTGTTTCTTATATCCCCTAAGACATCCCCCTTCTCCTCCATATTGTTTCCCTCTATTTTATACCAAACCCCTTTTCTTTCTCCCCCTTACAAATCTTGTTTACTTCCCTTCAAGTTTCATCTCCCTCTCTATGTACTTCAGTCAAGTTCCTTGTAAACTGATATTACTCCCACAAAGTTGTCACACCCTGTTCTTTGTACCACGTTCAAGTTCATTGTAAACCGATATGATGTACCCACGAATACCGGTCTAAAAAAGCTTTTAAATAAATAAAATAAATAAATTTCCCTCCTTTTCTTTTGGTTCCAAGTTCACCTGTACCTGGGATGTATCTAAAATGGACATTCATATGAAAAGAACCATTCAGCTTACACAACTGGATCCATCAGGTTTCAACATACAGAGGGTACGTCTCAAAGAACTGCGTGCAATCCCATATAGTCATGCATGTAGCTGCACAGAGATCTACAAAATTATTGTATCACCCACGCATATCAGACACGTGTATATTATAAACTACGCATAAGTATACATCCCAACATACATGCTTGTGTGTGCTTATGTGTGAATTCATGCAATGCATTGAAAACAAGTATTTCAATGTATTGAATATGTGTACTTTTCCATCCAAATTTAAAAATATATGCACATATATTTTATGTGCAAACGTAGGACTTGTGTAAAACCAAATAATTTATCAGTTTTACAATTCATCCACCAGTTTACCCAGTCCTCCAGGTAATCAAAACCCTTTTGGTTAAGAACATAAGAAAATGCCATACTGGGTCAGACCAAGGGTCCATCAAGCCCAGCATCCTGTTTCCAACAGTGGCCAATCCAGGCCATAAGAACCTGGCAAGTACCCAAAAACTAAGTCTATTCCATGTTACCATTGCTAATGGCAGTGGCTATTCTCTAAGGGGTAGATTTTAAAAGAAGCGCGATCAGCCTACTTTTGCTTGCGCATCAGACTCAAGCAAAAGTATGCTGGATTTTAGTAGATACGCGCGCAGCCGCGCGTATCCACTAAAATCCCGGATCGGCGCGCGCTAGGCTATCGATTTTGTATAGCCTGCGCGCGCCGAGCCGCGCTGCCTCCCCCCGTTCCCGCGCGCCAGCGGGCCTGCTGCGCGCCGGGCCGCGACCTGGGGGCGGGTACGGAGGGCGCGGCCACGCCCCCCGGGCCGTAGCCACGCCCCGTACCCGCCCCCAAAACGCTGCCGACACGCCCCCGCAACGCCGCGCGCTCCGGCCCCGCCCCCAGACACGCCCCCCTCCGAGAACCCCGGGACGTACGCGAGTCCCGGGGCTCTGCGCGCGCCGGGAGGCCTATGTAAAATAGGCTTCCCGGCGCGCAGGGCCCTGCTCGCGTAAATCCGCCCGGTTTTGAGCGGATTTACGCGAGCAGGGCTCTGAAAATCCGCCCCTAAGTGAACTTAATAGCAGGTAATGGACTTCTCCTCCAGAACTTATCGAATCTTTTTTTAAACACCGCTATACTAACTGCACTAACCACATCCTCTGGCAACAAATTCCAGAGTTTAATTATGCGTTGAGTAAAAAAGAACTTTCTCTGATTAGTTTTAAATGTGCCCCATGCTAACTTCATTGAGTGCCCCCTAGTCTTTCTACTATCCGAAAGAGTAAATAACCGATTCACATCTACCCGTTCTAGACCTCTCATAATTTTAAACATCTCTATCATATCCCCCCTCAGCCGTCTCTTCTCCAAGCTGAAAAGTCCTAACCTCTTTAGTCTTTCCTCATAGGGGAGCTGTACCATTCCCCTTATCATTTTGGTAGCCCTTCTCTGTACCTTCTCCATCGCAATTATATCTTTTTTGAGATGCGGCAACCAGAATTGTACACAGTATTCAAGGTGTGGTCTCACCATGGAGCGATACAGAGGCATTATGACATTTTCCGTTTTATTCACCATTCCCTTTCTAATAATTCCCAGCATTCTGTTTGCTTTTTTGACTGCTGCAGCACACTGAACCGACGATTTCAGTGTGTTATCCACTATGACACCCAGACCTCCCACCCAGCCAATGGTACACAATAAACAAGTCTGCTATCAGTTATGCAAGATAATTAGCAGGTATAAAAGTACAAGAGTAAGTTGCCAACTTATGTGCATAATAATTGGCTCTGCCCCGGAATACCCTTAGACTGCTCCTTTTTTATGTGAATATGTGCACACAAAACATAAATTATCCACATGCTTCGGATGTTTATAAAATAGCGATTACATGAGTACAAGATGCTTATGCACATATATGCTAATTTTACTTATGTAAGGACTTTGAAAATTCACCCCAGAGTCTAATTGACCACATAAATCATTTCTTGTATGTCTTTTTCTATGTTTTATGTCTTCCCCTGCAAAATCCTCTTGTTGATTATGCTTGAATTAGTTAATAAAGACTCAAATATACCTTTAAGTATTTTTATTTAATGAAAACTATACTGCATAGGACTCCCCAAATCGATTTACCTACAGATGCAAACGGCATTTCCTCAATAATTTGAGTTTGGCTTTGTAAACTCTTGAAAACCCTTTCTGGCCAATCAAAATCCTTTTTACCTAGATAAGTAAAAAAGCCTAAAGTTACACTTTTATTTTATAAACTATACATCTCCCCAAATGTATGCCTTTATGTTTCAGTGTATGCATATTACTTTAATGTGGGTAACTGCATGGTTTATATATACCGAGTGGGCAATCTTCAAAGACTCACATAGGGTTGTACATATACACACGAAAATAGCTTCAGTGCATGGTAGGCAAAGTTCAGAAGAGAAGGAATAAGTGCAGAGTTCTGCTGTCATGTGGAAAAGTATGCACAGAGAAAAAGGGATCTTGAAAGTATTATGGGGCGTGATTTGGAAGTATGTGCTAATTTACATATTTTAGAAATGGAGTATGTGCATACAACATCAAAAGTGTGCATGCATTTTGATTTATTATTATCAGCACCTACACGGTCTGCATGTATGACAGCAACTGAAATGCTTTTGCAGACATTAGCACAGGCAGGATATAAAGTAAATTCAGACAAAGCACAAATCTGTCAGTTACAAGTTTCATTTCTAGGATTGAATCTAGGAGTAGAAGGAAAGAGTACTGGTTGTGCACTGCATGAGCAAGTGTCAGAATTGGCAGTTCCGCAAACAGTGAAACAGTTAAGAGGTTTATTAGGTTTGTTAAACTTTTGTAGATTGTGGATTCCAGCTTTTAGTACCAAAAGTAAGTCATTGAGAAGACATCTTAAAGGTAGCCCAGCTAGTGAAGATAAATTGATTTTAACTGAACAAGATTTGGAAATATTGCAGGACTTAGTGCAGTCAGTATTAAATGCTCCTAGTTTGGCTCTGGTTGATTTAAAGTGTCCAGTTGATTTATGGGTCTATCAGGGTTCGAATGGTTGGACAGCAGCAGCATCTCAACATAATAACAGCACTCCCATCGCTTATTTTTCTGGCACTTTTGGAGTGGTAGAACAAGGATTTTCTGACTGTGAGCTAGGTATTGTTGCGTGTGCTGATGCTATAGGTAAATTGCAGTCTCATGTGCCAGGTATTCCAATTATATTGCATACTTCTCATGCAGTTAAAACACTATTTATATCTGCTAATGAATTCCCAAATATTAAATCTGACTTCTCTTTTGTCTGCAGTTCTTGGGTGGTGGTTCTGGAGCAAATGGAGGAGGGTGTGGGTGAATTGCTGAAGGTATGGATTAACTGGTGGCGGTCTCGACGAACTGGTGCTTGGAAGTACATTCACAAGTATTTTTATAAGAGAGTTATATATCAGCCAGCTTTCTAAAATACTTACTTCTCCACATAAACTGTGGAGTTACAAAGTTTGTGCACGTTACAAAGTTAACAAATAAAATATATGCATGTACATCTATAAAACAGGAAGGCAGTTTTCAACAGTGTACACAACTCAGCATTTATAGACAAAAGAAGGTATGCCTAAAGTTACATCTGTATTTTACAAACTGTGAAGCAGGAGCCACACAGATAATAAAATATGATATATCATCACCTGAAAGTACATGCATAGGTACTAGTACACACACATTTTTTAAAATGATTTTTAAATGAAGGGATCTGCATAGTTTATACACCTATTTTATAAAAGTACATGCATATATTTTACATGTTAAATAATTGTAACATGTGCATAATAACTCTGTTTATGCGCGGAGGCAAGTATTTTATAAAGCTGCGCATATGTGTGTATCTTGCATATGAAAATACTTACTTATTTGCATTCTTCCAAGCAACAGTTCTCTGAGATCTATGCCAGTTGATCTAGACCTTCCTATATTCATCCAAACCCTTCACTAATCGCTCTAGGCCTCCCCCCCACCCCCCACCCCCACCCAAAGCATGCAGACAAAAGAGAAGTCAGGTTTGATATCCACAACTTATTCAACAGGTGTAAAAGAATGTACACATGTTTGATGATGTATATACATGCTCTGTTTGTAAAATATGTAAAGAATTGTATACTTCCAAACCCCACCATCTTGATATGCACATTGTTTTTCATGTGGCAATGACGGTATGTGCATATTTCGACCCTTTTGAAAAATGTGCTTACCATGCACAGAGACTACGTATGTGCATATATGCTGCTTTTATGCACAAATTCAGAAGAGTACAATTTGAAACATTTTTGAATGATTTTACACCAGCAAAAAATTAAAGCATTGCTGTTTTTTGTAGATTCTGTCAAGAAAGAGAGACATTATAAACCAGAGAGAAATTAACTTAAAGGCAAAAGGGGCAACATTTGGTTAGGAATGATAGATGGTAAAAAGAAAACAATAGGGATGCACATTTGTTTTAAATGTATGGATAAAATACAACAAATGAGTCAATTTTCATTTCATTCATGGACCCTTGAAACAAATGGAGGATGTCCCATGAATCTGAATGAAAACTTTTGTTTCATTTCTTTATGTTTCCCATTTTATTTATTTATTTATTTATTATTTTTTATTATACCGAGTTTCATGATAGGAATCACATCAACCCGGTTTACAATTAACAATGTGAGTAAAGGCAGAGAGTAACATAGTAAAACATTTCCCAATTCAACGTCACATATAGAATGAAACTTAACAGATATAATAACAATATTTAGGATGTGAGAAAGTTACAAAAAACAAGGAAAAATAACTAGGATCTGAAAGGGGGAGGAAATTGAAGGAAGAATATTAACATTTTAGCCAACTGTATCAATTAATAAATATGTATAGTATTATAAAAATATAGATGAGTAGCAAAAATGATCAAATATGATGCTGTTGTGAAGTATAATAATAAGATGCTGTGACTGCGTGTGAAGTTAGTGGGTTTATTACAGTTCACTAACTTTGTGTTTGTGCTGATGGGTGGGGAATTTAATCCAGTTCTGGGAACGCTTTTTTAAAAAGCCACGTTTTTAGTCTCTTCCTAAAAGTTGGGGCGCATGGTTCTTGTCTTAAGTCCGGTGGGATGGAGTTCCAAAGGATTGGACCTGCTGATGAAAGAGCTCTTGAACTGTAGGATTTATGTTGGTAAGTTTTGGCATGAGGTACCTGAAGTGATTCTTTGTAATGTTCCCTGATGGGTCTGGCGGATGTGTATTTTTTAAAAGGGATTTGTAAGTCAAGTTGAGTGTGTTGATGGATGTTCTTGTAGATAATCATGATGGTTTTGTACATAATTCTGAAGTGGATCGGTAACCAATGAAGGTCTTTGAGGATGGGGGAGATATGGTCGATTTTCCTGGAGTTTGTAAGTATTCTAGCTGCTGTGTTCTGTACCATTTGTAAAGGCTTGGTGTAAGAAGCTGGGAGGCCTAGTAGTAGAGAATTGCAATAATCTAGTTTGGAGAAGATTATTGCTTGCAGGATTGATCTAAAATCTTGCGCGTGGAAAAGTGGCTTTATTCTTTTCAGAATATGTAATTTGTGGAAGCAGTCTTTTGTAGTTCGGTTTATGAATGGTTTGAGGTTAAGACGGTTATCTAGGATGGCTCCTAGATCTCTTACATGGGTGGTTTGTAGGAGGGTAGGTGGCTTTGAGAGTGTGATGTTGTTTTCAGGTGCTATAAGGAGATATTCCGTTTTCGACGCATTAAGGACTAGGTTTAAGCTGGTAAGGAGGTGTTTGATTTCTAATAAGCAACTATCCCAATATTCCATTGTTGACGAGATTGAATCTTTTATAGGGATCACAATCTGTACGTCGTCCGCGAAGAGGAAGTGTTTAAGGCTTAGTTTTGTGAGTAGTTGACAGAGTGGTAGGAGGTATACATTAAATAGGGTGGGTGAGAGGGATGAACCTTGTGGCACCCCTCTGGTGGAGTGGTGATATTGGGATTCTGTATTGTGAATTTTGACCCTATATCCTCTGTTTTCCAGGAAGGTTTTGAACCATGTTAGTGAAGTAGCTGTCACTCCAATATTTGCCAGTTGTTTTAAGAGGAGGTAATGGTTGACGGTGTCAAAGGCCGCCGAGAAGTCGAGGAGGATTAGTAAAAATGCTTTGCCTTTATCGATGCCGGCGAGGAGGAAGTCTGAAAGTGCAAGAAGTAGTGTTTCTGTGCTTGCAGCTTTTCGAAAACCATATTGGTTTGGAGACAGAATGCCGTGGTCTTCCAAGTAGTTGGAAAGTTGGGTGTTCACCAATTTTTCCATTATTTTGGCTATGAATGGAAGGTTGGAGATAGGGCGGAAGTTGTTGGGATCACTTGGATTTAGATTCGGTTTTTTTAGGAGGGGTTTGATTGAAGCTGTTTTTAGATCATCTGGGTAGATACCCTGGGAGAGGGAACAGTTTATAATATCGGCAAGGGATTTTGATATAGTATCAGGAATGAGAAGTAGCATTTTGGAAGGAATTTGATCAAAAGGGTGTGATGAAGGTTTCATTTTCTACAGCACTGATTGTATCTCTGTGAGAGTGATGGGTTTGAATGCTTTAAGCTGTATATCTTTGTTAGGGAGAAGGTATGTGTTGTCTTGGGAGCTAGTGGTTAGTGATAGTTGATTGAGGAGGTCAGAGATTTTTTTGCTGAAATGAAGAGCCAGTTTGTCTGCTTTGGTCTGAGAGAATTCGGGTGGTATATCAGGAGTGATAGGTTTAGTGAGATTGGAAACGAAGGCGAATAGGGCTTTTGAGTCAAAGATGAGGTGATGAACCTGACGGGCATAGTAGTCTCTTTTTGTTTTCTGTGTACTGCTTTTGTATTGGTGGAGCGTGCGTTTGTAGTCTGAGAGTGAGGCTGGTGAAGGGGCTTTACGCCATTTTCTTTCTTTCTGCCGAAGTAGTTGTTTGAGATTTCTCAGTTCATCAT
Organism: Rhinatrema bivittatum; assembly: GCF_901001135.1. Lineage (NCBI taxonomy): Eukaryota > Metazoa > Chordata > Amphibia > Gymnophiona > Rhinatrematidae > Rhinatrema > Rhinatrema bivittatum. Next base: position 69,203,210 of record NC_042618.1, on the reverse strand, counting down.
TAAACCAGGGTTGTCTTTTGGATGCCTTTGAAGAGTGTTTTTTGGTGGTCAGTGGGCAAAGTGTGTTTGCTACTGATTTTGTTATTTTGGACCATGATTGAAGAGCGCTGTTAGGTGTAGAAACATCGATGGATGGTAATTCTGGGGCTAGAAGTTTGCTGAGGAGTTCAGAGTTACATGTTTTTTTGTAGAGGAAAGAAGGTCTTGAGTCAGGCTTGGAATCTGGTTGTAGTAGGGAAAAGCTGGTGGAGATTAAGGAGTGGTCTGACCATGGGACTTGTTGACAGTCAGGTTGATTTGTTTGGGAAATGCCGGCATTTGTAAAGAAGAGGTCGAGTGTGTGTCCTGCTTTGTGAGTGGGTTTGTTGATTTGTTGTTTGAAACCCATTGCGGACATTGCGGTGAGGAAGGCTTCGCAGTTCGTTGAAAGGGGAATTTTGTCAACATGTAAGTTGAAGTCGCCCAAGATTATAGCTGGGGAGTCAAGGTTTAGGTGTAAAGTTATAGTTTCTAGAATAGGAGAGGTGTCTGACTCTAGCAGGCCTGGAGGGGCGTAGACTAGAAGGATTTGGAGATCTTCTGATTTGAACAATCCTAGTTCTAATTTGGTAGATATATATATATATATATATATATATATATATATATATATATATATATATATAATGTTGATAGGATAGAGAGAGAACCTCAGGGATTTTTTGGCAGCTAGAAAGATACCCCCTCCTCTTTTTTTTTTTTTTGTCTTGGGATAGAGAAGAAGTCGTAGATCTGTGTTGGTAGTTGGTTAATAAGTGCGATGTCAGTGGATTTGAGCCATGTTTCTGTTATGGCGCAAAAATCCGGTGTTGAGTCCAGCAGTAGGTCGTTAAGTATTAAAGTTTTGTTGGTAAGTGATTGTGCGTTAAATAGGAAGATGGTAAATAAGGTGAGACCTAGAAACTGTGTGGTAGGGGAAATCATGATTGGGATGAGGGATTTGTAGGTGCGTGGGCGGCAGAGCATTGTCTGTTGAATGAAGGCTTGTTATAGATACCAGGGGAATGGCAGTATGAATGCTATTGCAGGTCGGATAAGAGTTGGATGAATGCTGTATTGAGCTGGTTTGGTGCTGGTTGAATGCTGCTGTGAGTTGGCTGAGTGCTGGTTGAATGCTGCTGTAAGTTGGCTGAGAGCTGGTTGAATGCTGCTGTAAGTTGGCTGAGTGCTGGTTGAATGCTGCTGTAAGTTGGCTGCGAGCTGGATGAATGCTGCTGTAGGTTGGCTGAGTGCTGGTTGAATGCTGCTGTAGGTTGGCTGAGTGCTGGTTGAATGCTGCTGTAAGTTGGCTGTGTGCTGGTTGAATGCTGCTGTAAGTTGGCTGCGTGCTGGTTGAATGCTGCTGTGAGTTGGCTGCGTGCTGGTTGAATGCTGCTGTGAGTTGGCTGTGTGCTGGTTGAATGCTGCTGTAGGTTGAATGGGAGTTGGATGAATGCTTTTGTGAGCTGCCAAAGTAGGGGCAAGAGTGAAGTTTGAATAGTCTTAGTCTGTCGTTGTTGAGTAGTCTGAGTCTGTCGTTGTTGAGTAGTCTGTGAAGTGTGCTTATTCTGAGTCTGGCGTTGTTGAGTGGATGCTGAAGCCCTGGAGAGTTGTCTGTCTGTGGTTATAGTGTGGGTATGTTTCTGAGGTGCCAGGAGGTGCGAACCACGTGGCTCGGCAGGTTAGGGCGAGTGTAAAAAGTAGTCTAGAGAGTGCCTTACCCCGGTGTGCCTAGCGTCGGTTGCGAGGCTCGTCCTTTCAGCTGGTCCTCCTTCGGTGGTATCGCCGCGTGATAGACCGGAGGTCAGTTGGACTTAAAAGGATCTAAGGAGGTTCACTTCTAAATGAGTAGGCCCTGGACCTGGGGCACTCCAAGGGGCGCGCTAAGGGGCAGGCCCCTTAGGTCGCGCTCCTTCGGGCGCGCGACGCCCGGCGCGCGGCGCCTTTCAGATTGTGCTGAGGTTTAAAGGGGGCAGTAGCCGCCCTCTGATAGGCTGGAAGGCTGCTTAGGAGGCGCGGCTCTCTCGCCGCGATGCTTCCTGGGCCCGGTGTTTTGTTAGCCTAAGTTTTCTTTTACTTGGCTCCCTTCCCCCTGCGCGGCTCACATGGTTGTTGGAGTGTGAGCAGGCTCTCGCCCCGAATGGGCCGCGCCGACCGCGCGAGCCTCGGCAGGGAAAGGAGAAGCGGGTGGACGCTGAAATGGCGCCGTTCAGATTGTGCTCAGGTTTAAAGGGGGCAGTAGCCGCCCTCTGATAGGCTGGAAGGCTGCTTAGGAGGCGCGGCTCTCTCGCCGCGATGCTTCCTGGGCCCGGTGTTTTGTTAGCCTAAGTTTTCTTTTACTTGGCTCCCTTCCCCCTGCGCGGCTCACCTGGTTGTTGGAGTGTGAGCAGGCTCTCGCCCCGAATGGGCCGCGCCGACCGCGCGAGCCTCGGCAGGGAAAGGAGAAGCGGGTGGACGCTGAAATGGCGCCGTTCAGATTGTGCTCAGGTTTAAAGGGGGCAGTAGCCGCCCTCTGATAGGCTGGAAGGCTGCTTAGGAGGCGCGGCTCTCTCACCGCGATGCTTCCTGGGCCCGGTGTTTTGTTAGCCTAAGTTTTCTTTTACTTGGCTCCCTTCCCCCTGCGCGGCTCACCTGGTTGTTGGAGTGTGAGCAGGCTCTCGCCCCGAATGGGCCGCGCGAGCCTCGGCAGGGAAAAGAGAAGCGGGTGGACGCTGAAATGGCGCCGTTCAGATTGTGCTCAGGTTTAAAGGGGGCAGTAGCCGCCCTCTGATAGGCTGGAAGGCTGCTTAGGAGGCGCGGCTCTCTCGCCGCGATGCTTCCTGGGCCCGGTGTTTTGTTAGCCTAAGTTTTCTTTTACTTGGCTCCCTTCCCCCTGCGCGGCTCACCTGGTTGTTGGAGTGTGAGCAGGCTCTCGCCCCGAATGGGCCGCGCCGACCGCGCGAGCCTCGGCAGGGAAAGGAGAAGCGGGGGGACGCTGAAATCTATGGCCCAATCTATGGCCCAATCAAGTCTATAGCTGTACTGTGAGCAAACAAACAGGTGCAGGTAACTTAGCAACCAGTGTTTGTCTGTGTGACATCACAGCCTCCTGGGAAACAAAGCTGGACAAGGTGGCAAGGAGACCAGATGGAGAACAAATGAAGGTGAAACATCTTTTTACTAGCCTTTAGCTGTCATATGGATCAAGTGATGCTGACGTCCTTCCACTGAAAGGTCTGAGCATATGCAAGAAACTCTCTATTGTCTCTCTTCTAGTTGACAGAGAAGGGTCTATTTGAGAAACTCTTTCAGAGTTTGAATAAAGGCTTAAAAAAATTTGGATTTGGCACTTGTAAAGAGCTGTTTCTGAACTTCTCTGCTGCAGTGGTCTCATTTACTGTGACAGAACAATGGAGGCAGTGGCATTGCACTTTCTCTGTCCACTGGGGAATGGTAGGAGTGTGGAGATTGAAGAAGTGCTTTGTTCTCTGTCTATCTGAGAGTCTAGTGCGGTGCAGTGAGTTTAGCACATTGACAAATGAAAATTAAGAAGAGTCTTCCCAGGCTGCCAGCATGTGGAAAAAGAGAAAGTCAGTAGTGCACAGCACACATATACATTGTATATGTGTCTATGTGTATGTCAGACAGACATTTTGCACACAGTAGACTGGTATTGTGAGTAGTGTTACAGTATCAATCATTAAATTCCTTTGTTAAATCCAAACTCTTAGTAGGCACTTCAAATTCCATCATATCTCTGAGAGAAAAAGACAGAGGAGGGAATGTCAGCCTTGGCAGGAATAGAGGATTTGCTGCAGAGACAGCAGAGCCTAGTAGCAGTGATAAAAAGGCAGTTCTGTCCTTAAACTGAAAAGAGACTTTTTTAGCCACAAAATGGCAAGAGTGAAAGGCAACTAGGGACAACAGAACGCCTTCTTATTTATTTATTTATTTATTTGTTTGTTTGTTTGTTTATTTGTTTATTTATGTATTTAACGCTTTTATATACCGACATTCGTTTGCACATCACATCGGTTTACAGAATAACAATTGACAGTAGGAAAGGAAGTTACATTTTAACAATTTAAAACAACTATGATTTAACAATTTGAACTAAAGAGAAGTTTGAAGGGCAAGAGGAGGTAGGAAACATAAGGGAACAGAAACCAAAAGGAACAAATAACTATAATTATTGTAACTGTAGAGATCATTAATTTGTGACAGCTGGGCGAAGGTTCAGGAAAGGCGTATGCGGAAGGGAGGAGGCTTAAGAGTCTGTGTGCGGGGATGATTGAGAGTTATTGATAGGCTTGCTTAAAGAGCCAGGTTTTCAGTTTGTTTTTTTTAAGTTTTGTGTGTTGGGTTCAAGCCTTAGGTGCAGGGGCATAGTGTTCCAAATGGTAGGACCGGCAAAGAAAGTGCACGTTCCCGAGTCACTGATAGGTGAATTAGTTTGGGAGCGATTATTGGTAAAGTGCCGTTATTGGCAGATCTTGTGGATCTTCTTGGGGGTTGAAAGTGGAAGTAGGTGCTGAACCAGTTAATATTTTGGTTGTATAGTGTCTTGTAAACTAGAGTGAGACATTTGAAATGTATTCTGAGGTATATAGGGAGCCAGAGAAGGTATTTTAGTATGGGGTGATGTGTCCATTTCTTCTGGTGTTTGTAAGGATTCTAGCGGTGGTGTTTTGTAGCATTTGCAGGGATTTTAGGGAGGTTGTTGGGAGGCCTAAGAGTAAGGAATTACAATAGTCTATTTTGGATAGGATGAGTGCCGGGAGGGTTGTTCTGAAATCATTGTGATGAAGGAGGGGTCTTAGTTTTTTTAGCACGTGGAGTTTGTAGAAACAGTCTTTCATGGTTGAGTTTATAACTTTTTTTAGGTTTAACTCATTGTCAAGTGTGACACCTAGGTTTCTTACCGCTTTTTCAATTGGGGGTTTTGCTTGGTGGGGAGGGGTGTCAGGAAGGATGACGTCATTAGATTTGTGACTTATTAATAAGAGCTTGGTTTTGTTGGTATTTAGGAAAGTTTCATTTGATTGAAGAGATGCTTGATTGAGGTGAGGTGGTTGCCCCAGAGAAGGAGGGATTTGGTGATGGAGTCGGGGATGGGTATGAGGATTTGGACGTTATCAGCATATATGAAGAAGGAGAGTCCTAGGTCAGTTAGGAGTTTACATAAAGGGAGCATATATATATATATAATAGAATGTATGAATGGGAGGAGCCTTGTGGGATGCCTTGGGTTATTTTGATGGGCTCAGATTCATTCTTGCCAATTTTGACTTGTAATGTCTGCTATCTAGGTATGAGGTGAACCATTGTAGTGCAATGCCAGATAGTCCAATTTCAGTAAGGTGGTCAATGAGGATGTTGTGGCTAATGGTGTCAAATGCTGCTGAGAAATACGAGTGAGATAATCAAATTTGCAGATGACACAAAATTGTTCAGAGTAGTTAAATCACAAGCAGATTGTGATAAATTGCAGGAAGACCTTGTGAGACTGGAAAATTGGGCATCTAAATGGCAGATGACATTTAATGTGGATAAGTGCAAGATGATGCATATAGGGAAAAATAACCCATGCTATAATTACACAATGTTGGGTTCCATATTAGGTGCTACAACCCAAGAAAGAGTTCTAGGTGTCATAGTGGATAACACATTGAAATCGTCGGTTCAGTGTGCTGCAGCAGTCAAAAAAGCAAACAGAATGTTGGGAATTATTAGAAAGGGAATGGTGAATAAAATGGAAAATGTCATAATGCCTCTGTGTCGCTCCATGGTGAGACCGCACCTTGAATACTGTGTACAATTCTGGTCGCCGCATCTCAAAAAAGATATAATTGCAATGGAGAAGGTACAGAGAATGGCTACCAAAATGATAAGGGGAATGGAACAGCTCCCCTATGAGGAAAGACTAAAGAGGTTAGGACTTTTCAGCTTGGAGAAGAGACAGCTGAGGGGGGATATGATAGAGATGTTTAAAATTATGAGAGGTCTAGAACGGGTAGATGTGAATCGATTATTTACTCTTTCAGATAGTAGAAAGACTAGGGGGCACTCCATGAAGTTAGCATGGGGCACATTTAAAACTAATCAGAGAAAGTTCTTTTTTACTCAACGCACAATTAAACTCTGGAATTTGTTGCCAGAGGATGTTGTTAGTGCAGTTAGTATAGCTGTGTTTAAAAAAGGATTGGATAAGTTCTTGGAGGAGAAGTCCATTACTTGCTATTAAGTTCACTTAGAGAATAGCCACTGCCATTAGCAATGGTAACATGGAATAGACTTAGTTTTTGGGTACTTGCCAGGTTCTTATGACCTGGATTGGCCACTGTTGGAAACAGGATGCTGGGCTTGATGGACCCTTGGTCTGACCTAGTATAGCATGTTCTTATGTTCTTATGCCTCCGAATGGGACAGGTGCTCTCCACAACTGTCTTTGAGGTTCTTTTCATATTCCCTTCCCTTATGGTACTTGCTGATTCGTGGTTTTGTCCCAGCAATCCAATAAATTGCATGCTTTGTGTGCTTGCTACAGTATTCCTTGAGCTTTTGATATCATTCTTCCTCCTGCTTCAACCCACAAGGTGCATCTTAGGGGATTTTCAGCTACTTTTCTTACAGTCTTGCTCTCCTCCTTCCATTTCTGTTTTTAATTACCAGTGTCATTTCCGCTACTGCCAATCTAAGCCAGTCTTGGTAACTTAGGGTACTTCCTTCTCTGCTCTAACTGTTTGTTCTTTTCAAATCTCCTTCTTCTATGGTTCTTGACAACTTTTGGTCTTGCTTTGACCATCTGTTGCTTTTCACGCTTGCTGCACCACTCCTTGGGCTCTTCATGCCGCTCCCAGTACAGCTTCTCCCCACCTACTGCCTTAGGATTTTGATACCACTCTTCCTCCTACTTCAACTTTTGAGGTACACCTTGGGGTTTTTTAAGTCATTCTTCTTGCTGTGTTGCTCTTCTTCTATTGTTTCTGTTTTTAGTTGCCAGCACCCATGCTGCCTGTCTTAGCTCCAAGCCAATCTTGATACCTTTGGGTGCTTCCATCTCTGCTTCTGCTCTTTTGTCAGTTCTTTCCAAATCCCCTTCCCTTATAGTACTTGCTGACTTTTGGTCTTGACTTAGCCATTTATTGTTTTGCACACTTGCTGCACCACTCCTCAGGCCCTTCATGCCCCTCCTGGCAGTGCTTTTCTCCTCCTGGTACCTTGGACTTTTGATGACATTCTTCTTCCCATCTCAGCACTTTGGGGATTTTTCAGCTATTCTTCTTCATATCTTGATCTGCTCCTACAGTTTCTGTTTTTTATCGCCAGCGCTCCTGCTGCTGCCACCATTCCAAAACAGTCTTATTACCTTACGGTGCTTCCTCCTCTGCTCTGGCTGTCTTCTTTGTTCTTTCCAAATCCTCTTCCCCTATGGTATTTGCTGATTTTTGTTCTTATCCTGGCCATCCAAGGCTTTACACAGGCCTTAACCATCCAGTTATCTTTAATGGTTTCATGCCCTCTTGAACATTTTCTTCAAATTCTGTTCCCTTATGATGCTTGTGATTATTGGTATCATCTTCTATTTAGTCTTTGATGGATTATACCAGAGCAAAAGGCAAGGGCTGCAGAACTGTAGCACCCAAAACCAGGAACATGTTCCTCCATGATTACTTCTTCTGAGGTAATGGAGTCAATATTTCCAAAATCTGATCCAGAAGAAAAATCATGCCATGGATTCCCTGAATCACAGGATATTAAATACCTAGTGGCTAAAGAGCATTGATGACTCTAGTCAGTAGCATCTTAGGCTCCAGCCCTGTTCTCTCTAAGCTGTAAGGGGCAGATTTTAAAAGGGTTCTGTGCGTATATTACGCAAGTAACCCCGAAAACCCGCTCCTGCATGCACTGAGCCTATTTTGCATAGGCTCGGCGATGCGAGCAAGTCCCGGGGCTTGAAAAAATGGGCGGGAAATGGGTGGGGTTGGGAAGTTCGGGGGTGGGGCATGGGCATGGCCAGAGGTCTCCCCACTGCTGCTGGGTCCGGGGATCGCGCGCCAGCACTCGGCCGGCACGCGCAACCTACGCCTGCTCAGAGGCAGGCATAAATAAAAAATAAAGATGGGGGGATTTAGGTAGGGCTGGGGGGTGGGTTAGATAGGGGAAGGGAGGGGAAGGTGGGGGGGAATGAAAGTTCCCTCCGAGGCCATTTTGATTTTGGAGCGGCCTCGTAGGGAACGGGGAAAGCCATCGGGGCTCCCCTAGGGCTCGGCACGTCCTGACCCCGGATTTTATAACATGTGCATGGCTGCACATGCATGTTATAAAATCGGGCGTAGATTTGTGCGCGCCGGGTTGCGTGCACAAATCTACGCCCGCACGTACCTACTAAAATCTGCCCCTATGTGTATGAGTGCATGCTCACAGAGTTCATGAACCTTGCACATAGCAAAACATAATAGGGTAGATTTTTAAACCTGTGTGAGCGCATCCATGTGCACGCACTACCCAGCATACACATATGGACATGCGATTTTATAACATGTGTGTACAGGTGCACATGCATGTTATAAAATCGGGGGTCAGCGCCGCAAGGGGTGCACAATTATGCACCTTGTGTGTGCCGAGCTCATACCAAGCTGCGCTGCCTTCCCCCGTTCCCTCCCAGGCCACTCTGAAATCAGAGCAGCCTCGGAGGTAACTTCTCTACCCCCCCCACCCCACTTTCTCTTCCCTTCCCCTACCTTCCCCACCCTTTCCCCCCTACCTTTTTCTTGTTTTGACTTTTATTTCAAAACTTACTTCAGCCCAGTGCGCACGCCGGCCAACTGCCGGTGCGCAATCCCAGGCACAGTGGCAAATGGCCACTATGTCAGGAGCCTCTGGTCCTGCCCCCGTCCCGCCCCTGGACCACCCTGCCCTGCCCCCTTCCCGCCCCTTTAGTAAAGCCCTGGTACTTAGACGTGTCCTGGGGCTTTATGCGCGTTGCCGGGCCTTTTGAAAATAGGCCCAGCACACGTAAGCCAATTTACACGCATAGAGCTTTGAAAATCAGGCCCAATGCGCACAAGAAATCATGGTATTATTTGCATTATACTGGCTCATAGTGTACAAGTTTGAACTTGGCTTATAAAATGTTGTACAAAAAGAATATTTTTGCATACACAGTCTTTCAAAATTTTGAGCGAATACTGGCCTCCAATGAAGACCAACTCGAAGCCCAAACATCTATCTTTCACTTTATGATGCTATAAGGAAATTACATAATGCCTCCTCCATGGATTTCCTCTGGTTTCTCCCTGCCTAGGGCTTTATATCAATTTGGTTGGTGCCCTTTGCCCCTCATTTGGAGCCTTGGGGTATTCTTGTGACTCTGAGTGACTTTTGCAGCTCTCATAATACTTTGGAGGTCTTCATACCACTCTTTCAGTTGCTTTGACCCTGTATCACTACCTTGGGGATTTTTCAGCCTCTTCTAGTGCTTCATTCCTCATTCATGATGCCTTGAGATTTTCATGCCATAGTTGGTGCTCCTTTTCCTCACTTTTGCAGCCTTGGGTGTTCTGGCCACTCTTGATGCTGCTTTGTTCCTCTGACAGTGCCTTGGTTAATTGCTGGCACTGCTGATACTGGTTGCCCCATTGCAGATCCTTAGACAATTCATGATACTTTTGGTGCCACGTTGACATAGTCTTGATGTGTTTGAATGCCTTCACCCTTTTGGTAATGTCTACTACTCACCAGTTTCATTAGAAATTATTAGAAAACCCCAATTTGAGAGCCTAAAATACACTTCATTGCTTTCCCCATTGACTATAATGGTAAATGAATGAATGAATAAAATGAACAAACCAAAAAAAAATTTTCATACAAATTGGAATGACAGTGACATCCAAAACACATGAATGAACAAACAAATTATTTGACCTTGCACATGCCTATAAAAGCAGATTCAGAATATAACTGAGCAATCCCAAGCTTCAAGCTGTCTTACCCCTCACACACTATTCTGATTGACTGGGCACATTTCAGCACTCATTAATGACAAGTAGTAAAAACACCCAGAATGAAGAAGTAGCTACTACGTATGTAATTACACTATTTACCATTAATGTTCAATAATTATATTTAGTTTAATCAAGCCAATATAAAAAAGCAAATAACTAAACTGTTATAAGTAGCCAAATAACTTAAATGATGATCTTTCAGCAAAAGATTTAAAATACTGTAACAGTTCAGAAATGAAAAGTGTGCTTCAGAATAATGTAAAGTTCTATAAAGACTAAATAGCAATCAAACTATTTTGATCACTCAGTGCAATATGTACGTGAAAGAGAACCCTTCTTTTTTCCTGTCTGTCTGTTCTTTTCTCTTGTCATGAGCAGCACCCACATTCCACATATGCAAACATGCAACACAATCTTTCTTCACATTTTTTGATTAATATCAAACAGTTATTTAAACCATTAGAACTGGCATGCATCTTCTGCTTAGATGAGGATAAGATGAAGGTAGAAACCATCTTGGACAGTCTAACTGCCAAATCCAGCCTTTTCCAGCAAGTAACTCCCCTTTCTGTTGTGGTGGCTGGCCGCGGAATGCCACGCCCGACCACACATACGCCTCGGGCAGGCCCGGTCCCCCTCCGTCCGCTCCCGAGCAGCAGGCCCTTGTCCTCCCTCAGCGCGGTAAGGAGCCAGCCCCGCCGCCACCACACCGCCAGCCACAGCCACTAGGTGCGCGCGGCACTTCCTTCTCTTAAAGGGGCCGTGGAGGAAGAAACCTCCCACGGGACCCGGATGCATGGCCCGCTCCAGGACCTACTTAAGGTAGCCCCTACTGCCTCACCTTCGCCTCAGCAACAGGTCTCGCTCTGCCTTGAGCTGCTAGTTGCTTTTTCTTCGTTGCTGCTCTGGCTCCATGTGTTCCTGTTCCCTGTGGTCCTGTTCCTGCTCCATGTGTTCCTGCTCCGGCTTCGTGTGTTCCAGTTCCTGCTCCATGTGCTCCTGCTCCTGTTCCTGTCCCAAGTGTCTCTGTTCCTGCTCCTCGCCCCCTCGGCTTGCTCTTCTAGTTCTTGACTCAGTTTGCCTCTGGATTCTGCTTTCGTCTGCCACCTGCCCCGACCGCCTGCCTCTCACCGTTTCTTCTACTCGCTGCCAGCCCTGACTTCTGGATTGCCTGACCTTGCCTACGCCTTCCGTCTTCAGGATCAGCTTCTCAGGAGACCCCTGCCTAAGTCCTGCTGGCCCTGGCACCCAAGGGCTCAACCTGCGGGGAACGTGGGCTGAATTAGGTGATGGTCCAGGTGGGTCTCCGCCGCCTACATCTGCCTCCCGACGACAAGGGCCTATAGGAAGTCTCCTATAGGTAGTGCCAACCTCGCCTCGGCCAAGGGTCCACCTCTCCGCACAACACTTTCTATGTAGATAATGTGGACCAACTCTAGGTTTGAATCAAACTGTGGTTGCTAAGTAGGGACCTATACTTCAAAACACAATTTTTCCTTGCTCAGTTTGTAAATATGCAATCTGCTGATGCTTACACATTCTAAAGGTTTTACTGTTTCAAATCTTGCAAATGCTGTGTTAGTCTTTTACCTCCCTGCTATAGTGCATCAAAGCATGCAAAAGGTCATTCTCCTACAGTAGAACTAAGACTGGCCACATATCATGGTGAGAAATTGTCATGCAGACATGACAATCCTGTAATGCAGACATGTGGCTTTCCCTACATAATGCAGGGTCACTTTGGTCTATAACAAACTGCCATTTTGTGATTCCAAAAATATCCTATTATCCAAAAATTTCATACCAGAACTTGAAAAATGATGTAGCATCTGGATTTCTTTACTTAGCTACTGCTTCATTCTTTATTTCCCAGCTTTTCTCAAACATTTCAATTGAAACCGCATGTCTCCATCTGCATGTGAAGACATGCACCATTCCCAGCTACCACCAGTGTAGAAGTGCAAACTTGTTTCAAGCAATTTGAACTAGATGGATTTGAGCTTGGTTCAGTTCTTCAAAAGTCCACCAATTTGTATTTTTTTTCCCACAGATCCTGGCAAAACCCACAGAAATATGCCCATCTTGGCAGATTTTGACAGTAATTGACCTTATTAAAAAAAAGTTCTCACTTATCTCTAATTGAACAGCATGGAGATTGTTACTCCCAGTTGAATCCCTTCTACTAATTTATCTAGCCTTTGCTTTGTTACTGCGTCTTATTGTTCTCTGTTCTTTGTAAAGGCAATGCCTATATATACTTTGGTTAGTAAGTTACATGTAAACCGACACGATGTGCAAACGGTTGTCGGTATATAAAACTGTTTAAATAAAAATAAATAAATAAATAAATAAATACGTGCAAATCTGAAGCATTGCAAGTTCTCAAAACCAGGATGCCACATTACAAAAATGTTTAACATATGAAGACAACCTTTCTTTCTTTTCTTGATTAGCTGCCAGGGCTTGCACACAACTTTGCCTTCCAATCCAAAATTAATGCTGTATTAGCATAAAAATGACATTGTTTTCATAAGAATTGTGAAAAAATAAGCAGTTGTCAGATAGGTTACATTTTTTGGAGAGAGTGAATTCACATTGGCATTTCTGTGATATTTTAGCAAATCATTATGGAAACATCCGGTCACAGCCTCTCATTATTATTTCTTTACTAAATCTTGTTTTTAGAAAATATGTCAGAGTTGTAAATTTTGTATCCAGTAATGCCTCTGAGACACTGAACAGCGGTGCATGGTATGTAATAATTGAAACAATACCATGTACAGAAGTAAACGAAATAGGAAATTTTAAATAAAGCATTTAATTGAGAACCCACATTGTTAAAGCCATCCACATGAAACTTGACCAACCTCTGCCTTTCAGGATGGCTTTCACAAATTAAACCAAAAAATAGATTTTTCATCTTCTGCAACTGTGACAAAAACAAATCAGAGAAAATTCTTCCACAATTGTTATGAGGAGCAAAGCATTAAAGTTGCACAGAAAACAATTCCTTTGCAGCCTAACCACAGGTCTAGAAATGAAAATGGATAATGATGAAAACTCCCGAAATAATGCACTTAGATAGATGTTTTGATGTTCTGTCTTACCTCAAAAGGAGACTATAAAGTGACATTGTAAAATATTCTTTTGTGTTTAAAGCAGACACCCAGAATTCATAACATGCATATGATAACCATTTCTTGAAATCCTTCCAGTGATTCAATCGTCTAAATATTTTTCTGTTTGGCATGATGGTTGTGTAGACCTTCCACATGCTGATAGGCAAATGCAGCATACCAAAATATCTTTCCTCTGACATGCTTTAACTTGGAGATGGAATCTGATTCTCTTGCATGCACAATAATTCCGAATTTATGCTCGTTGCTGCAGTGCTTTTGAAGGACTGCATTATCTTTCTTGGTTCAGTGAACCAGAAAACAGATAGAGAAGGTGTTTGAGAAAAGAAGAGATCGTATAATATGCATCTCTTGAATATTTCTTCAGAAGTTTTTACAAAGAGAACAAAATATTTTGGAATTCATTTTTAACATATACATTTTTTTTTCAGAGAGTTTAAATGGGTAGACAGCTTTGGAATTTGAATTAATATGAAGGAACAATCACGTAGGGCCAAATTCAAACTTGACCGATTTGATCTTTTCTAAGAAGGAGATGCATGCTTAGGAGCAAAGTCTGAAATGAGTCATAGTTTTTAAACTCAAAAGTTTTTGCTAGTCAGGATCTACTAACTCTTGCCTACTGTAGTCAGTCTTTTTTAGTGATATACAGTATTACATAATCTTACCCAGTAATACTTCATAGGCTACATTTTCAACAGCAAAAGGACATGCTTACTTTTAAACTTGCACAAAACAAGACAGTTTTCAAACCTAAGATACTTGTGTACATTGCATTTCACCAGGGGCATCGTTAGCATCGGTTTCATGAAGCCCATGCCCCGAGTGCAAACATCATTGCCCCAGGTTTCAGCCTCGGCTAGCACTAAGATTTTTTTTTTCAATTTCCCACCGCTTGTACTCCACCAGGTCCCTACCGCCTGCTGCCTGAAGAGAGGAAGCTACACGTCTGCCAGGCATGCATGGCCAAAGATAGAAGGCTGCCGGATCTACATAGCCAAAGATAGGAGACTGCTACTGCTGCCTGCAAGGCCCACTCAGCCCAAGACAGGAAGCTGTGGTGGGACTCTTGCATATGACAGGCATGGGTTTCATCTCACCATTTTTTCTCCCCCAACTCAGATATTATTCTATACCCTACTGGATGTATTTTGGTGATAATTTGGGAAGTTTTCATTTGCAGGGAAAAAATATTTTTTTTTCCTAACAATAGGCTATGATTATAATAATGACAGTCCTTGAATCTTCTTGAACTCTGTCATATAAGCAAGAGTGCCCCTTAAATACTGATATGTACATATATATATAAAAAAAGGGCAATGTACATACCTAACTCGTGATTATTATATTATACAAGACTACCCCCCAAAAAAAAACGTTTTGGAGAAGAGAAAAAAGCACTTTAACATGTTCAAACAAATACCATACATCAAAGCTTTAAAATATATTAAAACAATTTGTTTATTTCAAATATATTAAAACAATTTATTTCTTTCCAATTTGAATTTTTATAAAAACATTTATGTTAAATATTCCCCTCTGGAAATATTATACTTATTCCCTCACTTAAGAGTTAGTCTTGTATATATATTAAAGACTACCCCCAAAAAAGCTTTTTGGAGAAGAGAAAAAAGCAATGAAATAGAATGAAAAGTGAACAAGATGTGTATATATATATATATATATATATATATATGTATGTATGTATACACATCTTGTTCACATTTCATTCTATTTCATTTTATTTATTACGAGGTCCATATTCAAACACATTTAACCAGATAACTAAAGTTATCTGCTAGAATTTGATCGGATAAGTTAGGGACATTCCAGGGGTGATCCAGAGGAATTCTGTGGAGGAGCTGAGTTAGCCAGATAAGTTATCCGGCTAACTCCCATATTCAGAGATAGCTCTGGTTGTCCTGTTCAGCTATCCTAAAGTTAGCCATATAAACTCATCCAGCTAAATTTAACATAGTCAGGGATATTCAGCAGGGCAGCTGTGCCACTGAATATACAGCACTAATTAGCCCAATAAGTTTATCTGACTAACTAGCAGAGCTGCACAGCAGCTGAATATGGACCTCAAGATTTGTAAATCACTTTCCCCAACAATCATTTTAAAGATCCTTTTGCTGTTAGAATATTTGGCTACTACTAGCATGAATAATAGTATTGGTCTTGCTACTACATTTGTTTACTGCTTTAATAGCAATTGTGGGGTCGAGGTCTGGCTCCAGTTCTGGCACAGGCTGCTGTCTGCTGCGACCTGTGAAAGGAAGCAGATGAGCATGTAAGTAACATGAGATACATACCTTTTGGTTATGCTAATTTTCTTTGTAAGCTCTACTAACTCCCTAGGAAATATTCTCCCTCCCCCCCCCCAGGAAATATATCCCCCACCCCTTCATCATTCCCCCAAGAGATGCACCTCTTCCCTCTCCCCTCCTCCCGCTTCCCCTCCCAGGAGACATCCTCCTTCACCATTCACCTGTGCTTACCTGCTACCTTCACAGCTGTGTCCAGGTCTTAGGGCAGTGCCTCAAAGACTTCAGGGCTCAGGACATCCCAAATCTACTGCTCTATGGGGATGAGGGTGATGGAGCACACTCATCCTCCACCTGTGTCTTTCTGGTCTAGCTTGATGGCACTGCCCTGTTTTGTAAATAATCTTGATCCATTGTCATCCTTGAGGGCCCATATTTATACTGCTACCTGGGATGTCTTCTGCAATTCCCTCCTGTAGAAAGCCTGGCAGTTGTAGATCACTTACTCAATGAGCAGTTCATTCTCTTTCACCCTGAAACTTACTGTCCACATGTGGACAGTGAGTTGGCTGCCTTCTGGCCATGACGCCATCTGGGTTGTGTTAGGGTCCTCCCTATCTGACCACTCCCCCAACTTCCCCTCCTTATCTTCCATCTATAACCACTGGCCTTCTGCCCAATTTCTTTTCTGCCTTCCCTCTTCCCTATGTTCCTTCATGGCCTGCCTTTTGACTTCCACTTTCTCCCTTCTGCTGGCAGTCCCCTGAGCCCTACTACTCTCCTACTGCTGATTCATTCCATTATTGCTTCTGTCCTCTCCATCTTCATTCACTCCAGTTACACAACTACTACATCCATTCTTTCCCTTGCCATTCACCATGTATACCTCAGATGCCCAAGTACTCCACTCTTTCTTTCCCTAAATAATGAGATGAACACAAGGCAGCCTTCAGTGTACTCTCATCATACTTTCTCTTACAGATAGATAGCAGACAATAGGAAGGGAAACACAGGAAGAAAAACAAGCAATCTACCAGACAGTACAACCATTACTCAAAAAATGGTCCTACAACACTTCCTCTCTTCTTTTCCATATCTGGGAACTCTCCATATTTCCCCTGGAGACTCAGGGCATTTGCATCAATTGTTGGATCTCTGGAGAAACACTAACAAGCTCTAGACCTCTTTGTTTACAACTCCAGCCACTTCCCTTCCTCACTTACAGGCCGATTCAGTAAAGTCCGCAGGAGAGCGGGCGAACGCCTGTGCGTGCGATTCAGTATTTCAATGAGGCCTGGCGGTAGAAACGGGCAAAAAGAGGTGCTAGGGACACTAGCGCATCCCTAGCGCCTCCTTTTGGCCCGGAGCGGTGGCTGTCAGCGGGTTTGACAGCCGACGCTCAATTTTGCCGGCATCGGTTCTCGAGCCCACTGACAGCCATGGGCTCGGAAACCGGACGCCGGCAAAATTGAGCGTCCGGTTTTCGACCCGACAGCCACCAGCCGACTTCAAATTTATTTATTTTATTTTTTTACTTTTTTTTACCCTTCGGGACCTCCAACTTAATATCGCCATGATATTAAGTTGGAGGGTGCACAGAAAAGCAGTTTTTACTGCTTTTCTGTGCACTTTCCCGGTGCCCAAAGAAATTAGCGCCTACCTTTGGGTAGGCGCTAATTTCTGAAAGTAAAATGTGCAGCTTGGCTGCACATTTTACTTACTGAATCGCGCGGGAATACCTAATAGGGCCATCAACATGCATTTGCATGTTGAGGGCGCTATTAGGTTCGGCGGGTTGGACGCACATTTTCCGCCCTTTACTGAATAAGGGGTAAGGGAAAACGCACGTCCAATGGAAGGTTAACAGTGCGCTCTGTCGGAGCGCACTGTACTGTATCGGCTTGTTAGGGGCCAATGAAATAAGGGGATTAGCACTTCTACAACACATGTCCAACACGAAATTAATCTAATAGTATTCATCACATGTAAATGTATGTGAATGAGGCTATTAGGTATTCAGTCCTGATGCAAAAAAAAATAAAAATGCGCGTCTAGGATGCACATTTAGCGATCAGAAATTAATGCTTGCCTGGAGCAGGCGTTAATAGCTGAGAGCTCTTAAAATAGTACAGAAAAGCAGAAAAAAACTGCTTTTCTATACTGCCTCCTACTTAATATTGTTGCAATGTTAAGTAGAAGAAAAACAAAACTAAATAACGTTAAAAAAAAAAAAAGCTGGCAGTTGGGTGCAGGAAACGGATGCTCAACTGACAAGCGTCTGTTTCCTGAACCCCCTGGCTCTGCAGCTGTACGGCGTTTATGAAAACCGACGCTGATAAATTCGGCATCGGTTTTCCTAACCAGCGGACGCCGATCGGGTTCTCGTTAGCTAACACGACCCCCTAATTTAAATATTGCATGGCGCCCCCAGGGGGGGGCACCTGGGGGCACATTAAGAAAGCGGGCGCTGACTGTTCAGCGCCCGTTTTCTACGCATATTTATTGCATCGGCCCCTAAGCCTTCATGGAACAAGATGAGAGGGGTGATTCTGGAGTAGATACGGCAGTCATTATGTGGGAAGAAATTGGGGAAGGGCTGCAACACACAAAGCACAGCTTGCATATTGCAGCTGTGATTCCAGGACTTGGACTCACTCAGCTGAGAGTAGAGTGAAAGTATACAGTCAAGGAGCTGTGACTTTGTGGGAGTGGGGGGTGGGGAGGAAGAGAGAATAAAGATAGTGATGGAGTCAGGAAGAGAGAAAGGGGGATGATGGTGGTGGTGATAGTGGGGAAGAGAGAGAAAGTATTGATTAGTGGAGGAGGGGTACATATGCACGCATTCCTTTCATTTACTCCCCTCTCCCCCCCCCCACCCCTGCTAATCAACAGCAACATCAGGGTGACCACTGCTCTAAAGTTCCAAGGTATGCTCTTCTCTAAACCACAGTTGCATGTCTAAATCCAGTTCTCTCCTCCCACCTCATAGCACTGTCAAAGGTTGGGAGAGTAAGTCAGCCTTGTATATTTTTCAGAGATGGGCAGGGAAGATCCACACTGAGCAGGCTCCGTCCCAGAATTCCATGTTAAGTACATAGATGCATTAACCAACATTTATTAACTGGTTAATGCATATGTGTTACCTGCATAATGCACATATATTACTTAGCATGTATACGCCTTTCATGCATATTATTAGTAAATATTGCATCAACTTCAATGTGTTAAATTGCATTGAAATCAGGTGTTAATGCTCTAAATTTAACACAGTAAACAGTCTTCATATTAGGAAAAAATCCTAATATGAAGTCAAGCCTACAGTCAAAGACAGGAACTCAGCTTTAAGCTGACATGTAGGTTATTCAAAGTATTTTAAGTTACTGAACTTCAATTTTATGACTCAAAAATCTTGTAAAAAATTTGAAACATCCACTTACATTGATTAACTCCTGAACTTCCTGAATAAGAAACTAGAAACAGTATTAAACTAAACCTGAATTAAGCTTATAAATTACAAGTGTATCTCAATTTTTGCTAAACGCATTGATAAATTTCATCTAGGTTTTATGTTTATTTTAAAGCTTGCCCAGATTAAATTAGCTGCTCAATGTTTAGTTTATATCTAGTAAAAAAAAATCCATGAAACTAAACTCTGCATTTCAGGAATACTGTATGTCATCTCAGGGATCAGTCTTAGAAACAGATCATTTCCAAATTTTCTTCAGCGACATAGCAGGAGGATTATTGGGAAAGGTTTGTAATTTTGCAAATGATACTAAAATCTCTAATAGGGTAGATGTTGCTATCACGATGGAGGAAGCGCTAGGGGGCGCTCCCCATTGCGGGACTAGGGATGTGTGTCCTTGCAGTGAGACGTCCCTGCTAGGAAGACTGGAGGAATCTGGAGACTCTGACTCTCTACCAGACCTGCACGCTTCTGTGAGGCCACCAGTACAATGGTGGTTTCTGAATGGTCCTCCGACCGTTCCAAGCCCTTTCGGACTGCCGCTAGGGAGCGGCGAGAAGCAGCAGGCCAGACAGAGGACAAGGCGGTCGAAGACATGGCACAAGATGAAGACTCAGGCATGGATTCAGACGAAGACTCAGACATGGATTCAGACGAAGATTCAGGCATTGAGGAAGGACTCAGAAGGAGTGCTGCTACGCCATGCACCCTACACATCCCAGCCGGGGTGGTCTGGACCACGTTGGAGGCGAAGCAGACAACAAACTGACATCGACTCAAATACATTAGAGTTCAAGATGGCGATGAGTACTGAAGAAAAGGAATGGAAATCCAAGATGAAGGACGTCAGGACAGACAGATGAAGTTAACCGGCCATGACTCCTGGTAGCCACGTCCTGGATTGAGTCTCAGGAACACGGTGTGATTGACGCAGCTGACAGGTCATTTGAAGGAGGATGAAATCTCCAACCTGGCGTGGAAGATGCATCTGAAGGTATCCTGAAGTTGGACTGAAGACGGACCACAAGGAGGTTAAATCCAGAACCCGGAACATGAATTAGATCAGATGGATGAGGTCAAGAACAACAGGGACCAGGCAAGTCAGACAAAGGACGAGATGACTCCTCAGTGCTGTCTGAAGGAAGGACTCACCAGAGCCCTACACACCCCAGCGGGGGTGGTTGTGGACCACTGTGCCACTATGTGCCCTACTCAACCCAGCCGGGCTGGTCGCGGACCACGAGGGATGGGTCAGAGCGGAGCTGAGGACATTTGGACGAAGACATTCAGCTGGAATGGAACATCAATGGAGAACATCTGGAACAAGGATGAAGATGAGAGACTAAGGAACGAAGATGAGGAGGGATCCCACATGGAACATAGTGCCTTGGAGAAGCTGGAAGATGTGGAGTACTAAGGAGGACTTGCTCCTTGCGAAGGCAAGGAAGGACTGACCTGAGGAGCCTTTTGTAGGCTGAAAAAGGCAGATCCAGAAAGTGAGGTCATCTAAGTCCCACTCCCTCACTGGCCCTTCAAGAAGGGCAGAGAGACACGGCCCCGCGCCTAGGGAAAGGCAGGAAAAAGAAGCAACAGGACCCTGGACAGTGGCCCTGCTGAGAGAGGAGGAACCAGAGCTGGGCTGTGCAGGTCCCGATGTTGGAGGCGGCATCCTGCCACTGATGAGGAAGTTTGAGGGTGGTTCCTGCCGCTAGACGACTCCGGGGACTGCGGCCTCCGGACCACGCCGAAGCTGATGACATCAGCGGCCCCGGCCACGGAGAAAAGAGGCTGGTTCAAGGTGGCACCTCGCCAAGCTGGAGCTCCGGGGGCGGCTCCAAGCCATGAAGAATGCAGGCATCTGCTGGGACGGCCACCCTGCCGTCCAAGGACCCCGGCAGTGATTCCATGCTGTGTAAAGAACCCCGGCACAGCTCCTGCCGTGCCAGCAAGATGGCAGCCTTCAGTCATGGAGGCAAACCCCAGCGCGGATCCTGCCACGCCAGCACAATGGCGGCCCCGGACCGTGGGAACCAGGGCTTCCGTGGCTTCTGCTGCAAGGTAAGTGGCCTCCCGTGGCACCAGCCACGGGAGGTATCGCAACAATAGACAACCAGGAAAGTGTGGAAAACATCAGGACAGATCTAGTGAAGAAATGGTCTAAGATCTGGCAGCTAAGATTTCATGCTAAAAAATGCAGAGTAATGCATTTAAGTCTCAAAACCCAAGGGAGAGGTACAGTAGTGGAGGAAATTCTTCTAAGCACAAAAGAAGAGCGGGATCTGGAAGCTATTGTATCTGATGATCTTAAGGTGGCCAAACAAGTAGATAAAGTGATGGCAAAAGCCAGAAAGATGCTTGGCTGCATAGGGAGAGGAATAGTCAGTAGAAAAAGGGAGATGATATTGCTCTGTATCGGTCCCTGGTGAGACCTCATTTGGAATACTGTTTACAGTTCTGGAGACTGCATATTCAAAAGGATAAAAATAGTTGATCCAAAGGATGGCCAGTAATCTTTGGGTGGGAGGGAGGGAGGGAGGAAGAGGGAGAGGGGGGGGGAGGAGACTACAGAAGCACAGCTATTAGTCAACTTTTTATACCACTGTAGGAGGGCAGCCAGTAACTCAGGGTGAAGTTTTGGTGGTGGGCTAGGTTTTGAGGGGTCTGATTTACATGCATAGTCAGAGTTATGAACAGCATAGTACACATCAGTGAAGATTTGATGTGATTTAAAGTGAGGAAAGGGACACAAAGATGAGATTTTACAATGTACTCTCAACCTAGTGTGATGCACTCTCTACCTAGCTGCTATCAAGCTAGTTCAAGAGTACAATGTCCAAATCTCATCTCTGTGTACCTTTCCTCCAAATCACATCAAATCTTCACTGATGTGTACTGTGCTGTTCGTACCTCTGACTGTGCATGTAAAACTTCCCCCCAAAACCTAGGCTACCACCAAAACCTCACCCCGAGTTACTAGTTGCCTCTTCTACGGTGGTATAAATAGTTTACTTATATGCACATTTTACAAAAAAGAATCTCTCTCTCTCTCTCACTCTTTCTCTTGCCCCCCCCCCCCCCCCCCCCCAATGTAAAAGTATTGCAGATATGGTAAAATAGTACATGTTGAAGTATCAAAAATTACCCTAACCATGCCCCTCCCCCCTTGTTTTTTTATTGCAGGCACTATTTTTGCAAAATTTAAAGCAAAATGTTATTGCTCAGTAAGATACTATGAGGCCAATATATGAAAGCTTGCTAATGTTTTCATGTTAACACACTTTAAAAGTTCTGCTAGTGCACACTTTAGATGAGTTCACGTTGCTTTTAATACATAATAATTAACTTTCAAGAGTTTAACACAAAAACCTACATTAATAAGGTAATGAGATGCAAAAATCTGCAAAAATTGCTATTACCCATTAATGCATAAAAAAATAATGCATGTTTAAATGCCCTAAATCGAACATAGACCATTAATGCAAAAAAACATTAATTACACTTCAGGGAGCTATAGTTATTATGCTAAATGTTTACATTAACATGCTAACTTTAAAGCCAGTAAATTAACAAAAAAACACATCTGTAGGACATTAACATGGCTGTTAATGCAATCTAATCAATACACGTTAACGGTCAGTGTTGTACTTTAGCATATTGGTCTCTTTATATAACATAGACAGATATAATTAGATAATTATGGCATACTGTATTTGTTTTCAACAATTGTGAACATATTGATGCAAATCTCAAAAACAGCATTATCTAGTAAACACACACCAAAGAATCCTATTATTTAGCTATAGAATATCTATCTTTAAATAATAGATATAATAATTTATACTTTCCTGTTAAATTAGCAGTTTGGTGGGTTCCTTTGCTTGTTCTTTTAGTATACCAATAATAAATAATACTTTCCTCATTAAAAATATAGTCCAGTCCCGCAATTTGGCTGCGGTGTTCATAAGACTGCAGTCTGAGTCCTCTGTCCAGAGGAGTTGTGGTGCTCGAAGGACGTTTGCCATGGAAGCCACAAACTCGAGCCGAATGAAGGAAAGAAAGAGAGCTAACCTTATTGCAGTGACCCCTTGCCAGTCAAAGAGTGATACTGAATGTTACTTTTGGAAGAGACTTTCCTCCAGCCTTTAGGCAAGCAAGGTGTACCTGGGGTACCTGGGTCTGTCATCTGAGAAATGGAGTCCACTGGAAAAATAGGGCCTTAAAAAGAAAAACAAAACCTGTTTCATCTTCTGCAGGAAATGACAGCTTAGGTCTTCTGTGCAATCTCATACCAAATAAAGATCACAGAACATGTTTTTCCATGTGTTTGGCTTCCTATGAAACTGCCTTGAACCAACAAAATAACTGTACTTTAGACTTCAGCATCATTGCTTCCCTGGAAAATTACCATTTTCAGTAAAGAGAAAGTACAAGTGCTGAGAATTAGCAAGTCTGGACAGGGGCCTGTTGAAAGTGATTCAGTGAGTTATAAAAAAAAACAAACAAAAAACCCAGGAAAATGATAATCACCTGAACACCTGTTATCCCGAGCTGTCAGCAGTGCAGTCAAAAAATGCTTTTGCCAGTTGGCAAACACAACATCACACTGGCGTTTTGTTTTAGGTTGTAAAAACCACTTTATAAAATCAAAAATAAATATTATCTTTACCAATAAAACAAAGCTCTCGCCTGGAGAGTGAGAAATGGAGATAACTGTTATGTTAAAATTTTATTCGGTAATGAAATTTGGGTTATTCAGCAAGAAAAAGTGACAAGATGACGAGGACAGAACAAGGACAGATCTGGTCATCTTATTGTCCTGGGGAAGACATTTTTCAAAGCCATTTGTGCAGGTAAATATCGATTTCCACGCGTACATTTTCTGTCTGAGAACTGCCCTCGCGCAGTGCAACCAGAAATACGCGCATTACTCTGCAACCCAAGTACATTTAGACTCATTTAGCAGCGGCATCCTCGGGGGGAGGGGGGGGGAATCAGAAAACAGCACAGGTAGATTGGATTTTCAAGTCTCCGCACGCTATTTTCTGTAGATAATCTAGCTGGACAAAAAGCAGGGGCCGAGGTCCTCAGGTACTTGTATCCGCCGCAGGTTTCAAAGGGAAGGTAGGTGTGAACTTTCTTTTTCAAAGTTGGTGTGAAGTTTACAAATAGAATGTACCCATCAGCTCTGCCCCATAACAGAACCATAACATGCTGATCAAAGATATTTCCAGAATCTATAAACTTTGTCATTGAGCAGTGCTGTTAGACTTCAGTTCCATGAAGAAGAAACAATTATGGAACCATGCCACTTTGATTTTTCTGTGAGACAGACTTGAGGTATTTGTGTTTCTTCCATTACTTACCAATGGCCAAGTGTCATTAACTTCATGCTATTCAACTGGTTTGCCACAGGTACTGATCCAAACCTCAGCCCTGATAATTGTTACCCTAACAGAGATGAATTTTCAATCCAATAAAGCAGTGTTTCCTAACCCTGTCCTGGAGGCACACTTAATCGATCTAGTTTTCAAAATACCTGTGATGAATATGCATGAGATAGATTTGCATACAAGGGTATACACAGAAGGCATTTGACAAAGTTCCTCATGAGAGGCGTCTAGGAAAAGTAAAAAGTCATGAGATAGGTAGTGATGTCTTTTCATGGATTGCAAACTGGCTAAAAGACAGGAAACAGAGAGTAGGATTAAAAGGACAATTTTCTCAGTGGAAGGGAGTGGGCAGTGGAGTGCCTCAGGGATCTGTACTGGGACCCTTACTTTTCAATATATTTTTAAATGATCTGGAACGAAATACGACGAGTGAGATAATCAAATTTGCAGATGATACAAAATTGTTCAGAGTAGTTAAATCACAAGCAGATTGTGATAAATTGCAGGAAGACCTTGTGAGACTGGAAAATTGGGCATCAAAATGGCAGATGAAATTTAATGTGGATAAGTGCAAGGTGATACATATAGGGAAAAATAACCCATGCTATAGTTACACAATGTTAGGTTCCATATTAGGTGCTACCACCCAAGAAAGAGATCTCGGCATCATAGTGGATAACACATTGAAATCATCGGTTCAGTGTGCTGCGGCAGTCAAATAGAATGTTGGGAATTATTAGAAAGGGAATGGTGAATAAAACGGAAAATGTCATAATGCCTCTGTATCGCTCCATGGTGAGACCGCACCTTGAGTACTGTGTGCAATTCTGGTTGCCGCATCTCAAAAAAGATATAGTTGCAATGGAGAAGGGCGACCAAAATGATAAGGGGAATGGAACAGCTCCCCTATGAGGAAAGACTAAAGAGGTTAGGACTTTTCAGCTTGGAGAAGACGGCTAAGGGGGGATATGATAGAGGTGTTTAAAATCATGAGAGGTCTAGAACGGGTAGATGTGAATCAGTTATTTGTTGCCAGAGGATGTTGTTAGTGCAGTTAGTATAGCTGTGTTTAAAAAAGGATTGGATAAGTTCTTGGAGGAGAAGTCCATTACCTGCTATTAATTAAGTTACTTAGAAAATAGCCACTGCTATTACTAGCAACAGTAACATGGAATAAACTTAGTTTTTGGGTACTTGCCAGGTTCTTATGGCCTGGATTGGCCACTGTTGGAAACAGTATGCTGGGTTTGATGGACCCTTGGTCTGACCCAGCATGACATGTTCTTATGTTCTTATGTATCTCATGCATATTCATTGTGGCAATCCTGCAAACCTGACTGAATTCATGTGCCTTCAGAAGAGGGCTGGGAAACACTGCACTAAAGTCACTCCTTCATTTTATAGCTGAGTAAATTTTTTTTTTTATAATTCATACTTTATTGGGTTTTTTTACAAAGTATTTACACATCATACTTTGACAGGAAAAATAAAAAGCATAGAGAAAGGAAATATATAAGATTTACTTCAAACTTGAAACATAATCATTTTTCATGCCTTTATTGTGAGGTATAACCAAATAAAAGAAGAGGCCCGAAACTTACAGGGAGTTACAATAAAGAAATATTTCAACAAGCTAACTGGCTTAACGTACAATGTCGGAGTAATTTTTTACATGATTATCATGGTTGACCTGATCCAGTTAAGCTATCAGCATTTCTGGCATGTAAAAAAGACTTCAGTTGTTCTACAAGTGTGAAAACAAAATTTTCATCTTTACGCCTAACACAGCACCTGCAGAGGTATCTTAGTACAAAAGTGAACCCTAAAGCAATCACTTGTGGCCTTAAATCTATAAACTCCCTTCTTCTAACCTGGGTAGGTCTGGACAAATCCGTGAATATTTTAACTAATTGGCCATAGAATTCTACATTTTGATTTTGAAAGAAACCCTTCTTTACATTCCTGATATCCCTTTCAGTAACAAACGACACCAGTAAAGTGCCTCTATCCAGTACCTCTATGACTGAACTTTCAATAAACTGTGTTAAGTTTTCCATTACTCCCATCTGATTCCCACCTGTTTTCTTCAATGTTTTTGTCAGGAAATAAGCTTTATTAATTATTGGCAGCCATGATTCCTCAAACTTTAAACATTCTATTAGAACCTTTTTTAATATACATTGGGTATATTCACCCAATATCCTAGGAAAATTGAGAAATCTTAAATTCAAGTGCCGTATATAATTTTCAAGTGATTCCAATCTCTTGGAGTGCAATCCAAAATCTTTTATCAAGTTGACATTCACCATTTGTGTTGGATTCGTGGACCCTTGGGCCGATCGGAACCAGAGGAGAAGTTGCTGTAGATGGTGGCAGCAGTGGCCCCGACCGGGAGGCGGCAAAGACAGGCTCGGAACTGGCCGAAGGAGGAGCTCTGGAAGCCCTATGCGACCAAGGGCTTTGGCGAGGAAGGTGGAGACGACGGAGCCAGTCCAGTAGTGGGAGGATCTTCGCCCTGGAAGCCGATCCTCCCCCGAGAGGAGCTCGTAGGAGTTCAGCCGGTGGGACTTAGGAGATTCACCCTGGAAGCCGGAGTCCCCCCAGGAGGAGCCTGTAGGGACCCGGCCGCTGGGACTTAGGCGGACCCGCGAGGGCCGAATCGGATGAAGTCCAAGGTCAATTGCCGAAGGGTCGTCGCTCGCCAGTCCAGAGTCAGGAACCAAGGGATCACCGTAAGCCAGTCCGAGGTCAGGAGCCAAAGCGTCAACGTAAGCCGGTCCGGGGTCAGAAGCCAGAGGATCACCGTAAGCCGAACCGGGGTCAGAAGCCAGGGAAACGTCATAAGCCAGTCCAAGGGTCAAGAGCCAGGAATCACCGTCAGCCGAACCAGGATCAAGGGTCAGGAAGCGCAGAGGAGCTCAAGATGCAGCAACTGGAGTCAGGAGAACCTGGGAACCTCGTTGCAAGGCAGGGGAAGCATCTTGGTGCAGGGTTTAAATACCCTGAGCGTCTGACGTCATCCGGAGGGCAGTGCACAGGTTTCCCGCGCTGGCCCCTTTAAGATTTGGAGCCTGCCGCGCGCGCGCGTCTAGGGGGCGGAGTCAGCCACGGAGGAACGCCGGCGGAGCTGCAGAGGCCGGAGCGCGGTGCCGGAGGGCCCTGCAGGCCCAAGCAAGGTCGGGACGCGCCGGGGACGCAGCGCCCGAGGTCCCTGCACCCCCGGGGGACCGGAGCCCGCGGCGAAACCGCGCCGGGGTGAGTGCCGATCCCGGGGCCACCCCGGGATCACAACAGTACCCCTCCCCCTACGCCCCCTCCCGGGGGGTCGCGGCTTGTCCGGATGCGTCACGTGAAACTGGTAAAGAAGATCCTTATCCAGAATGTGCGAGGAGGGCTCCCACGAATTCTCCTCAGGACCGTACCCCTCCCAAGAGAGGAGATACTCCCAGCGATGGCGACGGAACCGGATATCCAAGACCTCTTTAACCGTGTACGTGGCTCCAGGATCAGTAGCAACCGTAGTGGGCTCCGGAGGCAGCGGTCGAAAGTGGGAGAGGACTACCGGCTTGAGGAGGGAGACATGGAAGACGTCATGAATGTGCAGGGTAGAGGGAAGACGTAAGCGGTAGGACACCGCGCCAACACGTTCGGCTACCCGGAAGGGTCCAATGTAGCGAGGGGCTAGCCTCATGGAGGGGATCCTGAGCTGGATATTCCTGGTAGAAAGCCAAACCCTGGAACCGGGTTGAAATACCGGAGCGGGTCGTCGGGACTTGTCTGCATAGGCTTTGAACTGGGCGGCCGTACGATGGAGCTTCTCTTGAGTGGTGTGCCACAGCTGGTGAATCTGCCTGGCCGTCAGTTGCGCCGCTGGTGAGGAGGTAGTCACTGGTAGAGGTAGAGGAGGTCTGGGGACCCTCCCGTAAACCAACCGGAAAGGGGATTGGAGCGTGGCGGAGTGTCGATGTCGATTGTAGGAAAACTCGGCCCGGGGAAGAAGCGTGACCCAGTTATCTTGCTGTTCACTGACAAAAGCCCGGAGGAACGCCTTCAGGGTACGGTTCGTGAGTTCAACCTGGCCGTTGCCCTGGGGGTGGAATGCTGTGGTTAATTCTAGCTGAACCCCAAATTTCTTGCAGAGTGCCCGCCAGTATTTGGCCGTGAACTGGGGCCCTCGGTCCGAGGCAATATGTCGAGGCAACCCATGCAGCCGGAAGATGTGCTGGATGAATAGTTCGGCCAACTCAGGAGCTGTAGGCAGCTTGGCAAGCGGGACAAAATGGGCCATCTTCGAGAAGCGGTCAATGGTAACCCAAACCACAGTCTTCCCTTGAGACGGAGGCAACTCCACGATGAAGTCCATGGAGATGTGGGTCTAGGGCTCCGAGGGTACAGGGAGTGGTTGGAGGAGTCCCCAGGGGCGGCCAGGCGGGGGCTTCTGCTGCGCACATGTAGGACAGGATTGTACGTATAGACAAATGTCCTCCTTGACCCGTGGCCACCAGTAGAACTCCGTCAGTAATTGAAGAGTTCGAGCGATCCCGGGATGACCTCCCGTCAGGGAGTCGTGAGCCCATGCTAGGACCCTCCTTCTAGCACGGACTGGAACTACCGTCCTCCCCGCAGGAGCGAGTTCAGTGGCTGCCAGTTGGACCTTAGCTGGATCCAATATGTATTGCGGGGTCTCGGAATCCTCCTCAACCTCCGTCGTGCGTGACAGGGCATCCGCCCTGGTATTCTTGGCCGCCGGTCGGTACCGAAGAGTAAAGTCGAACCGGCTAAAGAAGAGGGACCAGCGTGCCTGTCTGGGGTTGAGCCTTTGCGCATGGGACAAATATTCTAAGTTCTTGTGGTCCGTGTAAACCACAATGGGGTGTTGGGCCCCCTCCAACCACTGGCGCCAAGCTTCAAAGGCCAGCTTAATGGCCAATAGCTCCTTGTCCCCGATGCCGTAGTTCTTCTCGGCAGGGGAAAACTTTCGGGAGAAGTAGGAGCATGGCCGAAGTTTGCCGTCCTTAGAGACCTGGGACAGGACGGCCCCCACGGCTATGTTGGAAGCATCCACTTCAACGATGAATGGGCGCAAGGGGTCCGGGTGTCGAAGGCAGGTGTCCTGGAGGAAGGCCTCTTTCAGCTCCTGGAAGGCCTGCACGGCAGTGGACGGCCAAACTCGTGCATCAGCTCCCTTGCGTGTGAGCGCCGTTAATGGTGCCACTAACGAGGAGTAACGTGGGATAAAGTGGCGATAAAAGTTAGCGAACCCTAGGAACCGCTGGAGCGCCTTTACTCCCACAGGCTGTGGCCAGTTCCGGATGGCAGCGACCTTATCGGGGTCCATACGGAAGCCGGTGGAGGAGACGATGTAACCCAGGAAGGGCAACGACTCCTCCTCGAACTGGCATTTCTCCAGCTTAGCGTATAATTGGTTCTCTCTTAGTTTAAGCAAAACTTGGCGTACGTGTTGCTGATGTTCTTCAAGGTTCCGGGAATAGATTAATACATCGTCGAGGTAGACGATGACCGAGGTGTATAGAAGATCGCGGAGGACCTCATTCATTAAGTTCTGGAATACCGCTGGAGCGTTGCAGAGACCGAACGGCATGACGAGGTATTCATAATGACCGTCCCTGGTGTTAAAGGCGGTCTTCCACTCATCGCCAGGTTGGATTCGCACAAGGTTGTACGCCCCTCTAAGGTCCAGCTTGGTGAAAACGCGGGCTCCTTGTAGGCGATCCAGGAGCTCCGGAATCAGAGGCAAAGGGTAGCGGTCTCGTCGGGTAATCTGGTTCAGGCCCCGGTAATTGATACAGGGCCGAAGAGACCCATCCTTTTTGGCCACAAAGAAGAATCCGGCCCCAGCCGGAGAGTTAGAAGGTCTTATGAACCCTCGGTCCAAGTTCTCTTTAATGTAGGCGGACATAGCCTTGGTGTGATGGAGTGCAGCGCTGCCGGAGGCAGGAATGGATAAGATTCCATAAGGCGGCAGGTAATACTAGAGCCAGCCAGCAGGGGGAGCAGGTGAAGGCGAGAACTACAAATCCCAGGTTCCTAGAACCACCACCTGACCTGTAGGGAGAGCCTGGAGGACAGCAGGTGGCAGACTTGGACTAATGAGTCACACAGGTGAGCCTAGGGAGCTAGAGGAAGGGGGCGTGCCTAGGTAGCGGCAGTGGCCAGAAAAAGCCAGTGCCAGGAAGCAAAGAGGAAGGAAATGGAGGTAGGTTCCGGGGGAGAGGAATCCTCCAGCTGTCTCAGGGGCACAGCCTAGCCTGAAAAGGGAAACAGAGAACCTGTACCCTAAGGGAAGTTAGGGCAGGTGTGTTTGCGGGTGGACTGGAGAGCCGGGGGGGCTCAAACAGTGCCTTTGCTCCAGCACCTGTGTCAAGGGGTTAGACTGCTGGAGAGCGGGGGCAGGGTCATTTGTTCAGCTCCTGAGGGGACGGAGCCAATGTAACAGATTCAGCTACTCTGCTTTATAAAATTGCTTTGAGGAACTTCTTTCTCTCTGTGTTATCTTTGGGGGTTGGGGGACTGCTTCAACCCCACTCCATTCAAAGAGAACCCAGAAGCCCCGCAAAACCAGGGCCTGTGGAGACCTGAACCAAGGGAGTCCTGTGCAACTGAGGGACTCCAGGGATATCCAGGACTCGCGAGGGGCCTGAGCTGGAGGCAGCAGAGCGGCACCCAAGGCAGCACGGGCGGTGAGCCTTCACACTTGGTCTCTGGTAAGGATAGAGGGTATACTCTCCCACGAGGGGGCGTGGTATCAGGAAGCAAGTCGATTGCACAATCAAAGGGACGATGCTCGGGGAGCAATTCGGCCTTTTCTTTAGAGAAGACATCCTGGAAGGCCTGGTACTGCGCTGGTACCGTGAGGGGAGTAGCCAGAAGTGGGAGAGTCTGTAGCGGGCGTGCTGGAAGGCAATGGTGGGCGCAGCCTGGCCCCCACGAGGCTATCTGGAGTGAAGACCAGTCGATTACTGGCGAATGCTTCCTAAGCCAGGGTAGACCTAAAACTAGTGGATGTATAGACCTCTCCAGGATGAGGAAGGAGATCTCCTCCTTATGAAGAAGTCCGACCTGAAGCTGGACTAGTTGTGTACGAGTGGTAATGGTCCCTGGGAGGGGAATCCCTTGTATGGATGATACCCGCAAAGGTGGCTCTTGCGGCACTATTATAAGTTGCAGTTGTTGTACCACGTCTCGGAGGATGAAATTCCCCCCGGACCCGGAGTCAATCAGTGCCAGGGTATCGAACCCTCCGCCGGGAAGGCATAGTCTCGCTGGGACAGTACATGGGGAGTCCGGAGAGGTACTGCCTAGAATCAGCTCCCCAGTTGATTCTAGGTTCGGCTGTTTCCCGACCGCTCTGTACACCGAGCCAGGAAGTGCCCCTTACCATCGCAGTAGAGGCATAGGCCCTGCGCGCGACGGCGCCTCCGCTCCTCAGCGGAGGCGGCCCGCGACCCAATTGCATGGGCTCTTCAGGCGGAAGGACAGCTGCCGCCGATGGTGGAGCTCGGGCCCGAGGTGGTGTGGTTCGGCGAGTGCCGTGCCCTTGGCTGGCCCTTCGCTCCCGGAAGCGGCGCTGAATGCGTCGGTCCACCCGTCCGGCCAGTTCCACGAGTTCTTGGAGATCGTCTGGAAGATCTCGGGCAGCGAGTTCGTCCTGGAGTCGTGGAGACAGTCTCTCCAAGAATATCCCATGGAGGCTGTCCTCCCCCCATGCCAATTCAGTGGCAAGGGTCTGGAATTCCATCGCGTATTCTTCCAGGGGACGATTGCCTTGCCTCAGCTGGAGAAATTCGGAGGCAGCCGTAGAAGCACGGGAGGGCTCATCAAAAATTCTCCGGAAGGCCTTGACGAACTGCACGAGATTATTCAGGCGGGAGTCTTGTCGTTCCCAAAGGGAGGAGGCCCAAGCTAGAGGTCGCCCGTCGAGAAGGGAAATAATGTAGGTCGTCTTGACCCGGTCGGTCAAGAACTGTGCAGGCAGAAGATCAAAGCGGATATAGCACTGGTTGAGAAACCCCCGACACATCTTTGGGTCCCCAGAGTACCAAGACGGGGATGGCATCTGTACAGGAACTGAGGAGCTCGCATGGAGTTGTGATGAGGATGAGGCGGGGCGAGCCGCGGAGGCTCCTTCAACTCGATCCGCCAGGCGTTGAACAGTGGACATCAGGGTATCGAGGCAAGACTGTTGCTGCTGAAGCTTCTGGGCTATGCCTGGAATAGCCTTGAGGCCGGCAAGATCCGCCGGGTCCATGGCCTTGCAATCTGTTGGATTCGTGGACCCTTGGGCCGATCGGAACCAGAGGAGAAGTTGCTGTAGATGGTGGCAGCAGTGGCCCCGACCGGGAGGCGGCAAAGACAGGCTCGGAACTGGCCGAAGGAGGAGCTCTGGAAGCCCTATGCGACCAAGGGCTTTGGCGAGGAAGGTGGAGACGACGGAGCCAGTCCAGTAGTGGGAGGATCTTCACCCTGGAAGCCGATCCTCCCCCGAGAGGAGCTCGTAGGAGTTCAGCCGGTGGGACTTAGGAGATTCACCCTGGAAGCCGGAGTCCCCCCAGGAGGAGCCTGTAGGGACCCGGCCGCTGGGACTTAGGCGGACCCGCGAGGGCCGAATCGGATGAAGTCCAAGGTCAATTGCCGAAGGGTCATCGCTCGCCAGTCCAGAGTCAGGAACCAAGGGATCACCGTAAGCCAGTCCGAGGTCAGGAGCCAAAGCGTCAACGTAAGCCGGTCCGGGGTCAGAAGCCAGAGGATCACCGTAAGCCGAACCGGGGTCAGAAGCCAGGGAAACGTCATAAGCCAGTCCAAGGGTCAAGAGCCAGGAATCACCATCAGCCGAACCAGGATCAAGGGTCAGGAAGCGCAGAGGAGCTCAAGATGCAGCAACTGGAGTCAGGAGAACCTGGGAACCTCGTTGCAAGGCAGGGGAAGCATCTTGGTGCAGGGTTTAAATACCCTGAGCGTCTGACGTCATCCGGAGGGCAGTGCACAGGTTTCCCGCGCTGGCCCCTTTACGACTTGGAGCCTGCCGCGCGCGCGCGTCTAGGGGGCAGAGTCAGCCACAGAGGAACGCCGGCGGAGCTGCAGAGGCCGGAGCGCGGTGCCGGAGGGCCCTGCAGGCCCAAGCAAGGTCGGGACGCGCCGGGGACGCAGCGCCCGAGGTCCCTGCACCCCCGGGGGACCGGAGCCCGCGGCAAAACCGCGCCGGGGTGAGTGCCGATCCCGGGGCCGCCCCGGGATCGCAACAGTTTGCACTTGGGTAGTTTTCTTTTCCATTCCAGCCAGCTTATTTCCAAATTCTTTTATTTGACCTCCCAGATTTTGATTTAGGTTTTGTAATTCCATTTTTACTTTTGAATATTTTGTTTCACAGTCTGTTACTAGCTGTCCCAAGCTAGCTACCAAGTCCCACAATGTGTCCAGGGTAACAACTGCCAGTTTAGGGGGTAATTGAAATGACTCTCCCCCTTCTCGGACAGCTGATAATCCTGTTGTCTCCGCAATTTGAGCCTCCTGAATCTTGTGCTCCTCCTCTGCTGGGTCTTATGGAGATTATAGATGGTAGATTTTCTTCCATTGCCCACGTTCCTGTTGCTTCCAACGGGCTCGAGGAAAGTTGCAATACAGTCGTGGATTCGCTTCCTTGGCGTTCCTCTCCCATCGGGTAGGTGACATCATTAATCCACGCTGTGTCTTGGAGGCTGGCCTGTGTCATAGGGGCCGGCGGAGGTCTACAATCTGGAGGACTAAGAGTAGTTTCCCCAAGCAGTAGCGAAGCTCCCTCTTCAACTACCGCAGCGGGGATGTCGATCCCCGTTCTCTCCAACATCGGGGCTGCAAAAGCTGTAATCATCTTCTGACCGGTAGGTAATACGGGTTCAGGAGGGTATACCTGGAGTTTACCCTTCCTTTTTGCTGGCATTTTGATAAGGCAACGAGGACTCAGAAGAGCAGCTTTTCTTGCAACCTCTCACACTGCCATCTTGGGCCTCAGCGAAGATAGTCTTATTTCTAGCTGAGTAAATCTTTAGCAGTTCAAGTAGTACTAGAATCTTTATCTTTATCTTTTATCTGAATTTATTAAACACCCATATCCTGGACGATGTATATAGAAACAATCATAGCATTTCGATAAATAGACCATAGGACTTAAACATATGAGAACAATACCAGTCTTAGCTTTGTCTCAATCTGTGCTTGCTGCAGTTGACTTTGAATTTTGCACCGTTTCTCTACAGAGAAGTGTAAAATAAATAGGTGACAATGGGAAGATAGGGCCTATTGCTATTTGAACAACATCCTTTTCAAATTCTTTATTACACATGCAATTATAACATTCAGAATTAAAAGGAATAGCTGAAACAAACTTTAAAATAAATTGCAATTTCACTATACACAATTTATATAAAAGTAAATAGATGGAACTTGATTTTACTCTTGCTCTGTATGGCTGCTATAATGATATGTCAATTTTTAACCAACAGTTCTCTTCCAGTCACAACAATACACATTCAAGTACATTTTAAAAGGCCTGCACGTATAACATCAGGGAGATATGTGCGTGGCTGGACCTTGTGTGAGCTGAGCACATTTTTAAAAAGGCCCGGCCATACGTGTATCTCTCCATACATGCAGAAGTGCCAGGCCTGAAGAAAGGGGTGGGCCAGGGGTGGGGCATGGCAGAGGTCAGCCAGGACAGTGGCCATTAGACCCTGTCCTGGGCAAGTGCACACCGGTACCCAGCCAGCGCATGCAACTTACTCCTGCTCGGAGGAGTGGGTAATTCTTCAACAACAACAAAGAAAAATGTTAGTTAGGGTAGATTTAGTGGTCAGGGAGGAGAGAGGAAGAGGGAGAAAGGTTAAGGTTAGGGTTAGGGTTAGGGAACTGGGCAAAGGCCCAATCACGTCGCTGCTTGATTCTTTTAAAATCCCCCCTGCACACGGAGGAGGCCACCCACCTGCATAAGCATGCATAGACAATAAAATCTGACATGCATGTGCATGCGGGAATCACATTTTATAACATGCACGTGATGACGCACGCAGGTTATAAAATTGCCATGTCCAGTGCGCTCACTGGGAGCTGCGCACAATGGATGCATACACAAACCTTTTAAAATCTAGCTTATTATTGTAATCATAAGTTTTGCAACATTGGGGCTCATGCACTGACACCTGTGCAAAAAAAAATTATTTTTTTTTCAGTGCAGGCTACAACAGAATTTTACAAGCAAAGCACAAAATGCTTTTCCATACCCACAAATATACAGCTTTTTTAGTGTGCATGTAAAATTAACATGCATGCTACTCTCAACTAGTGTACACACACAATGCATTGTAAAAGGTCCTGTGCTAACTGGCCCAAAGTGAGATTTTATGTCTCCACCCCAACACAAGAAATAAGGGCCTGATACCCTCTGATTCTCTGCCCTCCTCCCCCCACCATACAAACACACATCCATAATATATGAAATAAGGGTTGAGTGGCCTCAAAAGCCCAACGCATATACAAATACAATGACCACAGTGAGCCCAGCAACCTTCCTCACTACTCTAAGCAAGTCCCCCCTTAGCCTACCTCTTTTGAAGAAATGTGGTAGAAGATCAAGTCAGGAGAGAGTATGGCTCCTTTCAGTCCTTCTGCCAATGACCTTAAATATGGTTCCATCTGACCTCTCATGAGAGATCAGCCAGTGCCACTTTGAAAGTCAGCAACAGTGGGGAGGGAGGAGATGGCACCAAAAAGAAAAATAGCAGGGGCAGAGGATTGGGGTTGGTGCAGAACCAGCCCAGTCTATCAGAACTATAAGCAGTACTTGTAGCAATGAGATAAATGGAATTCCTGCCCCTAAACTTAAAAGAGATTTCTTAACCACTGAAATCCAAGAGTGGAAAAACCATAGGAAATTAAAATTGGGAGAACATATGCCATCACCCTCAAGTTCTCTCCCTCTTGCTTTGGAGCAGGGTCGAAAAGTGGGAGAGTAATCTGAGGCTGGCATTAATAGACCAGGGACAAAATTAGGGCAGCAGAAGTGTAACACCCAAAACCCGCAGTGTGTTCCTCCATGATTACTGCTTCTGAGTTAATAGAGGCAGTATTTTCTAAAACTGATTCTGAGGAAGAATCACATCTGAGATTCCCTTAATCAGAGGATATTAAATAGCTAGTAGCCATAGAGAATTTAAGTGCTCTAGTCAGTAGCATCTTAGCCTCCAATGAAGAGGTAGGGGAAGTAGATGATTCTGATGGTGTTGAGAGCAACTCCCAGGAAGAATAGGCAATGCAATTAGAAAGCATGAGTAATGTCCCTGGCCTTTCCCTAATAGTCCATCTTTAACATCAGCTCCTGTGTCAACAGAAGCAGCCCCTAAGGATGTAGAGAGGAGTTTGAGGAATACATCCTTGGTATGGAAGCTCTTTAAAATGAGGGATGACACATGATTTGCTCCATGTATTCATTGTAATAAGGGCATCAGTCAAGGAAAAATACTGCAGTATTTGAAAAATGCTGTTATACAGCATTACCTAAAGAAATACCACCTGTTAGCATTGATATCAGGGAAGGGCAGCAGTACAGGTCTGGGAATGCCCTCTGCCACTCAAAGCTGCAATAGCAAAAGGATTATAAAGGGAAAACATTTTCCCAAGCTGAGTGTACAACCTCTTCTATCAGACATGTGGCAAGTCAGCATCCCCCTGCTACAATTCTGCAATGGCAAACCACCATAGAGGAAATGAGGTGGTGGTGTGTATCACTGTCCCAGACCAAGAGGCAGACAGCATCCAAAAGAGTGATGAGGTGCATTGGGGAAATGATTGTCCTGGATGGCCAGCCCCTGCAGATAGTGTAGAAACTGAGCTATAAGCATCTGCTGCACCATTCAGCTCCCAATTTCAAAGTTCCCTCCAGAACAACATTCAGTCGGCAGGTTATCTCCACCCTGTACAATCAGGGCCATAGTCTCATGCAGGTGCAGTTGGCCAACGCAGAGGGGAGTAGCATGCATTTCACCAGTGACATCTGGACCAGCCAGAATGTTTCACACACTTACCCATCTCTGACCACACATTGGTGGGAGCTGGCTGAAACAGAGACAGGCAACAGCTCTAGGGAGGACTGAGCATCAGGGCACAGGTAGGATGTGCTGTACACCCAAGTGATGGATACCACCCATACCTTGTACAATATCCTAACAGTCATAAGAAAGATCCTAGAGGGCTGGCATCTAGATCAGAAAGGCAGGAGTGTTTATGAAGGTTTTTTGAGACAAATAATGATGCTAATATGTTAAGGGCAATGAAAGATGCTTTGCATACTTGCTGGACCAGGCAATGAGGGATTCCCTGGGGCTCGGGTCTAAGGAACATGGGATTCCAGTCCTGAAGGACCAAATAGAGAGGTTCTGGAAAATAGGGCATTTTCATAGTGTGAAGAGTATGCAGCTTCTCTGTGAGAAGCAGGAAGAATTCTGGGTGCCTCATAAACTGCTGATTCAAGATGTTGTTACCCATTGGAATTCTACCTATGTGACACTACAGATATCCCTTCATGACTTATGTTTGGAAACAAAGATAGGTGTGGATTGCAGCTGATGAGGCAGCTGATACAAGTCCCGAAACCTTTAAGGATGCCATGGAGGATCTGAGTTCCAGAAGCGCCACCCTGGGCAGGGTCATCCCCATAGGTAAATATTCTGAAGGAGAAGTTAGAGGGTTTCTGTGAGCAAGAAGGAATGAAAGCAGAGGTGTTGTAGTCTGTGGACGTCTTGCAGCAGCAGGTGCAAGAGAGACTGAAACCTCTGCCAGAAGATGATTCTTACTTGATTGCCAAGGTTTGTGACCCATGGGAAAAAGGGAGTCTTGCCCTCCAGACCCAGCATCTTACATAACATGAAGGAGATACTGGCAGCTAGGGTGCATGATTATGTTTTTTATCCTAATTGATATCATGTATGTCATTTTTGTATACATTTAATTAGAATGATAGCTCACTACCTCAAAATATTAACTAAATATAAACCAAAAGTTCCCTTGAGGATTACTGCTAAAGAGCAGACAACTATATTATTATTATTCAACAAAAGACTTACTGGAAATGGTATCAGCTTATAGAGTGCTCCCAGTCTCATGGGCTCTTGCCCTTACAGGGCTACAACCCTTCTCATGTTTTAGCACTGTTGAATTACTTCATCTACCATTCCCACGTAAGATTTTTCTTCTATTTTTCTTTTATTACTTAACTGTGAAAAATTTAACCCAACTTTCCCAATAAATCTATTTGATTAAAAATTTTCCACCCAACTCTTATGTGGAATCCTATACTAAATCACTTATCTCTCTGTTTTGCGTGTGCTATTTGTTTTTCCAATTAACTTTTTTCACTCGCTTTCTTGCTGTCAGCTGTTCTCCCGCCCGACATTGACAATGTTTCGGCGCAACAATTGCGCCTGCTTCAGGGGCTTACGACTAGATACTATTCAGCTCAGCACTACCACTCCCGATACTTTACAACCTTCAAATATGGCGCCTAGACATTCACTGTCTAGACGCTCACTGTCATTTTTGTATGCCACCTTGGGAGAAGCAGGTAATAACTAGAGATGTGCATCAATTTTGTGTTCGTGTCGTTCTTCATTTTTCAGGCGCCATGGAAAATGTTGTGTTTTTTCGGTTCGGGTCTTTTTTTTTCATGAAAAATCGATTTTTAGTTAGTGCGCGCTAACTCCTCGTTAGTGCGTACTAACAAAAACCATTAGATTTTGTTACTTTTTGTTAGTTTTTGTTAGTGTGCACTAACGGGGAGTTAGCATGCACTGATTCCCGTTAGTGCGCACTAATCAAAAAAATGAATTTTTGCGGAAAAAACGGGAAAATCCCGATCTTTTTTGGACTCCCTGAAACATGCCAAATTGGACAATTTTGTTGAAATTTTCCAATTCAGCAAAAACGAATGCACATCTCTAGTAATAACTAATGTTAAATAAATAAATATACACATAAATGAACAAGAGCACCAGAGGCAGCGGAGCAGTGGTGATGTAGCACAGGAAATAGTGGCCAACCCAGAGAATAGTGTGAAACAAGCAGCACTCTGTCAGCTACCACATCTCCCCCACTTCAATGTGCTACAGCCATGTTGTCCCCACAGAACTGTCTATCCTGACTCAGGCCATAGCTAAAGCAGATGGAAATAGAGACCATTGCCTCAGTAAATGTGATGCCAACATATATTTCTTTGACACGCTAACTGACAGAGCCCATCGAGGACATGGCCACAGATCTGTTGGCATATTGGGCACACAGGTCCACGGTCTGGCCAGGCCTGGCCAAGGTGACTCAGAATTATCTTTTCTGCCTAACAACCAGAGTGCCCAGCAAATGTGTCTTCAAATGGTAGGGGATATGGTGAGCCTTCATCGTTCAAGGCTGGCACCAGAGTTGAAAGAAAAATTGGTCTTGAAAATTAATCTGCCTTTGTTGGGTTTCCCAGAATTTTCATGTGAGTGACAGGATGACTGAAAGCACCTGTGGGGTCTTGTTGCCACTCTTTCTAGCTGCCATGCCTCTAGAGCTACACCTTATGGGTTTTGCTGCCACTCTGCCTTGCTGTCCTCCTCCTGGTGTCCTACTGCCACTCAGTTTCGCTGCCATATCCTCTTACTACCCTTGAGGGTGTCAAAGTCTCCGAATTATTTGCTGCTTGGATTCCAAATTAGTTCTCCTACCCTTCTTCTTTATTGGTTACACAGGGGTGTTTTGTCTCCAGAATAAAATGCAAAAAAAAAAAGAAAAAAAATTACAAGATTTTCTCCCTCCCCATCTCTTTTCTGGTTTTATATCTTACTATTTTGTTGTACTCATCTAGGATACTGGCCTAGTTTGCCCACTCTACTTATTTCTTGGATAGACTGGGGTGTTTTGTCCCCAAAATAAAATGTAAAAAAAGAAAAAAATTGCAAGTTTCTCCTCTCACCAGTGCCACTGTAATATTGACTGTCTGTCACACAAACTCAAGGTACTCTTTAGTGCTTAGCAAGCTCAGTGCCATCTTGCCAAGCAGAGATAGAGGCTTGCTAGTGACACAAACTCATTTTCTGTCTGGCTAGGACTATTCCTCATAGTGCATGCAAAAATGTATCTCTTTCACACATATATACACAGTGTATTTGTGTGCACTGCTGATTAACTCCTTTTGTACACATAAAAAAAACTCTCACAGGGAAGAAACTGGCAAAGCTGCTCTTCTGTTCGCTCTCTGCAGTCAAGAAGTGCACTGTGCAGTCAGAGACAAAACAAATCACTGCTCTTTGTTAATTGACCTGCACTGCTATCTTCACTGCCCTTCGCCTGCTCCACTGAACTGAGAGAATGCAGCAGCACCTCTTTCTCTCTCTAACAATGACTGCAGCAATAAAGATAACAAAAAGACATTTGCTAATGCCAAAGTTCCACTCTCGCCTTCTTTTAAGCATTTTCTTTGATTCTAAGAGAGTTTCTGAAAAGACAATCTTTCCTTGTGAAATCTAGCAGAGAAAATGAAGTTTCTCTGCACATGCTCAGACCTTTCAGTGAGAGGATATCTGCATTACCTGATTCAGATGCCAGCTATAGGCTAGTGTGGTACTGTGAATGGTCTGTGGCTTGCCAGAGAATAGACCCAGGTTAGACGACTCTGCCTTGTTTTTTTTTTTTTATAAACTTCTATTAATAAACAAGAGAAAAACAGTTCTGCTTACCTTAGCAGTTCTTAAACAAGAAAACAGCAATGTAGTTTACAGCTGAGCAGTAATGACCTTACCTAGGCTTCTTTCTCAGCCCTGGGGCCTTATCTCCCTTCCCAGGCCTAGCTAATTATTCCCTCTCCCTAGGGAACTGTCCCTGAATCAGGATTCCCTTCTGCTATATGCTAGACCAGGTCAGATCTCTGGGGTTTTCTCCTCTACACTCCTTCACAGCTTGTTAAAAATAGTGCTTCATCTTGAAAGGTCCTCCATCCTGCTATTTGCCTACTTCTCACACCTTAGCTCCGACTTGTAACAATCACTATGCCCAACAGTTATTCTCAGCTCATGAGATACCAGCTGTCATTGCATCTGATAACTGAACTGCTTTCACCGCTGAAGAATTCTAGAGTTTGAGGGTGTCACTGTTGATCCTTGATATCCTCAAGTAAATAGACTGAACGAATGATATAGACAGTCAAAGATGGATTTACGATGAATGAGTGAAAGTTATTGGTCAATAAGAATAACCAGGTTCCTTCTTGCTTAACATGTCACACCATGTACAACTACTGGAGTCAATCTAGCTTAGCTGTTTATAGGATATTGCCTCAAGAGTTGCCTTGACCATTTCAATCCAGATCTCTATGAGGACTTATAGCAAAGATAAGAATAGGCTCTGGATTCACTCTTCTAATCTTCATTTTTTCATTCACACTTCACAATCTTGGTATTACAAGGAACCATGGAGCTTGTCCAAATTAGATTCCTGCTATTCTTATTGAGTGTACAAGACCTGGTTCCTTTAGGATGCAAATCAAAGATGGAAAATTCTGGTATCACCATGTTGACCAGTTACAAACATATTCACTCACAAGCATTAATACTGTAGAAGAAACGCAGGGAGATGCTTTTCTGGAGCTGCCTGCCATTCTTCCAGTTGTATCTTGTTCTGTTGAATCTTGTTCGGCAAACCACCATCCTGTCTTGACAGATAATTCATGATGAAACAGTGGTTCAGCACCTTTTTCACCCCCAAGCAGTATAAGGGAACCACAATGCAGTTGGAAGCACCCCAGATGGATGGACGATTATGTCAGCTAAGGTGGAAGAAGTATTGTATATCTATAGGAAGCACTGTAACAAATGAAGCAATATGAATCATCTTGGAGTCTCTTTTGCTTTTGTATCTGTTGATATTGTTGCTTCTTAATACTTTCAGTTCAATTCTGTTGTTGCATGTGCATGTTGGCAGGACTGCTTGCTACAGAAATAAATAAAGAGTTGTGACATACCACTGTCTGTTTCTTGATCAAGCACCTTCTCCCCACAATACCCAACAGTTTATTTAAAAACAAAATTAGACTGTTTTTGTGGAAGCTTTGTTGTCTATAGCACATTACAACTAGTAGGATTAAATGGTCAGTTTTCACAGTGGAAAAAGGTAAACAGTGGAGTGCCTCAGGGATCTGTACTTAGACCGGTGCTTTTTAATATATATATAAATGATCTGGAAAGGGGTATGATGAGTGAGGTGATCAAATTTGCAGATGACGCAAAATTATTCAGAGTAGTTAAATCACAAGCGGATTTCAATAAATTGCAGGAGGACCTTCGAGACTAGAAGCCTGGGTGGCCATATGGCAGATGAAAATGTGACACGTGCAAGGTGATGCATATAGGGAAAAATAATCCTTGCTGTAGTTACACGATGTTAGGCTCCATATTAGGAGCTATCACCCAGAAAAAAGATCTGAGCATTATAGTTGATATTACATTAAAATCATTGGCTCAGTGTGCTGTGGAAATCAAGAAAGCAAACAGAATGTTAGGAATTATTAGGAAGGGAATGTCAAATAAAATGAAGGATGTCATAATACCTCTGTATCACTCCATGGTGACTCTGCACCTTGAATACTGTGTGCTGTTCTGGTTGCCACATCTGAAAAAAGATATAGTTATACTGGAGAAAGTACAGAGAAGGACGACCAAACTGATAAAGGGCAAGGAACAGCTCCCCTATGAGGAAAGGCTAAAGCTGTTAGGGTTGTTCAGTTTGGAGAAGAAACGGTTGAGCGGGATATAACAGAGGTCTACAAAATCACAAAAGGACCTGCATGGGTAAATGTGA
Organism: Rhinatrema bivittatum; assembly: GCF_901001135.1. NCBI lineage: Eukaryota > Metazoa > Chordata > Amphibia > Gymnophiona > Rhinatrematidae > Rhinatrema > Rhinatrema bivittatum. Next base: position 69,160,073 of record NC_042618.1, on the reverse strand, counting down.
ATCGGTTATTTACTCTGTCAGATAATACAGGGACTAGGGAACACTCCATAAAGTTAGCAAGTAGCACATTTAAAACAAATCAGAGAAAATTCTTTTTCACTCATTGCACAATTAAGCTCTGGAATACATTGCTAAAGGAATGTGCTTAAGGCAGTTAGTGTAACTAGTTTAAAAAAGGTTTGAATAAGTCCCTGGAGAAGTCCATGAATGCTATTAATCAATAGGGGATAGCAACTACTTATTGCCGGCATTAGTAGCTTGGGATCTATTTAATGTTTGGGTACTTGCCAGGTACTTGAGACTTGGATTGGCCACTGTTGGAAACAGGATACTGGGCTTGATGGACCCTTTGTTTGACCCAATATGACATATCTTATGTTCTTATGTAGTATATTTCAACAACAAAAAAGTGCAGGTCAAGACACTATGCATTAGAACCAGTTATAAATCTGTCATGCCACATATTTGGTGATGTTTTTGTAGAAGAAGGGAAAATTTATAATGTGATATGAACAACTCAACAAGCCTTCATGTAATCAGTTTGTTGCATATCTCAATTTATATCTGAAATATTAGTTGATTTTTCACAGTAACTTAAATAAAGTAGTTAGATCACCTTATAGTCTACTTTGCTATGTACAGCCTTTAACAAACTTAAAAATCCAAACTCCATTCTTAATTTACTTTGTATAAATTCAGATAAATCTCTCCTACTTTTTCTGTTTAAAATAAAAGTTGGAATGCTAAAAATTATTTTGAACATATTTCCTTTACTAAAAGTTAAATACATTTTTGTAAGCATATAAGTGCTTTAGCTGTATAGGAAAAGAAACATTTTCATAGATAAGAGAAATTGTTACAGGGTAAATTAAGGATGTCTAACAGATAATGTGCAGTTTTGTGCACACATATTTTGCAGCCCATACAAACCAACCTAATCTTCAAATGCAAATGACCTGATTAGTGTACGTTTAAAGACTGAGTTGTTAGATAAAAAGTACACAGGCACAAATCTATGGCATTTTCCATAGGTTAGAGGTCCAATTTTTGTGATACTTTGTAATGGATGCTAATGAGCTCCAAGTTCTTTTATATCCATAGTAAAATTTTGCAAGAAATATTACATGCATTGCCACAGTCAGGAACTTTGTGCGTTCTCAGATACGGTAATGTATGATTCTGACCTGGGATCCTCAGGACTGGCGTAGTGTTAAAGGAGCTGTGATGCCTGTCTGAAATCCCCCCTCCCATGTGTTTCCAAAAATTGCACGTGATCCAAATGGATCCCCACACTCAACTCTACCTTTGACCCACTCACAGGCTGTAAATGTAACTTAAAAAGCTGTCCCTTATTAAGTCCCTTTTAGGGTACGTGAAGTCACTAGTGGTACATTCGGAAAGTGGTGCATCTGAAGAGGCTGGATGGCTGGGCAAAGGTTGAGCCAAGGCTGGGAAAACTGGGCCTAGCTTGGGACGTGACTCAGAATGTAGATGAACCAGTGGAGCAGACTCAGGATCAGGAGCCCAGGACAGAGGCATAGAGCAGGAAAACTCAAGCAGGACTGTAGTGCTGAATGTAGAAAAGGAATAATAGAGCAAGGAGCAAGGCCAGACCAGCAGAAATTCCAGGTGTATCTCTGCTGCTCTCCTTATACACTGTCACTAATCAGGGCACACCCTGTGCTGAACCAATAGGATCTTCCAGGGTGTGTCTCACTATCTGGCAACTGGAGGGTAAATATCCCTTGCTCTTTTCCTGACTCTATGGCTCTTCTGCAGCTTCCCAGCCTTTGCCTTCTAAGGCAGCCAATTCAAACCCTGTTGATACTGAAAGCAAGCCCTTTCAAGCCCTGCCCCCTTGTCAAAAATAAATAAATAAATAAGTGTAAGTTCCAATTTGGGGTCCCCAATGCCTCCTTTTCCCAAAAAAAAAAATGTTTATGCCATAGATGGGGTAGTCTTCTGGGGGCAGGAGCAATCCCCATTCACTCCTGCCCCACCAGCATTATCTTGGAAATTGTTGATGGCTGATTCATGCACATGAGCCTCATCATCTTAAATGAGAACATAAAGAATGCATGTTACATTTTGACAATTAAATATACATGCCTAGTTTTCTATCATGACCAAGTAATGTCTTCTTAAATGCCACTTTTTAATGAAGTTTAAAGAACACACATTAGAAAGAATGTGCATAGATTTAGGTAGTTCGATCGTCACACTGTTGTTTCTGTGACCACCAGGTGACCCTTGAACAGTGGAAGATGCACTGTGCAAAACAAATATGCTCTGCAAAGCCCTGTCTCTCTGTCTCTCTCACACACACACACACACACAGAGGCATACACACGCACAAACACACATGGACTCCCACATGCAGATACACAGGCTCCCCCACACACATGCATATACACAGGCACACACACAGACTCCCAAACATACACACACACAGGCTCCCGAATACACTCACAGGCGCACACACACACACACATACAGACACACTTGCTCCCAAACATACACATACATACAGGCATATGCACTGTGTGTGAATGTGAGGAACACACATACAGATCCTCCCAATACACACAAGCATACACGCACACAGGTACAGGCACACACACACACACGCATACAGTGGGCATAGGCACACATATATATACACAGGCAGACACACAGGCAGAGATACACACATACAGGCACAGGCCCCCCAGACACACACACTCACATACATATACACACAGGCACATTCAAGCTCCCACTCACACATACACAAATACACACACGCAAACAGGCACACACACACACACACATACACACCCACAGAGAGGCTCACACACAGGCACATGCACTGGTAGGCACAGGCACACACACACAGGCAGAGACACACATGCAGGCACAGGCAGATTGTGACAGACTGTACTAACACCTCCTCATTCCACCTTAAGGAACCCTGTTCAAGGTTTTTACCCAGTCCTGCTTAAGGAAGAACACTACAAGGGATTCTGAGTGAAGGGAGGTTCCTTGCACCCTGCCATAAGAACCCAGGCCTAGAAAGGCTTGGGAAGGCCCCAGTGAACTGGTAGGACCTCACGATACACCCAGATGGTGGACATTTATCTGTTAATTGTGCCTGATGATGCAAGGTGAGCTACTATCTTTATTCTTGTATCTTTGAAGCACTGTAAATAAATATCTGCATCATAACTAAGTTGGACCAGTGTTATTATATTCCTGAACTATTCCTGTGGCTGCTCAAGGCCCGAATATGCTACACAGTTTCATATACCACAGGTGCACACACATATACAGGCTCACCCACAGGTTCCCAGACACACATATACACACTCAAAAACGTACACACATACATGGCAGACTCCCCTCTCCTCCCCTCACACACACACACACACACACACACACTCACTATCCGGTTCCAGGGAATGAGCCCTTAGAACCACTATCAGATCAGCACAGCCAAGCCAGGGCAAGCCGAGATTTGGTTCCGACAGGTGGCAGCTGACTTGCACAGGCAGGGTTGAGACACGGGTAGAGGCCTGGGAAGGCGGAGATCAAGCAGACTATTGGAGCAGACAAAGGTCAGGACTGGCGGCCAACATCAAGCAGAGTCAAAAATCAATCCAGGTCAGTAACAGGAGAATAGTTCAAGGAAAGGCTAACTGGGAAGCAAGGCAAGGCAAAGCAGGCAAGAGAACAAGGCAGGATGGAAAGGCAAGGCAGAAGCAAGGTGAGGCAAAGAGCAATGGATGGCCCCTACCATGTGATAGGGGCCGGCCAATTGCATTAGTAACCTCTGTCACATGGTAAAAGCAAAGGGCCGCTGGCACCATTTTGATTACTGGCAGCCAACAGCCCTAGAGTGGGAGATTACTCCCGGGCCCCCTACTGGACCATCAGGGACTTTCAGTGAGTTTTGGGGGGATCGGGAGCACGGGGGGCTGTGCACAAATACTATAATATGCGTGTATAAGTCGAGCCAGCTTTTTTGTGCCTTTTTTCTGGCATAAATTTCCTGACTTATACATTAGTATATACGATAGGCAGCAGGACAACAGTAGCAGACAGTAGAGCAGCCGGCACAGGAACACTGTAGTGATGACGGGCCCAGCAGTCTTCTTCCATCTAGCTGGCACAAGAACTCTGTAGTGAGGATGGGTCCAGCAGTAATCTTTCATCCAGCCATTACAGGAACTCTGTAGTGAGGACGGTCCCAGTAGTCTTCTTCCATCTAGCCAGCACAGGAACTCTTAGTGAGGACAGGCCTCACTAAGCATACTTCTTCCATCTAGCTGCCACTAAGCATACTTCTTCCATCTAGCTGCCACTATGTCATACGGGCGACCGTCGCCCGTATGACATAGTGAGGGCAAAGGTAGCGCAGGCGCCATTTTGAAGATTGGCAATACGGCCCGCGTGCAGGAGGTTGCTCCCGGACCCCCGCTGGACTTTTGGCAAGTCTTGTGGGGGTCAGGAGGCCCCCCCCAAGCTGGCCAAAAGTCCCTGGGGGTCCGGGGGCGATCTCCAGCAGGCGTGACGTCGGGAGCCAGGAAACAAAATGGCGCCGGTGCTACCTTTGCCCTGTCACATGATAAGGGCAAAGGGCCACCGGCGCCATTTCTCAACACAGCCGTGGCCAGAGAGAGAGAGAGAGAGAGAGGAAGATCACGTCGGGACCCCCCCACTGGACCCCAGGTAATTTAAAACATTTGGGGGGGTTCGGGAGGGTGGGGGATTTCTTTTAAAGGTTCGGGGTGGGTTTTAGGGTTTTTTTGGTGTGCCGGTTTTCTCGCGCTCTATTTAACGATACAATACAAATGCCCCTGACGATAAATTGGGGGCATTTGTATTGTATCTGAACTCTAACGATTTTGGACAATTTTAACTAACAACCATGCCAAAAATCTAAATAAAAATAAGTAAATAAATACAAGGTAAACCAGCTGAATATATTAATGAATTTGTTCGTGCATATTTCATGTACCTTCAACAGTTTGTACTTATACGTATTCTGGATGGCAAGGAGAGCGGGCAGTGCCGGTAAAACCAAACATTTAAAGAACATAGAATTGGCGCCAAAATTTCTGACCAATAGAGAAGCCTGTCATGTGAAAACTATCCAATAGGAGTAAAGGACCAAGTAATTAGATGAAACCAACCTTAAAGATGTCAAACCTACATGTACGGTTGTACAAAGAACCTTAAACCCAAAACAGAAAAGTGTGTGTGTTGTTATGAAAAATAAGTGATATCATAAAAAGAACCGAGTGCTGGAGATCACTCCTGGACCCCTGCTGGACCACCAGGGGCTTCTGGCAAGTCTTGGGGGACCCTCCTGACCCCCACAAGACTTGCCAAAAGTCCAGCGGGTGTCCAGGAGTGACCTCCTGCACTCGGACCGTCGGCTGCCAGTATTCAAAATGGCACCGATAGCCTTTGCCCTTACTATGTCACAGGGGCCACCGGTGCCATTGGTCAGCCCCTGTCACATGGTAGAAGCACAAGATGGCGCCGGCCATCCAGTGCTTCTACCATGTGACAGGGTCCGGCCAATGGCACGGATACCCTGTCACATGGTAAGGGCAAAGGGCCATTGGTGCCATTTTGATTAGTGGCAGCCAACGGCCCGTGAGCGGGAGGACGGCCCGGAGTGGGAGATCACTCCCGGGACCCCCACTGGACCACCAGGTACCTGTAAAAAGTTTTTTGGGGGGGTCGGGAGGGTGGGGGAAGCTAAGGGTTTCGTTTTGAAGGGTCGGGGTGGGTTTATTGTTTATCGGCTCGGGCGCAGCCGATAAACAAAACAGCGATCGGGCCCAATGCAAAAAAACCCACATGTGAATCGGAACCGGAATCCGAACCGATTCTGGTTCCGATTCACATCTCTATTGCTCATACTAAAAGGCCCATATACACGAGTATGTGGGCCACGCGTGAGAGATGTGGATTTTAAAAGCCGCTAATTATGCATGTGTATGCGTGTGCTAAAAATAAGGCGATGGAAAAGTGATGGGGAAGGGATGAGGCATGGGGGCTCCAGGGTGGGGCCAACAGTTACGTGTACAAAGCCATATTTTAAAACCAGCCACCCCAGCACCTGGCGGGTTGTTAGCCCCGTAACTTTACTGCTGCTTCTGATAAAGAGCAAGTCTGCAGATCTTGTGTTTTTGGGCTTACATGACGGGGTGAGAGGTCCATGTCAACTGGGGGGGGGGGGGGGGGGATATACAGGATGAAGAACCAAAGGGGTCTGGATGATCTCAAGATTGCATGGGCAAACTGGTGGACAAATTGGAAAAACTGAAACTGTCCCTCGTGCGAACATGTTTTAAAATCTGTTTACATGCGTGTGTTAAAGCCGGTGAAGTTCTATGGAAAATACGTGAAGCAGATTTGATTGAGTAACTTAAAATTAGGAGCATACTTATGCGCGGTAGGCATATTTTAAATCATATGCGCGTACGTGTGCACATGATTTAAAATTCAAGCGTATCTCCGCTCGTGCTCCAATGCATATGTATATGGGCACATGTGCACTCATTTTAAAATTAGCCTGTGAGTGACCTGGACAATGGAACATGAGTATAGCTTTGTCAAGTAGAATCCACAAAATAAAACAGGTGAAGATTATGCTACACAATTTTCCATTTCACGGTTTTCTACCTAAGAGTCTCAGTCATTGAAAGAGGCTGTACAAAAGTCTAAGGAAAAATGCAAATCTTTATTGGTAACACGTTAGTCTAGTTTTCTTTAATACTTTACAGATGGCTTATATGTAATGTTGGTAAGTCATCCATACATTGGTATAAGGATTATCCTCTAGTGTAAAATCTTTTTTATGTGTTATAACTTACAAATGTAATAACAATCTTTATACGGTACTTAACAGTTAATGTTGGCAAAATGTAAATACTTTTCAATATTAAAGAACTGGATTATACCGGATGTGTTTTTTTTAAGTATTTTCTGAGCTATAACTGTAGGTGCCAGGCACTTTGTTGGATAAGAAGCCAAGAAATACTTCTGACTAAGGCAGAGTACAAACACTTTCTGAAAGCTGAAGTACTACCTAAGACCTTGTGATTAATTAAACTCAGTTCTCATTGTGTATACACTCTGAGAGAATTTCTCAGTTATGCATCGAAGTTCTAAAGATGATGTCAAAAAAATAAAGGTTGAGAACTTGTAAAGTGTAATGCAAAATATACTATTTTTTTAATTCATAATAAATTTCATATACAAGCTGAGCGCATACCATTACCTTATATGGGAGTATACTGTCATCATATATTGTACAACATAGTTTATTTATATAACTTCATTTTATTATCAGCAGTCAATATAATTCAAACTTTTTCTGAATTCTGCAACCGAATCTTCGCACAACAAACTATGAACTGTCAAAATATCCTAGAATAAATAATTGGCCCCCTTGTGTGGTATTCAGAAGACCGTCCCATCTCTCTTGTTCTGGACAAACAAGCACTGCTCAGCCCTCATGGCAGCATCCCATCAGAACTGTCCTCTCAAAAGAGCAGGGGCTGCTGGAGCAGCAATGTTCAAAGCACTGCAAAACAGATTTGCCATTGGCCCCTTAAGACCTTGTGCCTTTAAAGCTATGGCAGGGCAAGAGGGTCGAAGGAACACTGCCTATCAAGCTAGGTGTTGCTCAGGATAGAAGGCAGCCAGAATGGTGGAGAAGGTGTCCCTTTCATCACTGGCCCAGCATATCCTCCCCTGCTTCTGCACCTAGGGGCACATCAGAGGTAAATCCACCCTTGAGAACATATATCAAATTGACAAAAAAATCTTGCTACTTCTAATAGCAGGTATTTATAGATACAGATGAATTGATTAGTCTAATCCTTTGTTCTCAATGGAAAAAACAATGCACCTAGCAAAGCTGGCGGCTTAGTGGCAGTGCTGCATTACTTGGTTCTGGAGATGCTGCAGAGGCAATTTTTATGGTGGGACAGTGGAGGGAGTTATTGCTGAAGGACGATCTCTAGGTCCCATGATTGCAGATAGGGAAGAAATCCCTGGATTGTCATGAATGAAGGCTCATGGCACCAAATCCCAGCCCTGGTCCTCATTTGAGCTGGAAATCCAAATGAGCAGGAGCAAATCGCAGGTCAAAGAAAATTTTATTTTTAAAACCGTGCATCTTTTTTTTTTTTTTAATCCTTTCAAAGAAACCCTAACATAATAGGAACATTAGCAACATGAAGCAACGAGAAAGGCAAGCAAGTGTGTGCATTAATAGCAGAAAAGCATTTTGAGCAGTGTCTGCATAGCGGGGCACATCGTTCTTTTGCTGGAGATGGACTTTCTGAAAACAACGCCATGTAGGGGAGCCAGGAAGCTGCATGTGAAAAGGAAGAGATGATTAGCAGCAAGGGTAATTGCAAAGAGATTGAAGGTCAAGATCACTTGGTTTTATATTAAAGAGAGACAGCGAGAGAGGCCCTTACGGTATCGTGAAATTGCATATTAATTCAACCCAAAGTTGGCTGACATAACAAGTGCAAGTGTAGAGTTCCCTTCTATAATTGCAGCACTTACGATAGCTGAAGCTCTTCTGGTTATCAGTGTGGCAGCCTCACGCACAGGTTCCAGATGATCAAATGACCTTCAAAGCCACCACTTATTAAAAGATTAAGGCAGGCTGGTATGATTAGCAAGGATGAAAAAAGAAAAAAAAAGGTTTCTTATCACACTGGAAGTAAGGCTTGTGGTTATCTGTAGCAGCATGAATCGTATCATACACTTTATCTGCAAGAGGCTTTTTCTTTCCAGAAGTAGGAATCAAAACTTTTACTTCGTAACGAGCACCACTGAAACTCCATCAGGCCATCATTTGCCTTTGGCAGCACGCCACTATCCAGCAAAAGCATGTAATCGTCCAAAAGATAGGGGGGGGAAAGGACATTTGCAGGGAAAATATACAAGTATTTTCATTATTTTATTTTGTTGTTGTTTTTGCAAAGATCTAATTTATAATAGTGATAGTTTTTGTTTGGGGCTTTTGGCAAGTATGATTAACAAGAACTTGCTGTTCTGCTGCCAGCTTCATTTAATCAACAGAGCCTTGTGTAGACCTTTGTTGATAGGGCCTAGAAAACAATGCAAGCTTTTTCCCAGTAACAGTCCCATCATGATAAAAGAGCATCTTGCAATTTAATCTGTCATTGTTCTTCTTGACAGATGCTGCGGCTGTGGGTGCCCTACATCAAAACATACATGCTATCGGGGTTACAGGCCAGCTTTGCCTGTTGTTTGCATTTACCTGAGAGCACCAATTTCTTGAGTACAAAGCAAAAACTATAGCCTCTTTGTTACTCTGTGATTACACAAATGTTGCTTACTTCTCCAAATGTTGCAATAGGTATGTGTGCTGGAGAGAAAACATGTGGCTTAGATGTCCTTCCATGAAATGTTTTGCCATCAACAATAACTAGTTCTTTCTAGCAAATTAAATAATTAAGCATAGGATTAGCGTCTGAATAACAGGCATGTTATCTTACTAGCCATTTTTATTTTAATAGATGTTACTTCTGAATAAATTGCTGCATTTTATAGACAGGCATAGCCCGCTGCCAGTCATGTAATTATTTTGAAGTGAACTTGCATAGAAACAATGCATAGGGCCATCCTTAGTTAAGCTTTCCTAAAGGCTGCTCTAGTGCCTCAGATGACAGGTACTATGTACTGCTATTCAGAAGACTCCCAGTTTGATCCCCTAGTTGGGTCTTCTACTCCTTAGGTTGGCTGAGGCTAGGGATGCTATAGAAATAGCATTAACAGCCTCCCCAGGGGGTGGGGAAGGAATTCCTGATCAATACATAAAGGTGGCATCTGGAGGCCAGATTGAGCACCTATGATTGCAAGGGTCCAGAAGGAGCCCGATGCATGGCCTCTAGTCACTGCAATGACCAGATGAGATATTTTGGAGGGTAAAGATATGAAACTGGAAAAATGAAAACTCATGGTGCCAGCCCCCCCCCCCCCCCCCCCCCCAAAGCTCTGACTGAGCTGGAAATACAAAGGAGTAGGTGGAAACTGCAAGGTAAAAAAAAATCTTTCCCACACATGAGTATGAAATATATTCGGTCTCAAATACATGTGAAGATGTTCCTTACATATTCACATGGAATGCATTGCAAACTCATTTGGGGGCAAGCAAAATAACAAGCTGCCTAGAGGCTGGGAGGCACACCTGCAGAAATCCTGTATGGAGGCAATTTTCAAACTGCCCATCTTGGTGCAAAAGGAAACAAAGATGATAATTTTCAAAACTGCTTGCGCATGCACAGATAAAAATGTATATGGGTGCACTGCTGTATTTTATAACTTGCACTCAAACAATATGTGCAGGTTATAAAATACGAGTTCATATGCACGCAGATTTTCTCGCATCTGTAAAAACTGCGAGCTGCACAAGTTTAGACTTATCTGGATAAGCAGTGGTATTTATCCAGATAAGTTCTGATTTATCCGGCTAAGTAGAAGCACTTAGCCGGATAAGTCTGAAAAGTAGCACTTTTTGGACGCAGCTATGTAAGATAGGCAGTAAGTCTAAAAGTGCTACTTCTCCGGCTAAGTCAGATAGCCGGATAAGTAGTGCTTTAAGATTTCTCTGGCCAAATAGCAATTTTTTTAGAGTTATCTGGATAAGTCTGAAAAGCGCTACTTAAATGGACACAGAGCGCCTGCTGCTTCTTAGCCAGATAAGTTCATATTTGTCCGTTTAAGTAGTGGCAAAGGAGCTACTTAGCCAGATAAATTGGAATTTATTCGGATTACTGTGCACAAATGATATACCCACATATTTTTACTTCTAACTTTAAAGAGATATATGAGTAGATTTTACCCAAGTTATTTAGATGCATTTATATCTTAAGTCATCTTTTACATGTGTAAGTTGGGGCATTTTCTATCATTCACACAGCAATGAACTAACCAGTTTACCAATTAGTCCAGTTTTACCAATTAGTCTACAAGGTCGCCCAGTCCATTTGCAGCTCATGAAGACCTTACTGGCTCTTCAGCCTAAAGACCCCCATTTCATCCAGACCCCCTACCCAGTCATTTTTTCACTTTTAAGATGTTTCTGATCATTTGCTCCTGATATTGAGCAGATGTAAAAAGGTGCCACATTTACATGCGTAAATTGCATATAAAATAGCAACTTACTCACATAAATGTTGGCCCTCTCTGGAATGCCCCTGGTCTGCCCCTTTGTTATATGTGTAAATTTACTGGCGGACCCTGAATTGCACAGGCATGTTGAGGCCAGGTCCCAAATACCTCAAAAACAGGCTCTTCAGTGCAGCTCTTTTTGTGGTTCAAAAATATTAGTGGAGCTGAGGCAATCTTAAATTATTATTGCTGAAACAGATATTCCAGCCTCATCCTCCTTCAGAGGGGGAACAAATCTTTTTTTTTTTTTCTTTCTGTTAGCAAAGGGAACTGTATTCCTCCCTTGTTCCCCCTCAATTTGAGCTCTGTCATCACCCCTTAATTCAGTAACTATTCCATTCCCGGAACAGATATGCTGAGATTCTTGTAAGAATTCTAGAGACTTCTCTGAGAGAGCAGTAGACAGAGCTTTTGAGAGTTTCTGGTGTGCTTTCAAAGAATAAGTATGCCAGAAGAATCTGGAGGCACTGTGGGGATTCATATTCATCATATAACCCCCATCTCCTGTGCAGAATACTCTGATCAAATACAGACCTAGTCAACAGGATTTGAACCAGGGAGGTCATCTGAAATCCAGAGGACAGGTCTTATCAGTAGCTTGGGTCTTATATCCATGAGATCTGTGAGTAGATACCATCTGGGTATTATTCCACCGATTGGCTTTTGATCATGCTTCAGTGGGAGGGGAGTGACAAACCCCATGTTTTAACATGGTGCCTGGACAATTGTATACTGTTGAACTTAGCCACCTGGGCAGGACACAATGGAATCTTTTCTGCCCCAAATGTATTTTTTTTAATGTTCTGGTACCTGCTGTCCAAACTTTAACTAAACCCATTGGGAGGCCTGCGCCTCTAACACAGAGAAGCAGAGGGAGGAAGTTATAAGGCCAAGTCAAATTTCGACTCAAGATTTCTAAATCCTGGGGTGCTAATCTCCTTTTTTACTTGGTTACACCATCTTTACTGTAAGTCTAGGATTAAAACTCCAAAGGAAATAAAGATGGGCTCCTCTTTGTATGTACTATCACTTTAAGAAAGAGCCTCTTCCTTTCTGTAAGCAAATAAAACTATTCCTGAAGTTATTTATAGAGTCTTCGTGATCCTAAGACATCACTTGGCTTTCTACCACAAGCTTAACCATGTGTTGCTATATTAAAAATATGAAAAAGTAATTATGGGGTACTAAAGCCAGTGTCTGCAGACAAAATCTGCCAAAGCTGAAAGGACAGGAAATTCATACTCTTCGAAGCTGTGCAAGTATTGGCTAGGTCCAGCGATCTGAAAGAGCAGAATCCATTTAAAGAAACATTGCAAAAAAAAAAAGCATTTTTTGGATTTTGCTGGGACAAGTTCATGTCGCACACTGATTGTGCTACAGTGGGGTCAGAGGCCAGATGACTGGCAGAGTCCGGATATTACTACATGGACTGTCCTTGTCCATGCATCACAGAGTACACATCTATAGGCCACTGGTTCAAATCCCAGCTCAGGTGAGCCCTTGTGAAATGAAACGGGGATCTCTCAGTCCAGCTCTGAGAGCTCTGTAGAAGAAGCGCTCACATGTCAGCTCTCATCAGTTTCCTATGAATCCTTTAATTCTGCCTCCTGCCTCACTGACATGATAAGAGAGAGCTTCTGCCTCCTGCCTCACAGGAAATGATAAGAGAGAGCTCCCTAAGTGTCCAGAACAGGGGACTAACATCAGAAAAATGTAAGGAACAAAACAATGAGCTCATTGTTATAAATCTGTTAGAAGTAGCCCCCATTACCGTTACACGTTGCCTACTGGAATCACACAGTAAAGAAATGCAAACAAACATTCATATAATTTCACCAATTGGCATTAACATTTTTTGATATATAATATATTAATGGGAGTGAAAATCAGGGGCAGATTTACCACTTCCCCCACAGACACAGAATAATTGGGTAGCTCAGAACACTTCTATTGCCCTATGTAGCTATGGTCCATCACTCCTCCTCTCAACAGAAGCAGTAGACGTGCACCTTCAGAGGCTTTGGAGAGTCTGCTGAATGAGACAAACATAGAAGTCAGTGGGTCACCACGGTGCAGGCTCCTATAGGAAAGCATTTTTCCCCAAAAATCTTTAAAAAGAAATTTAAGTTTATGATATTAGAAGCAATGGGAGTTTTAATGTCTTCTTTTCTTTCCCATGTGTACTTAAATAAATATTACTTCTGTTTTGTTTTACAGATTCACAAAATGGTGTATTGTTTACAGCTGACTCATGGGTCCAGAAATGTGCACATCATGCTTCTTAGCACCAAAACTATGCAGATCAGCAGCATAAGCTATTTGCTCTCACATGTGATGTCGGTAAGCTGTGAAAATTGTTGCCATAATATAGTCGTAAAGTTACAGTCGAAAGGTCAGAGGAAACCACCCATGTACAAATCTCTCATAAAACGTTTGACTGGGGTATGATAACGACATCGCCAGAGTCCTGAAATTGTCTTTGCTTTTGCTCTTTGTCATTTTATTTTAGTATTATTTTTCAATTTAAACATTTTGGGGTTCATTTTCGGTAATTGGAACCCCACCCACCCCACTTTGGAGCCTGCACAAATGCAGCCGGTACTGAAACACAAAGTACTCGGGCACTTTGTCTTTGACTGTGGGCTTGCCGTGCGGCAGAAACAACAAGCGCATACAGTGCAAGCAGCCACGCACGGATATTTTCCAAGCCTACCTGTATGTGGGCGGTTTCAAACCGCACCTCTGAGCCGCTGGCGGAACACTTCTTTTCCATACGGCAAAAGCACGGGCGTGCTTTCAGGTGGAGACATATTCTAATCCGCCGGACAGGGCTAATTTAGGAAGGTCAGTCCTTGTTTTACATGTGTACAAGGCACTCGGGTCCTTGAGAGCCTCTCCTTTATGTAGCACTTTGGCAGCAGGCGTACACATTGTTACATCAATTACGTTCCTTGAGTCTGAAATAAAGGACTGCAGCTGCTATGTTAGGTCATTTCAATGGATAGAAATAAAGGTCAATACAGAAAAAAGTAGAAGGTGATAGCAATGTATTGGACTAACGTAATATATCTGAAAGGCATGTCTGTGGGTATAAAGCATCTGACCCTCCTGTCGGAAGGCTGCCCACCCTGCACACGGGCAAAATTACGCTCGGAGATCCATCGGGTGCACACTTTTATCCAACCTTGTGGCAGGAGAAAACTACAAGCACAGTTTTGGATTTTCCAAACTCTTGGGACTAGTTTTGGTCATAAAAAAGTACCCGCAGAGAAACCAGGGGGAGGTCTCTGCGGGTACTTTTTCCCTGGGGCAATTACCAAAAAGTAAAAATGCGGGCACATTTTTCCTTTGAAAATTAGTGCAAGCGCTGCGGCTAAAAGTAACCGCGGACTTTGCCGCAATGCGGCCCGTTTGAACCATCTCCCCTCTTTGACTGGCTCCAAAAGCTAGAACTTAACTTAGCCCAATGAAAATGGCATCACCTTTTTATTTGGTAGTTTATTGGCCTTTGTTTCTACTGAATCTGAAATAAATGACACAGTATACGATGCTTTCCGTGATCTAAGAATGATCCAATCGACACCTCGCACCCACCCTCAAGGTGGTTTCCATCTAAAGATGACCTTTACCGGAAAGAAGTCGTTCCACTACAAGGTGGCAAATCTATCTTAGGAGCTGGTCAAGACACTCCCTTCAATGTCCCTCTCGCAATTGGCCACAGAAAATCGGGGGTTCCAAATTCAGTTTCACAGCGAGAGATGGGGAGGGAAGAGGGGGTGTTTTCCAACAATGGGCAGTGGCGCCTTAAATGGAACATCAACACTAAAGAGTAACCAAGCCTTAATGACTATGCGGGGCTTTAAACTACCAGGCCATGGAGCCTCTCACATAGCAGCTGAATGAGTCAATCACAGGCTCTAAACATAAACACAGCCCTTCTGACGATTTTACAATATCACAGAGGTGACAGCAGCACAGCCTGTGTTTTCAGCCTGCCTGAGAGCTATCCTGAGCACCGTGTCCTTCATGTCCTCCTTGACTTCCTGTAACTCCCACTTGAGCTCCCTCTAATAGAGATATCCGGTAGGGGGAAAAAATGTGATTTTGCTTCATTTTTTTCATTCCATTTGTTTTTTTAATTCGTATTTTAAAATTTTGTTTGAAGTTCATTTCATTTCTTTTTGTCTAATTGAAATGAAATAAACATTTAAATAAATAGGTAGAGAGCCCAAAAAGAAATAAAAGAAATGAAGGGCCAATTTACCCTCTCATCCCACTGCAAATCCCTCAGCACCTTCCATCATCCCCCCTCCCCCTGCCCCGCACCATGGCCCCTCAGGTTGGCACTATTTTGTTGTGCGGCCATACAATAGATGACTGTACAATAGAATGGAGCTGGCCTCAGAGCTGGCTGGCATCCTTTTGACAATGGGAACGGGTTGCTCCTACCCCATTTTGACTTAATTGACCCCCCCCCCCAAGAAAGGGGTAAGATTATGCATCTGGGGAAGGTGGGAAGATAAGAGGAAGACCAGGAGAGGGGGACTTAAATTCTGTATTTCGGTGGCACGGGATAGGTTTGGCAGTGGCACTGGTGGGCGTATTCCAAAATGAAATGAAAAACCCTACAAAGTTTTGTTGGATTTCTCGTTTCATTTCGAAACGACCCAAAATGAAATAAAGTGTTTCATTGCATTTTTCATGTCTTTTCAAAATGAATGCACAGCCCTATTCTCTGACCCATCAAAACGTCCACTCGAGCTCCTTCTGGGACTTCTAGTCCACCTGGGAGTTTCCTTGCTGATTCTCTGTCTCTGCTCTGCCAGCCTCACTCACAGATCGATACTCTAAGGCCGCGGTAGAAACAGTGTGGCAGTGTCAGGCGCACCCTCGTTCCCCGCACGCACAGTTCTCTTCACCTACCGCTCGATACTCTCTTCTAATTGCATGCAAATGCATGCCGCGGCTGCGAAGCCTTAGGCAAGCGTTAGGCCTGCGCAACCCATTTTACTGTATAGAGCGCCTATACAGTATCCTGGGTTCCAGGAAGTGGACAGTTATGTTCCCCGATGCTCAGCAAACTTTCCCCCAGCCCCCGCTTACCTGCTCTGGCCCCGTCCGGTCTCCGGTGCAGCCCCAGTCCTGTCCCCTCCTCCCGAAGCAAAAAAAAAAAAAACGAAAAAGTAGCAAGGCTCGGGCCTGCTACGGTAGTCCCTTCTCCCTTCTCCTCTCCTCCCGATTTCGGCGCTCAAGGCGGCCGGGTGGGCGTGCATTCATTCAGGCAGAGGGAGCCGGCGGCGAAAGCGGCCTCCGGCTCCCTCTGCCTGGATGAATGAACGACCCCCGCCGGCAGTGAATGAATGCCCGTGCGATTTCGGCGCTCAAGGCGGCCGGGTGGGCATGCATTCATCCAGACAGAGGGAGCCGGCGGCGAAAGCGGCCTCCGGCTCCCTCTGCCTGGATGAATGCACGGCCCCCGCCCCCGCCGGCAGTGAATGAATGCCCGTGCGATTTCTAATACATATAAGTACAGTGCTTAGTTAAAATATCAAATAATAAAATCAATAAATGTAAAACCATATCAATAAAAAGAATATTTCAAAACAGCTGACGTCAACTGCCCCTGATGGCCACCAATATGTCTTTGTGGTATCTCCTCTTGTTGGCCCCAAGCAGATCTTGATATCACCTTTCCTTACTGGCCATCTGCACATCTAAGCTTTGATATACATTTTATGCAGGAAAATCGGTATAAAAAAACTAAAAATAAATAAATAAAATAAATAAATAAGCTGTACCTTCCTCTGCTGGCCAGAAGCATATCTTTGTGGCTCATCCCTCTGCCACAAGCAGGTCTATGCTGCACCTTCCCCTGCTGGCATCCTTCTACTTTTACTTCTACTTCTACCCTTCTACTACATCTACTTCTCGTAGCACACACACCCCCCCCCCCCCCCCCCCCTGCTGCCTGTGCTGCCACGCCTCTGGCCTTGTCTGAAGCTCCCCTTGTTGTGTTCCCTCAGATCTCTGCCATAGTGCCTCCTTCTTCTCCCCCTCTGCAAGGCAGGTATCAGGAAGTCACACCTTCCCTTCTTTGCACTACAGTATTTCAGCACTGAAAGTACTGTCTGTCGGCCATATCAGGTCTTACAGAACCTCCTGAGTATAAGTTCATGCCTTGGACAACTCAAGGGGCTATTGGCACCTCCCAAAACTAGGGGCCGCCCATGCAAATAAGGTGGGGCCTGTGCCTAAGCATCACCATATCTGTCATACCCATGTAACCAATGTATCGCCATGTAAATAAATGCTCATTTATGTTAAAAAACTTTCTGTTTCAATATATTCCTTTGGTAGCCTCTTCACAGGCCTGATGTTGTATCTCTTCCATTCCCATTTTCCTTCTGGTCCAGCCACCTCCCTGTCTTCCTCTTCTGCATTTGTGGGCCTTCATCCTCAGGAAGAAGCTGGCCATGGGGTTTTACCAGGTTATGAATCATGCAGTAAGCTAGAAATACTGTACGTCATAGGCCTTAGTGGGGCTTTACAGGAGACATCCCCAGATTTGCCCAGGCAAAGAAAGTGGGTTTTGAGTAGGCCCAAAGCCCTCTTTATGACAGTTCTGATCTGCCTGTGAGCACGCCATAGTGCTTATCTGCGTGCTAGGGGATTGAGGGGATAGCCTCTATCATCTGTGGGGGAGAAGACAGAGAAGAAGAGTGTTGGGTCAAAGTGGAGTGCTTTGCAGCTGACCTTGGTGAAGAATTGCTAGAAACAGAAGGAGAGAAAAGAGCAATGAATAGTTGTAGGGCAGTGGTCATGTGAGCTGTTTACATATCTAAAATTCATCCCCCAGTAATGTAGCCAGCCTGGAAGCATAAGAACATAAGAACATAAGAAAATGCCATACTGGGTCAGACCAAGGGTCCATCAAGCCCAGCATCCTGTTTCCAACAGTGGCCAATCCAGGCCATAAGAACCTGGCAAGTACCCAAAAACTAAGTCTATTCCATGTAACCATTGTTAATGGCAGTGGCTATTCTCTAAGTGAACTTAATAGCAGGTAATGGACTTCTCCTCCAAGAACTTATCCAATCCTTTTTTAAACACAGCTATACTAACTGCACAAACCAAATTCTCTGGCAACAAATTCCAGAGTTTAATTGTGCGTTGAGTAAAAAAGAACTTTCTCCGATTAGTTTTAAATGTGCCCCATGCTAACTTCATGGAGTGTCCCCTAGTCCTTCTACTATCCGAAAGAGTAAATAACCGATTCACATCTACCCGTTCTAGACCTCTCATGATTTTAAACACCTCTATCATATCCCCCCTCAGTCGTCTCTTCTCCAAGCTGAAAAGTCCTAACCTCTTTAGTCTTTCCTCATAGGGGAGTTGTTCCATTCCCCTTATCATTTTGGTAGCCCTTCTCTGTACCTTCTCCATCGCAATTATATCTTTTTTGAGATGCGGCGACCAGAATTGTACACAGTATTCAAGGTGCGGTCTCACCATGGAGCGATACAGAGGCATTATGACATTTTCCGTTTTATTCATCATTCCTTTTCTAATAATTCCCAACATTCTGTTTGCTTTTTTGACTGCTGCAGCACACTGAACCGACGATTTCAATGTGTTATCCACTATGACACCTAGATCTCTTTCTTGGGTTGTAGCACCTAATATGGAACCCAACATCGTGTAATTATAGCATGGGTTATTTTTCCCTATATGCATCACCTTGCACTTATCCACATTAAATTTCATCTGCCATTTGGATGCCCAATTTTCCAGTCTCACAAGGTCTTCCTGCAATTTATCACAATCTGCTTGTGATTTAACTACTCTGCACAATTTTGTGTCATCTGCAAATTTGATTATCTCACTCGTCGTATTTCTTTCCAGATCATTTATAAATATATTGAACAGTAAGGGTCCCAATACAGATCCCTGAGGCACTCCACTGTCCACTCCCTTCCACTGAGAAAATTGCCCATTTAATCCTACTCTCTGTTTCCTGTCTTTTAGCCAGTTTGCAATCCACGAAAGGACATCACCACCTATCCCATGACTTTTTACTTTTCCTAGAAGCCTCTCATGAGGAACTTTGTCAAACGCCTTCTGAAAATCCAAGTATACTATATCTACCGGTTCACCTTTATCCACATGTTTATTAACTCCTTCAAAAAAGTGAAGCAGATTTGTGAGGCAAGACTTGCCCTGGGTAAAGCCATGCTGACTTTGTTCCATTAAACCATGTCTTTCTATATGTTCTGTGATTTTGATGTTTAGAACACTTTCCACTATTTTTCCTGGCACTGAAGTCAGGCTAACCGGTCTGTAGTTTCCCGGATCGCCCCTGGAGCCCTTTTTAAATATTGGGGTTACATTTGCTATCCTCCAGTCTTCAGGTACAATGGATGATTTTAATGATAAGTTACAAATTTTTACTAATAGGTCTGAAATTTCATTTTTTAGTTCCTTCAGAACTCTGGGGTATATACCATCCGGTCCAGGTGATTTACTACTCTTCAGTTTGTCAATCAGGCCTACCACATCTTCTAGGTTCACCGTGATTTGATTCAGTCCATCTGAATCATTACCCATGAAAACCTTCTCCATTACGGGTACCTCCCCAACATCCTCTTCAGTAAACACCGAAGCAAAGAAATCATTTAATCTTTCCGCGATGGCCTTATCTTCTCTAAGTGCCCCTTTAACCCCTCGATCATCTAACGGTCCAACTGACTCCCTCACAGGCTTTCTGCTTCGGATATATTTAAAAAAGTTTTTACTGTGAGTTTTTGCCTCTACAGCCAACTTCTTTTCAAATTCTCTCTTAGCCTGTCTTATCAATGTCTTACATTTAACTTGCCAATGTTTATGCTTTATCCTATTTTCTTCTGTTGGATCCTTCTTCCAATTTTTGAATGAAGATCTTTTGGCTAAAATAGCTTCTTTCACCTCCCCTTTTAACCATGCCGGTAATCGTTTTGCAGTTGTAAATACCTAACTGTGACAGAATGTAGGCATCATGGCAGAAGCTCAGAAACCTCAGTACAACCGTTATGACATGTCTGACACCTGCATGTTGAGGGAGTGGAAACCCTTGCAATTGCAGAGGCTGGCCTGACTTCCAGCAGGTAGCCTGATTGCTATGTATTGCCCCCAAAACTGACAGGAAATGAGCAAAGTCATAATACTCTGTCATTGCTGTTCGTTCTATCATCAGAAAAGAAATATATTGCTTAGTTCCAAAAACTTATCAATACTAAGCAATGCAGATGGTGATGGCTTATTCCAGCTGCCGGAGCCTTTGATGTGCTGGTTGTTGTCTCTTCCTTCGCATATGCTGCTCCCAAAGCATCCACCCATTTATAACATTCATTGATGTGCTTCTTATCAATATGACATTCACCTGACCTATCCTTACTATTTACACTTGACCCACAATCACTTACTGTACATTTAACCCACCTCCACTTACACTAGACCCACCTCCAGTCACATCAGCACACAAACCAGTAAGACCAGAGACACAACTAGCAACAGTAGACAAACACTCTCTCCAAGTACAGCAACACACTGAAAGTCACCCAAACACAGGAAACTAAAGCCCTAGTCACACTGAGTGACAAACTAAAAAAACAATCACAGAAGGAATGAAGGACATTTCAAAGAAACAGCAGACAGATGACAAAAAAACATTCCTACATAAACACTGCACACTCTCCAAGAACTGGCAACAATCTCTACTCTCTTCCTGTAATAACCACCACACATTCAAAGTACAGCCTTCTGAAGTGAAAATAATATCACTTACAACAACATGTAGTACGAACCAGAATACCCTGAAAAAAAAGACACTTGGAACCTATAAGGTATTAGGCCTATCATACATCCAAATGGAGTATGTGTCGAGAATATAGGAAAGAACAGTGACAAACCAATACTTCCTCCAAATCATTTAACCACATTCATAAATATTCATTAAGGGCCTGATTTTCAAAAGCATTTACACACTTAAAGATGGGTTTTACACATGTAAATGCACTTTACAGGTGTAAGTGGACTTTGGAAAATTGCTGCAGTGTATGCTATTGAATTGTCAATAGATTAGGTTTTACCTGCATTAAGTGCAGTTAACTAGGGTAAATGGTTTTTGGAAATTGCTATGAAAGTATGTTACATTTACATGCGTTAACTCCTTTGAAAATTAATTTAATAGTTATCATAGTGACTTATTATAATAGGCACTTCCAGCTATTAATCCTTCATTTGGCTTTTAAATAACCATCTGGTCAAAGTCCAGACATCATTTTTAATTTTTTTTCTTATATCTGGCTTCAACACACAGCCAGATAAGTGTTAGTTTTTTCTTGCATTTAAAGAAAACTAAAATGACATTTGGACTTTGACTAGATAGTTTAAGCAAGATAAGTGTTTGTTTTTACTTGCATTTATAAAAAAAAAACTTTAAATTTAAAATGTTGATGACATTTTCACTTTGACCAGATGACTATTCTAAAGGTAAATGAAGGCGTAATTGGCAGGAGTGCCTATTATAAGGTCACTATCATAACTATATGAATATTTATGAATGTGGTTAAATGATTTGGAGGCAGTATTGGTTGGTTATTAGGCCGGTTGTAACATGTGTTGGATGTGGGCCTGGCCCTCAGAAAGCTATGAGTAAACAGAATTATAATCACAATATAGTAAACCTCCCATACCAAAAGAGCCTAACTGCCAGCATTCAAACAGCAACAATCCTACCTATGAAAAGGCAACACTGCAAATTTTACATTAGGCTCTAAAACACCAATATATACATCCTATTAGGAAAACAGACCAAGATAGGCTGCTATAGATCTCTACACAGGAACCACATGCTAGCAGAATACTTTACTTCAGTCACAGATGTAGAACACAGACAGACCCTCAGGAAATACAGAATACAGAGACCATAAAAATATAAATTGAAACAGGCAGACAAAACTAAGCCAGAAACTACAAACAGCCAGACTCTGGATGCAAGGTAATGGTGGAAAATCAAGAATCACAATTCTTTATAAATTAAACATTAAAATCAAGAAATATAAAGCATCTATCATAATAGTGAAGCCATACTAATAAAAAGAACAAACATTATTTGTTTTATTTTGTTTTTTCTCCCCCTCTTTTTGCTTTGGGATGTGGACTAGTCATGTAATATGCTTAAATTTTTTCTTGTCATACTAATGGGTATGTGATTCCTGCCTATTTCATGTTTTCTTTACATTAATTCATCAATAATGTTTTAAATGTTAATAAAAATAATGCAAGAAAAGAATATTTTTAAACAGCTGACAAATAGAACATCCAATAATTAAGAACTCATATAAACGTTTTTTTTTTTAATTTCCCAAACACCAACTATATATTTTAAAACAGCAAACACATCAAATAACACCTAAAAATTTAAACTAATATGGATCAAAATATTCCCTGCTCTGCATATCTGGGAACTTTTGATTCTAGTCATCCTGAGATTGACATAGATTAGTTAGTAGTGGGGGTGTGGGTGTATACAAACTTTCTCTTGTCTCTCTTATATATACACACACTCTCTAACACACATGTTCATTTCACACACTCTCTCATAAGCTCACTCAGAAACGCTCTCTCACTCATGTTTCCTAACACACATGTTCTCTCTCATGTTGACACACATGTTCACTGTCACACACTCTCAGGCTCACAAACATGCTCACTGACTCACACACTCTCTTTCAGGCTTACCACTGACTTACTCATGCTCACACACATGTCCCCTCACATATATATTCCCTCTCACACACACACATGCTCGTTATCTCACTTGCACACTCTCACACTCACACACACTCTCTCTCTTCTCTCCCTCTATCTGTAAATAAGTAAAAATATATATATACATTTTTACTTACATTGATGATCTTCTTTGATCCAGGCAGGGTCCCAGGAGTTGGAAGACAGGGTCTGGGTGGGCTGGTGAGGGATGAGATGCCCATTTGGTGTGGGAAGGGGTGGGCTGGAAGGCCTCAATGCAAGTTATCGTTTATTTTTAATTATTTTTTGCTGCAGCCTGAGGGTGAGGGGGCCAGTGGCAGAGGAAAAAAGCAGTAGGAGGCACTGAGCTTGCAATGAGGTAGGGCCAGGAAGTTTCCTACTTTCCTTCTACTGAGAGAGACAGGGTGGGTGTAAGGGGAGGTGGTGGGAATGTTTTATTCTGCTGTGGTGATGGTGGGGAGGAGTAGGAGTTTGAAAGGAGAAGGACTGGGAACCATTGCCACCTCAGGGAAAATGAGCTGACAAGATTGATCAGAGAACCTTGGGGAAGGCATCAACTGTAGAATAAGAACTGCTATGGGACCTGGTGTTGTTTACAGTGGCTTGACCAGCCCACCAAGGCATGCCGAAAGGCCCAACAGAGCAATCCGCCCATGCCCATTGGCCTCTGCTAAAAGAAATGCAAAAAGTATGAAGTCATTTAGCACAGAGGATTCAATGAATCCTTTGAAGGGCCTGCCCACATGCCACTGAAAATAAATAAAAAATAAAATCTCTGCCTAATATGTGTATCTATCTACCCACTCCATTTTCTTATTATCTACCAACATGAAATAAATAACACATATATCAAGAATTTACACTTTTTAGTATTTGCTGCAAATATCTATCACTGAATTTCAATTTTTGTTCATTTGTTAGAAATTTACTGACCCGAAGAAGAAAGCATAGATCTCAAAAGTATTAATTTATTTATTTATTTTTGGTTTTTATATACCGGAAGTTCCTGTATACAATACATATCACTCCGGTTCACATTTAACAGAAATAACTATCGCCGGGGAGGCAGTTTACATGGAACATATCGAATATAATGAAGGGATAATAATCAAGGTAAAAACTATTATGAAACAGCTAAGATCAACTTAGAGAACAACTTAGAAAACAACTTGAAACATATAACTGACACAATATGAACATTACAATAATGCTGTAAGACAAGGCTGAAAGTTTGTTCTTCTTGCTTTTAGCTCTCTGGGAAAGCTTGATGAAAAAGCCAAGTCTTGAGTTTCACTTTGAAAGTAGTATGGCACGGTTCAAGGCGGAGGTCCGGTGGTAGTGAGTTCCAGAGAGACGGGCCTGCTGTGGATAGAGCACGTTTCCTCAGGGTAGATTTAGCAGGTTGGGTGATCATTCTATTCTGGTATGCCCTTCTGGTTGGTTTGTTAGAAGAGTGTAGTTGAAGCTGGAAAGTTAAGTTGAGGGGGGAGATGTTATGTAGTGCCTTGTGAATCATTGTGCAAGTCTTGAACTGAATCCTATATTTGATGGGAAGCCAGTGGAGATGCTGGAGGATTGGGGTGATATGGTCCCTTTTTTTGGCATTGGTAAGGATCCTTGCAGTAGCATTCAGAACCATCTGGAGTGGTTTGGTAGTGTATGCTGGAAGGCCTTGCAGGAGTGAATTACAGTAGTCTAATTTGGTAAGGATGATGGCTTGGAGTACTGTGCGGAAATCCCTGTAGAGTAGAAGGGGCTTTAGTTTCTTTAGCACATGTAATTTAAAGAAGCATTCTTTTGTAGTGTTATTTATGAATTTATTGAGGCTGAGTCTGTTGTCTAGTAGTACTCCCAGATCTCTGACTTGAGGTGCTGTGGAATATCCTGAGGTGTCTGGAGAGTTGCAGGATGTTGGCGGGGTAGAATGCTCCGGTGCTATTATGAGAATTTCCGTTTTTTTGGTGTTTAGCACTAGATTGAGGCTGGTTAGAAGATCGTTGATGGATGATAGGCATTTTTTCCAGTAGGCCATGGTTTTTTGTATGGTTTCCGTGATAGGGATGAGAATTTGAATGTCATCCGCGTATAAGAAATGGGTGAGCTTGAGGTTAGTAAGTAGATGACAGAGTGGGAGAAGGTAAATGTTGAAGAGGGTGGGGGAGAGTGATGATCCTTGTGGTACCCCCATCTTGACTTGGATGGGGTGAGATTCCTTGTTGTTTATCTTAACTTTGTATGTTCTGTTCTCTAGGAAGGACTTAAACCAGTTGAGAGCTGCTCCAGTGATGCCGATGTCTGTTAGTCATTGTAGTAGGCTAGGGTGGTTCACGGTGTCGAACGCTGAGGAAAGATCCAGCAGCGCGAGGAGACAAGGATGGCCTTTTTCGAGATTGAAGATAATGGTGTCCGTTAGTGTGGCTAATAAGGATTCGGTGCTCTTTTTCTTTCGGAATCCATATTGGTTATTGGTGAGGATATTGTTGTCTTCGAGGAATTCAGAAAGTTGTCTGTTGACAATTTTCTCCATAATTTTAGCTAGCATAGGGAGGTTAGCTATGGGTCTATAGTTAGCCAGATCTGTAGTAGGAAGGTTGGGTTTTTTGAGTAGAGGTTTGAGTAGTGATAACTTGAGTTGGTCAGGAACTTGGCCTTGGGCAAGGGAGCAATTAATGATATCGGCAACTGGCTTGGCAATGATGTCATGGATAGAATTCAGCAAGTTTGATGGTATATGGTCTAAGGGGTGAGAGGATGGTTTTATCTTCTTAATGATATTTGCTATTTCTAAGGTGGATGTGGGTTCAAGAGATTCGAGCAATGATGTTTGTGTGTTGGGTTGAGAAGCGGTTGCTGTAACTGATTGTTGGCTGTGGTGTTGGCTGTGGCTATTGATTGTTGGCTGTGGCTATTAATGTAGACCATTATAAAAGATCTGATTTTCAAAAGCATTTACATGTTTAAAACTGGGTTTTATGTGTGTAAATGCACTTTACCCATGTAAGTGGGCTTTTGAAAATTGCTAAGTATATGCCTGTGAGGCAGCGCCCCTAGTGTTCACCTATTTACCGGTGCAGGACCAGGCTAGATGCCCGGTCCACCTTAAATGCCTTAAGGAAAGTATGCTCTATGAGTGGGATCCTGCAGGGCAGCTGGGGCTTAGAGACTGGGGAATAAGAGCTGGGATCCAGGTGGGGAAGAAGGCAGCTCCGGTACATAACACTGAGCTGAGACGAAGCAGCACAACTGTGAGTAGAGCGAGAGTTCACTGTCTGAAGGTAAAGTCAGTCCACTGTTGTGTATGTGATTGAAGCTGTGAATAAAGTTCATGTTTTATTGTTTTAAGAAAGGCTGAAGTCAGACTGAAATTCTGCCTCCAGGCCTGTGGGAATCACTGCTCATTCCTGCAATGCCATTGAGTTGTCAATAGTTTTTACTAGAGATGTGCATTGTTTTTATATATTGTATCGGTTCGTACTTTGTTTTTCCTATGGTTAACTTCGTCTTTTCCACGTTTCGGGTTTTTTTTTCATATTTCACTAATTTCGTGTTAGTGCGCACTAATTTCGTGTTAGTGCGTTGAAATTATCTAATTCGTTGAAATTATCTAATTCATCTAAAACAAATGTACATCTCTAGTTTTTACCTGCGTTAAGTGCATTTAACACAGGTAAATAAGTTTTTTAAATTACTACAATAATGTTTCATTTACATGCATAACTCCTTTGAAAAGTTACCTGCAACATGCTGTTGATTTATTTCTACATTATGAATGTCTATAATTCAGTTCCTCTGAGTGACAGTTAAGGACAGTAAGTCATATCTCATGGACTAGACATTGTCATGGTTGGCTGGCTGGATAAGGGGATTCCCCCAATAGGAGCAGTACAGGGCTCTCGGACAGAGCAGGGCAAGGTCTTCTGCCTGGTTAGCCACTTCCCTCTTAGGTTGAGATCACAGATTCTGGTGGCTGGCAGGACTTTTTGGTATGGAACATGGTGGACTGGGCTCAGGGCTGGCAGAGGTCAAGCAAAGTCAGAGTCGAGCCACAGGTCAGGGCAAGAGGAGAACAGCAAGGCAAGGACAGTCCAGGGCAGCAGCAGGAGATCAGTCTGAGGGAGGCTTACTGAGAGGTGAGGCAAGGCAGGACAAAGCAGGGGCCAGGGGGGACAAGACCAGAACAGGATAACACACCTAGGTAAGAACAGGGTAAAACCTCATAAGCGGGAACAGGGTAAAATAGGGAGGCCTACACAAGACAAAGACCAGACAGAGGAAACAAGTAGATATAAGACAGAGCAGACCGGGACTGGATGCAGGATAAGGAACACAGATACAGGCAAGAACTGCGCTTAGAACTGCGGAACTGCGGAACTGTGCTTAGAACAATGCCTGCAGACATTCAAGAAGAATTTGAAGACCTGGCTCTTCACCGAAGCCTTCACTTAAACTCGCACACCATCATTAAATTACCTACCACCTATACTGCACCATACTGTTATGCTTCTTGATTAATACGCCAGGTTCAATATATACCCTACTTATTATTTATTAATAGTTCACTGTACATATTTTATGTTTCAAATTCAAAATAATCCATGTTTAATGTATACCTTACTTATTTATTAATTGCTAACTGTTTTTGTTAATGTTCAATGTTCAATGTACACCATATATTTGGTATTTCTATCTGGTTATATGTAAACCGAAGCGATATGTACCAGTACATGATCTCCGGTATATAAAAAGTTTTAAATAAATAAATAAGAAAATTAAAGGCATACAAGATGCATATAAGACAGGCAACAAACAAGGAGACCTAACCAGGCCACAAGGTAAGGCAAGGTAAGACTAGAAGGAACAAAGGCCACACAGCAAGGCATAGAAGGCCAAGAAGGCCACAGGACATGGCAAGGAGGCCAAGAAGGCCATAAGGCAAAGCAAGAAGGCCAAGAAGGCCACAAGACAAGGCAAGGCAAGACAAGAAGGCCACAAGAGCTATGCAGTAACAAGGCAAGGTGGGCCAAAGCAAGGAAATGAGATGACTCAGTGATGAGGCACCAAGTTGAAAGAGAGGGAGGGTTAAATAGGACTAGCCTTGCTGTGTTATGGAGCCATCAAGGAGGTGGCTAGAACAGGAGAGAGTATGGCTCAGTGAGGACCTTTTCTGGTGTGGGAGGGGGGTTGCCTAGCAACAGGATCATTACAGAAACTTAATTATTTCAGGTAACAAAATATTTTAAACAGTGAGAAAGAGAGAGTATTCCTAAACCAGCATGTAAGAACATGCACCCAAGGTAGGATTCACATTTCCATTGAAAATATCCCTAGTAATAGTATGTTTAATACTCAATGGTTGTCTAACCCCCCTTCCACTAATATGTTTGAGGAGGAGGTAAATTAACAGTGGATCACTGCATCCTTTAGCTTAATTTCTCTAACAATTCCACCTATGAACGAAGAAACTGAACACATATTGAAGGAAGCAAGCAATTAAGTTGCACAAACGGTGAGCTCATTGAATTGCAGCTGACTTCTATCATGTCAAAGAAGAACTAAACACAGCAGCAATAAAAAGATTGTTTCCATGACCACCAATGAGAACTGACTGGCAATAAAGATGAATAACTTGCTATATAAATATCACTGATTAAAGATCATTAGAAACAAAATGTTACATATAGCCATAAACAAAGAAAATACTTTAATGCATGTTGGGCTGATACAAATATATATAAAGTCAATTTTAAAAGGTTTATACAGCATTAGTAAGCTCTATTTCCAGCACTCTTTCAAGCTATTGACGTTAAAAGCATGGCTAATCGTAATTGCATCAGTATATTTTCATTCATACTGTTGGCAAAACACTCACTGCAAGAAGTTCTTGCCTATATGGAAAATAACAGAAGCCGAAGGATTATTGAGGGCTTGAGAGGAGCATCATAATTTGTTAGCCAGTGAACAGGATGGTTCTGATGTGGATATGTCCCCAATATCACAGTAAAGACCAAAGCAAAGACTTCAGGCCACTGAAGAACAATTATGTAAATGGGCTTTCAGCCTTCCACCCAGCCCAGGCATTTATAAACCTTTAAAGAAGGGGACCCAGCCCAGGTTTTTCAAAGGAAGGGCCCACCTAAGACATTTCAGATCACCAAGAGAGTCAGACAAGAGAAAGGGAGACTGGAGTTCCCTTCAGATTTTCCTGGGGTTACGAGGGGGGGGGGGGGACGGGACATGTTGTGCATGGCCCTTTTATTGATCTGAAATGTTGAGAAAAGTGGAAAGCAGGGGCAGGATTCTCAAGAGTGTCAGTAATAATTCAACATTTCTAAGCAGCGGGCAACTGTGCCACCCCACCCCTGGAAATCCTGCACCTGCCACCCCACCCCCAGAAATCCTGCCTCTGCGCCTGCCTCTTGAGGGGTATGGGGAGGATACGTGTGTGTGCGTGTGTCTATGTACATATACAACAGTCCCTTTTATCCCTCGTTCCCTTTCCTCTTCAAATCTCTCTCCGTCCCTCCATTTCCTGCCACTCACTCCTCCTCTCTCTCTCCTTTCTCCCTCTTCTCCCTTACTCCCCCTCATACTTTCACCTCCTCCCTCCCAGTCAGTCCTTCCACATCCCAAAGCCGTAACCAGCCTATGGCCGGCATGGCCTCGGCCATAGGCGCCATCCACTAGGGGCACCGTCGCGCTCTCGCAATATGTCTGAAAAGCCTCTGCTCCTCCCTCTAGAGCTCTGTTTCCTGGGGTATAATGAGCTGCTGCTCCTGCTGTCTGCTCTCCCCTCAGGGCCGTCCTTGGAGGGGGTTTATAGTCAGTCCCAGGACATACATGTGTCCCGGGGCTTTTTGTGCACCGCCGGGCCTTTTGAAAATAGGCCCGGTGCGCGTAACCCCCATAGGTCTTTGAAAATCTGCCCTACTGTGTATTACCATCCCAAAAATACACACAAGTTTCAGTGCACACACATTTTTTTAATGCAGGGTACCACATAGTTTATACATATATTTTATAAAACTCCATACATATATTGTACGTATTAAAGACTTGTAACATGTGACTTACTAACCCTTAATTTATATACAAGTATTTTATAAAGTTGGTTGATGAATGTCCATAACTCGCTTACGAAAATATGTATTTGTGCATGTAATTCCAAACACCAGTTCGCTGAGACCTAGACCAGTTTACCTAGATAAGTTCAGCTACACCTTTTACCAGTTGCTCCAGATCACACACCTATAAACTGCAGAAAAAGAGAAGTCAAATTTCCGTGACTTGATTAGCAGAACTAAAGCATGCGCTCATGTTTGATGACATATACGTGTACTCTGCTTATAAAATATGTAAAAATGACTGTACTTCCAAACCATTTCCCAGAATGCCCTTGAAACACCTTCTAAGTACATGCCTACTTTTCCACACAGCAGCAACAGTACGCACGTGCCCCTGCCCTTCTGACAATTCACTTACCATGCACAGAGTCAACTTACTCATGTATATGCTGATCTTATATGCACACAATACCCACATAAGTCTTTGAAAATTCAGCCCAAAGAGGGTAATTTTTTTAGCAGACCACACAGGGCTTTGCAGCCTCAGACTTTCGCCTGAATTTTCAAGGCGGACGTATGCACATGAGTCTGCTTTGAAAATATGTACTTGTCTGGATACGTATGTACAGATATGCTTTGAAAGTTATACTGGCTCCCAAGCAGGGAGAGGGAGGAAGAGGAGTAGATGAGAGTTATCCCCTTTTGGCAAACGGAGGAGGGGACAGGGGGACGGCGAGCAGACCCAGAGCAATTACATTTTACAAAGTTTGTTTAAAGGGGTTTGAGGACATGTGGGTCTCAGCCAGCAGACCTCATTTTATGGCACTGAGGTGGGCAATGGGAAATTAAGCTGCTGCCATGCCCATGAGGCTGGGGTTTTTTTTTTAACAGCAAATTCCCCACTTAATCAGCTATATGCTTTTGAATATAGCCAATTGAGCTTAATAAATGTATCTGGGAACATGTCCCTAGATAACTTTAGACCTGTTCATGGCCATTTCCAGAGTTAGCCAAAAAGCTTATTTGGCTAACTCCAAATATCAGAATTATCCAAATAAGTTATTCGGCTATTTCATCCCCACCCAAGAATGCCCCAAAATGCTCCTAATTTATCCAGTTAGATTTTAGCTAGATAATGACTTAACTGGATAAAATTTAGGAAGATAAATGCTGCCAATATTCAAATATCAGCATTTATCTGGATAACTCTCAAGTTATCTGGAAAAAATGCTTTTGAATATTGTCCTCAGTGAGTAGGGCTAAATGATCAGGTCTCCAAATGGAGAAAAGTAATTAGTGGAGTGCCCTAGGGACCTGTACTGTGAACTATGTTGTTTAACATATTCATTAGTGATCTGAAAAAGGGAGAAATAAGAGAAGTGATCCAAATTGCAGATGACACAAAATTATTCAGTGTTGTTATAACGGCAGCAGATTTTGAGAAATCGCAGATGAACCTTGTGAGAATAGGAGACTAAGCATCTAAATGTCAGATGAAATTTAATGTGGACAAATGCAAGATGATGAACATAGGGAAAAATAATCCCAGCTAAAGGCTGGGTTCCATATTAGAAATCATCATCCAAGATAAAGACCTCAGAGACCTTGTGGGCACTACTTCAGCTCAGTGTGCCGTGGCAGTCAAAAAAGCAAATAGAATGTTAGTAATTATTTGGAGAGGAATGAAAAATAAAAGGGAGAATATCATAAGGCCTCTATATCAATCCATGATGCGACTGCACATTGAGTATTGCATACAGTTCAGGTCGCCCCATTTCAAAAAAAGACATAGCTGAACAAGAAAAAGTACAGAGAACAGAGAAGAAAGGCTAAACAGATGAGGGCTCTTCAGCTTGGAAACACTCCATGCAACTAACAACCAGCAGATTTAAAATAACTCGTAGAAAGAATTTTTTCACTCAATACACAATCAAGCTATGGAATTTGTTGCCAGAAGACGTGGTCAAAGCAACTAGCTTGGGGTTTAAAAGAGGTTTGGACAAGATCCTAGAGAAAAAGTTCCTAAACGATTATTAGCCAGGTGGACTTGAAAAAGCCATTGCTTATCTCTGAG
Source organism: Rhinatrema bivittatum (assembly GCF_901001135.1). Taxonomy (NCBI): domain Eukaryota; kingdom Metazoa; phylum Chordata; class Amphibia; order Gymnophiona; family Rhinatrematidae; genus Rhinatrema; species Rhinatrema bivittatum. Next base: position 69,127,919 of record NC_042618.1, on the reverse strand, counting down.
AGTGAGCAACTAGAAACAGATCTGGGACTTCCGGGATGCCGTCACCGGGGTCGGCAGCATAGCTAGCTAGCTCCAGACCCCCTCCCCCCCAGTGGATGCCATCCTCCCCCGAAAAACTTTGATATCATAATTTTTTGCTGGGAGTCGGATCAATGTATCTGCGGCAGTCGTTTCACCGTGATCTGCTTTATATCTGGACAAAGTATTCAAGACTTATTTACAAAATCAATGGCTGGAATACCTGAAACATAATGTGACCCCAGATATGAGCACCGCGACTGGGTGGGAGGCTGGTAAGGTTGTCATGTGAGGTGCAATAATAGCATATGTGGCTAGAGCAAATAAAAAATGCAATGCTGAAATTCTGAGGTTAACTGCTGTTCTTAAACAAGCTCAATAATAACATATGACCTCCATGACGGGGGAGTCCAAGGCGGTGGCTGACAGGGTTAGGGCTGCTCTTAATGGTTTACTACAACAAAGGGCATCTAAATCACTTCATTACTATCAGTATCACTTATATAAACAAGATAACAGGGCAGGTAGACTGATGACACACCTTATTTGGCCTAGGGGGCAACGGGCAGCCGTAACGGAGATTAGGGATAGCCAGGGAGTCCACTTGAGTACCTCACCTGACATTGCCCGTAGATTTCGGGACTATTATATGTCTCTTTATGGCTCTAAGCCTATGGCTGCTGATGTTGCTGAGTCCCTCTTTCAAGTAGAGATGTGCAATCGTTTATCACGAATTAGGCAATTACAAAGAAATTGCCTAATTCGTCCTGGTTCGGGGACCCCGAAACCCGAAAAGGATTTTCCCCGAACTTCGGGGAAACTTCGTTTTTCCGGTTTGTGTGGGGAGAGGGGCACTTTTTTTTTTTTTTTTTTTAAATTAAAAACCACCCCAAACATTAAATATAATAACACCCCCTCCCCCATCCCGATCCCTCCCCCTCCCCAAGACTTACCAACATCCCTGGTGGTCCAGCGGGGTCCCCCCGGGTGCCATTTGACCCTCCGTGGTGTGCCCAGTGTGCTAGTGCCTGCTAGCCATGCTCAAAATGGTGCCGAATAGCCTCTGAACTACTATGTCACAGGGGCTACCGGCGCCATTGGTCAGCCCCTGTCACATGGTAGGAGAACCGACCAATGGCGCCGAAAGCCCCTGTGACATAGTATGGGCAAAGGCTATCGGTGCCATTTTGATTATTGGCAGCCGACGACGACATCGCTCCCAGACCCCCGCCGGACCCCCAGGGATTATTGGCAAGCCTTGGGGGGGTCAGGAGGCCCCGCCAAGCTGGCCAAAAAGCTTGCCAATAATCCCTGGGGGTCCAGCGGGGGTCCGGGAGCGATGTCGTCGTCGGCTGCCAATAATCAAAATGGCGCCGATAGCCTTTGCCCATACTATGTCACAGGGGCTTTCGGCGCCATTGGTCGGTTCTCCTACCATGTGACAGGGGCTGACCAATGGCGCCGGTAGCCCCTGTGACATAGTAGTTCAGAGGCTATTCGGCACCATTTTGAGCATGGCTAGCACTAGCACACTGGGCACACCACGGAGGGTCAAATGGCACCCGGGGGGGACCCCGCTGGACCACCAGGGATGTTGGTAAGTCTTGGGGAGGGGGAGGGATCGGGATGGGGGGGGGTGTATGTAATGTACTAAAATTAATTTAAATGCGTGGGGTGGGGTTTTTTTTTTAGCTTTCTTTTCCCGCGTTGTTTTTTGGCCCGGTTTCGGTTTTCCCCGTTTAGTTTTTTTTTTTTTTCAAAAAAACTAAACGGGGAAAACCGAACTTTACCATGAAGTATCCGAGTCAAAAAACGACCCGGTAGCAAAACACGAAGCACATCTCTACTTTCAAGGGATCTCATGGCCCTCGCTAACTGTAGATCAGATTACTGCATTGAACAGCCCTATCACTGAGGGGGAAATCTGTGCTATTTCCAAGCTTAAACTGGGCAAGGCAGCGGGCCAGGATGGGCTAGACTCCGAATTTTACAAGATATTGAAATTTTCAGTCTTGTCCCCGTTGCAGAAATATTATTCGGACCTTTTGTTCACTGGCCGCCTGGCTGAAGACTCTAACCGGTCTGTCATTGTCGTTCTCCCAAAGCCAGGAAAAGATCCCTTGGAAATGGGTTCTTATAGACCCATTTCCTTATTAAACATAGACGTTAAAATCCTGGCAGCTGTCCTGGCGGCCCGGCTAAATGGAATTTTGCCCCTCCTTATTCATAGAGATCAGACGGGGTTTGTTAAGGGGCAACAGGGGGTCTGCAATGTTCGGCGCTTGCTGGCGGTATTAAGCTATCAATCGATACCAGAGGCCCTGGTTTTGAGTTTAGATGCGGAAAAGGCATTTGATTCCTTATCCTGGGAATACATGTTCTGGGCTCTGCAACGTTATGGCTTCTCAGGGGCCTATCTCCAATGGCTGAAGGCTCTTTATTGTAACCCTAGCGCCACTATTTTGCTTAATGGGGGATCCACCAGCCCTTTTCCTTTATACTGCGGAGTATGGCAGGAGTGTCCCCTTTCCCCATTGCTATTTGTGTTGGCATTGGAACCCCTGGCTATTCAGCTAAGAGGAGAGCCAGGATTCACTGGGATTAGTGTAGATGGCCACCCTTTGAAGGCTGCTTTGCTTGCAGATGACATCCTTTTGTTTGTGGGACGACCCTGCACCAGTGTGCCTACTATTATTCATCTTTTTGATCAGTTTCGACTGGTGGCGGGGCTGAAAATCAATTATGGAAAGTCAGAGGCTTTGGCCCTAAACGCTCACCTGCCTGAATACTGGGAGGGTCCCTTTCCTTTTCAGTGGACCCCTGGCAAGATCAAATATCTGGGCGTCTGGATACCCCGAAAGCTGGCACAGCTTTATGAGTTAAATATTGCCCCATGTCTTCTTAAGCTTCAGGCGCAGCTGCAGCTCTGGACCCCATTGGCACTTTCCTTATTTGGTAGAAGTGCTCTTATTAAAATGGTAATGGTGCCACGGCGTCTCTATCTGCTGCACATGATACCCTGTTGGTTGAGAACTGGGGATCTTCGGCAATTGCGCGCTAGTTTACAAAAGTTTTTGTGGAAGGGGAAACGGGCTCGGTTGGCTTATGCGGTTCTGGAGCGCTCCCGGGAGCAGGGAGGGCTAAATTTACTGGATTTTAGACTCTATAATGTGGCTTGTCAGTTGCGGTATGTGGGTGAATGGATTACAGAAACTTACTCTTATTGTGATTCAGGGATGTTACATAAGATGTCTCAACCTAGCTCCCCTTTAAGTATTATTCAGATGCACCCAGGGCTCGGAGTACCATGGCATACCCTTGAATATTTTTATAACCGTGTATCTGAGCCTGGCGCTGGTTGTGGCAACAGTGGGGCTTGAGGGGCATAGTCTCCCTTTTTTTACCTTTTCTAGGGAATGCAAATTTTGTGCCAGGGAGGGATAGCCGGGCTGTATTCCAGGCTTGGGCTGTATACATATTTCATTTGTTTGAACCCGATTCCCATGTCCTCCAAGATTTCGCTACTCTGACACACACGTTTCAACTGCCTACTAAGTACTTGTATGTGTACCTGCAAGCCCGTCATTATATTCAATCCCTCGCATGGTCTGTAGAGGAATTGACAGCGGAAACAACATTTGCTACTAAGGTTTTTGACACTGCCTGCTTCCATAATACAATTACTGGATGGAAAAAATTAGGGCAGTCCTTGGGCCACTCAGGCCAATTACAGCATCTTACAACTCTTTGGACTGCCTTTTTGGACTCACAGTTGGCCCCGTCCTACCTGAAAAGCTGCTTTACGGCTCTCTACCAGTTATTGCCAGACAAGGGGCTGCGTGAGGTCCAATTCAAAATTCTTCATAATATTTTCTGTGATGATGTTCGCCGATTCCATATGAAGCTTACCCAGTCTTCTTTATGTAGCTGGGGTGGCGTTGTTGAGGGCAACTTATATCATCATTTGTTGGTGTGCCCGCACGTAGTGCTTTTTTAGAAGTCAGTCCTTGACGTGATTAATAAAAGTACTGGTATTGTCCTCCCTCATACGAGTCGTCTTTTGATGGCACATCAACAGTCCTCTCAGGTTCCTGGTATGCGTTCCAGAGCAAGATTTGAACACCTAGCGGTTATGATGGCGTGCCGTACCATACTGGCTATCTGGACTGACCCCCTTGGCGCAGCCTTCAGTTGATGCGTGGTTTGGCAGGATGGCCTCTCTACTTCAGATGGAATTTATGGATTTTCACCTTGGCAAGAGAAAACCGGATAAGATATTTACTGCCTGTTGGAATGCATGTTTCCTCTGACTCTCCAAACTGAGCTTAATAACACTGGGTACAAGGTTATATGGTCTTAAATGAGGTTCCGAGGGGGGGGGGTAGATTAGGGGGGGGGAATGCGCGGTCTGCCTGTGGTATGCATGAGGTTTGAATAAGGATGCTTTGGAGCTGGGTATTTGGGGTGGGGGTGGTAGGGTCAGGAGTTGATGGAGGATATAAAAACGGAAAACCGGGGACTACGTTGACAAAAATGTGTTGTTGAACCACACATTTTTGTGCAATGCTTGTACTGTGTGCAGTTTTTTTTTCTGTTTGCATCTGCTATTGTTATCTCAGATTTGTGTAATGTCTTCCTATTAATAAAAATTATTTTGAAAAAAAAGAATGAAACAGATCTACGTTTTGCAATCTATCGGGTACTTGTGGTCGGAACTGGCCATTGTCAGAGACAGAGGGCTGGGCTCACTGGACTTTGATCTGACCCAGCATGGCATACCTTATGTTCTTAGATGAGAAGGAAGGCTGAGTGCTTCAATTACCTATGGTAAACCAATATCCTAGTCCTTTATAGCATACATCCTGGAGTTCCTTAATTACTTTTTAAAAATCATTTTAGAATATATAAATCCAACTCATGCCACAGTGCCAGAATATCAATAAAGTGCAGAGAGAGACATTGGCAGCCAATAATGGAGTGGAAACTCTTTCTACCATTTTAGAATCGATAATATCCATGAAGTAAACTAGTTTACATCATTGATAATGCAAACATTTAACCAATTAAAAGTTTTTGCAAGTAGTTATCTCCAGAGGATGAATTTTAGGAGAAAAAATAACTGCTATAACTGTCAGCATGAAAAAATCAGTCAGATCAAATCAAACCAAAGTTTAAATATTTTTTCAGGAAGTGGTATGCAATATGTTGTTTTGTTTCATTTTGTCGGGGGAGATTCTCATCCACATTCAGTTTATTTGGCAGCTTATTTGTTGATTTGTTTTGTGTTTCGACAAATAGTGTGCACTAAAAATGAAAGAAAATAAAAATCAATATTTTGTGTAGTTTCTATTGTTTAAAAAAAATGACATGAAACAAGGTAGATAATGTCATTGACATTTGTTTATTTATTTAAAAGTATTTCTATACCGTTTTTACAAATACAATTTTATCAAAACGGTTTACAAAGATAATAATAAAGATAAAATCAAATTAAAAGAATAAAATTACAAAAAGCAGGTATAATAATCAATCAAAGTAACAAATTTACAAAAAGTAAAAGAAAAGAAAAATCATGTGCCATTCAATTACCCTGAAAAAAATGGGTAGAGGAGGGGAATAACTGAAAAATGTTAACAAGGTATTTTTCCGTGGTGAAAAAAGACACAGAGGAGGGGGAGGGGGGAGTGTAATGGTGGAGAGAAAAACTCGAGAAATGTTAAATGTTACTGTGTATTTGATGAGATGTTAAAGGCAATTTGAAACAGATATGTTTTTTCAAAGGAAAGTATATCACTACTTTCTGGATCTTTTTTCTAACTCCTACCTGAAAATAAGGGATTAACTGAACAGCTGGAGGAAACATTTTTTTTGTCCCAGCTGATTCCTCCTGCTTCTTTGGGCTTCCGGTTCCATTTGAAGTCAATGCTGGGATCTGGGGTCATGAATCTTCATTTGAAGATTTGAAGCTACCTGGAGATCTTTCTTCAATTGTATATTCCCTCCCAGTCACTGCAGCAACTATCCTCAGCCTGGTGCAAAGCGTCAAGCCTCCTTCTGGAACCCCTGCAACTGTGGGCCCTGGATCCGGCCACTAGGAGTCACCATTGCGCAATGACTGGAACTCCCCCCTCCCCTCCCCCAGGGGTTGTGAATGCTGCCTTTGCCACATCCACAGCCCCGGCCAATCTGGGGAAGGCAAGACCTGGCCTGGGAATCAAACTCTGATCTTCCACACGGCAATTGCACAGCTCTTCTACTGAACGACCAGGCTGACCAGATCTTTTTTTATTTTAAACTTCTTTCTATTGAAATAGTTGTAACATCATATCTTTCCTGTGTCAGCTTTACTTTTTCCTATAATTATGCCCCCTCCCCTCCCACATTGAAATTGACCTAATTGTGTCACATAAACAAAGCACTGCCGTACTAAGACCAACCTTTCACATCTGAGCAGTGGAAAGGGAACACTGGCATTGCTACAGGAAAAATATTCATATACTCTAATGGTTTATTACAGTAAGGCATAAAGGACTGTATAGAAGAATGTAAAAAATGCTTTTGGACATTCTGCATGCTTCACCAGAGCTATTTCTCCAGTTCAACCTCAGATGTACTCTTGAACTTCTAGAAGCGTGCAGTGGAACAGCAAATTACTAAAGCAAAACAAGGTAATGAAAATTACATGTTGATAAGGGAAGGAGGAAACATCTTAAAGCAGTATTTCAGCTTGGCAGGCCTTAGCGAGGAAATATTCCATGAAAGGAATAAACAAATCAGGGTTAAGGGACTGGGAAAGTTGGAGAGGAAAGTGGGGGAAGCCAGAGAAGTAGATTTTTTTTTGCCATTCGCTTTAATTTGACTTAACACTTTCTGAGACATCGTTCAAGTATATAATGAATTAAAGGCCTACCTACATCATTTTAATGTGATCAATTTGGGGGGGTTGGGGGGTTATCCCAGAAATAATGAAATATATAACAGTAAGAGGGATTTGGTGGGTAGGGAGGGGTGGGGGTGTGTATGTGCTATTAAACATGGCCGAGGGGGAGGCCTGCTTGAGAATGCCGAGAATGTGCTGGGCCTGTTTGCAAGCTCTGCTTATTCACACCTGTGGGTTGGAATTGCTGTCATCCCAGGAGCGGCCCCCATTACAAGAGGGTCAAGCACCAGGCAGACCTAATTAAAAGCTCATTACAAGAGACCATCTCCATTAGCTTGCCAAGCTTCATGCAGATCCATTAGCACCAGGACTCTCTTCGGAAGCTTTAAATTCCAGCTCTGTGCCCCAAGGGACTGGAAACCGCAGCAGGTTAATTTGCCCTTTTTTCAGTTTGTGAACATTAGGCCCAGTGCTCGCCGCTTTCTGGATTATTTCACATTCCAGCAAATTACTTTTATCCAGCCTGAAAACCTTTTAACCAAAAAAAAAAAAAAAAAAAGCAGCTTTTTCCCATTGCCCGGACAAAAGAATGAGCAGTGCACCTAACCAGAAACAAATAGCTTGAAATCTTTCCCCAAAGTACAATCTTTCCTCCCCCCTCATCTTTCAGTTATCTTTTCTGCAGTGAGATTTTAATGGCATTTCTGAAGCCAGACCTCCCCCCCCCCCCCCCTTCCCCTCTTTTTATAGCTACTGTTCCCCCAGTGCCTTGGCTTCTCTTACATTTCATCGTTTCGGAACTTCAGAGATCTCAAAACTTGTTTAAGTATAAGGTTAGTAAATGACACTATTGTGAAGACTGAAAAGGCAGTTTATCTAGGGGGAAAAAAAAAAAAAGGAAAGGAGAAGGGGATAAAAAAAAAAAAGCACCTGACAGGAGCTCGAATGAACTGAAATGGATCAAAGTAAACAGAGAGATCTAGAAGCTGTTGTAAGTTGAAAGTGGCTATCTGTTGCTGGTCTTGCCTCATTAATTGCTGATAGAAGAACTGGCTTGGCCTTCTGGGATACCCAATACCCACAGACTGTAACAAGATGAACTCTGGGTTAGTCCTGCTTGCCACTCTCTAGCATTGCCGCGCAGCGATCTTTGACCCCCCCCCACTTCTTCACAAACTATTTATGAGGCAATGCAACAGAAGGAGTCGCCCGCAGAAGACTTGACAACAACATACCGTCAGCTGCAGGGAATTCAGGGAAGCGCTGGAAAAGACAACAACAATTTTTAAAAAATCATACAAATGCATTGCTCTCATGTTTTTCTTCCCTTGAAAAAGCATTTTGCACTGTGTCTTCTGTCAACTCTTTGAGGCTGCTTCTCAATCTTAAACCCTGGCTCTCCCTGATTATGGTCTTGTTGATTTTACCTGTGCTTACTATAATAAATCATCAATTTCTAGGAGCCTCTTTTTTTTTTTTTCTCTTGTCTGTGTGTCTCGAGCTCCATGGAGAAGGGATGGCGTCTTATGTGTATTTGTACAGAGCGGCGTATGTCCAGAAGTGCTGTAAAATGATAAGTAATAGTAATACTACTAGTAGTAAAGTAGTAGTTTTTAGTGATATGAGATGAAGATCAGCATTCATGCTCTACGTTACACTATCATCATCCTACTTCCACAATTTCTTCCTTTAAGGAGAAAAATAAGTCAAAATTTAGAGACCTGTTTTCTGTGAAGTATAGAGAGGGAAACCCTATGGCTGGAGCTAGATAAATCTCAGTGTAGAGTAATATTCTGATCAGCCTCTATTGCCCCACCTCTCTCTCTCTCTCTCTCTCTCATAAATGAGCTGCATGCCTGCCTCTAAAAAGCCCATCTGGCATGACTCTGAGAATGGCAATAATTACAAGCCGATGACGGACATGGAAAAAAAAAAGACCCTCTGAGCTTGCTCATAAGGAACCTCAAGCCAGGACTGTAGGGAAATTACAGGCTGAAACCCTTTCTTGTTCAGAGCTTTTGGTGTTCTTAATCACAGACTTTAAATGATGTGATAAATAAGACACAGTTGCATTTTATTGACCAAATCCCAGGACAAGCTGATCTTGTGATTTTTTTTTTCATACTATTTGTTGGTTTAAAAACCTGCTCTACAATGACTTTGTAAAAAAACAATCCTACAGTTTCACCTGACAACACAACATCACAAGCAGTATGGCTTAGGGCCAGGCTTCCCAAACCTGTCCTGGGGACCTCACAGCTACTCGGGTTGTCGGGATATGCATGCACAATGAATATGATTGAGGGAAATGTGTATATATTGAGTCTCCATGGTATGCGTGGGCCTGACAGTCGGAAGAGGATTTTATTTTAGATGGTTCACTGGAAACACATATAGTATTCAACAGTGAATTTTACGTTCAAGTATCATGCCTGCTGTAATGTATTCATTTTTCTTATTAAGGGTCTTTTCCCACAGGAAACTGAATGGAAAGTATGGCGTCAGTGCAGCAATGGATTTCACTTTCTAAATCCTGAGGAAGTGAAAAAAAGAGAAATAGATGCCTGACGTCCGTCAATTAAAATTTATTTCGAAGGAGACAATAAAACACTTTAAAAAGCCCGACTCCTGCTGAGTTTCACTCCTGTCTTGGAGCTGCTTCAGGGGCTTAATGTGTTTTATATGGATTATACTGTTCAGCTTGAGGGAACAGGATGGCACTTTTTCCTCAATCAGATTTGCAGAGTCATTGGATGAAATGTCTAGGAACAGCTGATATTAGAATAAGAACATGAATCAGCATGGATCGTAATGTACAGCTTAATGAAGTAGGATGAAACATTTTGCTCTTACTGTCAGTTTTACAGTATTGAATGAACTGTACAACATGTGGTGATATATTTTTTCAATGAAACTGGTTATATGCTAATGATGAATTGTCTGTAGCTATTTCTTTGATAAACACAGCAACTCACACACAGACAAGGATATCTGGAAGCAGCACAAGTCCAGAGGGAACTTATAGCAGCTGATATCTCGAAGGTACATTACGATCCATGCTGATTCATGTTCTTATTCTAATATCAGCTGTTCCTAGACATTGCATCCAATGACTGCAAATCTGATTGAGGAAAAAGTGCCATCCTATTCCCTCAAGCTGAACAGTATAACTCATATAAAGCACATTAAGCCCCTGAAGCAGCTCCAAGACAGGAGCGAAACTCGGCCCATGTCGGGCTTTTTAAAGTGTTTTATTGTCTCCCTCGAAATAAATTTTAATTGACGGACATCAGGCATCTATTTCTCTTTTTTACTTCCTCACGGCTTTTATAGATCGCCTACCTTTTTGTTTTGTGGACCTCCTAAATCCTGGTCAGGCTTCTTCATCCCAAAAATATACTTATATCTCATGGACTACAGAAGGTGCACGAGAAAGGATGTTTTCCTTTATACATCACTGCACGATGCATGCAGTCAGGACTGAATAAGGAAAGGCAGCGTCTTTTATCATGGAAAGCAGTCCTTCCTACGCACAGTCTGATTCCAGGCTCTAATCTCTCAGACTCCCTCGGCTGGCACATGGCTCTGGCCTTGATTTTGGCTTTATTCAAACAGCATCTTCCAGGTTTCTTTTTTCAAACACTTGGTGTTCAAACTAAGAATATGTAAAGTTCTTCAAAGTAGTTTACTTGACCCTGTATAAATACATCCAAAATGTACTTGTCAGATTTCTGCCAGTAAAAAGCAGACAGATATCCCCATTAAATCAGGAATAACTGGAAAAAAAGTTTGTGACTTGCATGGCAGAGTTGGTGCAGGTTTCCCATGGACTCACCAAATTGTGTGAACCCTCATCAAATCTGCTCACTGTGGCTTCTATGAATCTGCTTGAACTCCTATGCAAATTTGCCCATTTCAAGAAATCTATATCAGGTCTTTCAAATTTAAAAGTTTGAGAACTAATCTGACAAACTTTAAACTTCTTGCGGGTTTGCAGAATTAGTCTGCAAACTATTTTTTTAAGTTTATACATCGCTAGTGAAGATAGTCTCAGATCAATCATGATCCATCCTTAGACAGCCACAGATGTCATACAGATAGTTTACAACTCATCACATGTGTTTTCATTAGACAATCCACAAATGCATAACTTATTGGACAGAAGATGCCAATCTATCAAGTTCAGCCCTTTTTAAACCTTCCACATTTAAGAACATAAGAACAGACTGTGATAACATAGCCAGTTACAGCTTAGGAAACAGTGAAGATAAGAAGAATAAGGAGGCAGACTCTGGCTGTTTCCTTAGGTGCAAATTTATTTAAAATGAGAAACAAAACACATGCAGCTCACCTTGCATGTCTTGTAGCATTCAGACATTAAACATAGCAGGTCTTTGCATAAACTGGGTTCCTGCCTGCTCCCCAGGGCCTTTCTAACCCTGACTCTTTATAGTATGGTTAGGGGCGCCCTCCCACCCTCTACCCAGAATCCCTTGTGGGGCTGACCCTTAAAGAGGATCGGGCTAGATAGCTGTGGCTGGTCCCTTAAGGTGGTTTGAGGGAGTTTCCTGTGCACTCCTTCACACAGTCATGTTGGGCAGACTAATGGTCCTTTGAGCCCAGAATCCTGTCTCCAAAGTATATAATCCAAGTCACTTGGAAGATCATTTTCCTACTGCTCATTCCCAGATGTAAGCAGTGGCAATTCCCATGCCTGCCTAGCTAATAAGTGTTAATGGAACCGTCTTCCATAAACGCGTCCAAACATTTTTCAGACCCAGCAAAGCTATTAACTTTGACCACCTCCTCTGGCTTCTGTTGCTTAATTTTAAAATCTCAGATGGGCACCACCCCTTGCACATGAAGGACATGCTTGAGGATTTTGTCCCTACCTGGTCCCTCCACTCTTTGGGGACAGGTTTGTTTGTGGTATTCCAGATAACAAAAAGAGATTTTGAAAATGGTACCATCTTTACAGCCACGTGGTTCAAAACACTTCATCAAAATGCTTGTGGATCCAAAGGGTAAAAGGAAGAGAAACACATCTCTCTCTCTGGCATGTTATATTTGATAATGACAGTGCTGGGACAATCAGCACAGCTCTGTTGGGAAACAGCCCAAGATTACATTGCTGACTTCTCGGAGATGGATTGAAGGGAGGTTTAGGGATGGGGTGAGAGAGGGGTAGGGAGGGGTAGGGAGGGGAAATCACAACAAGGTACAGAGAAGGGCGACCAAAATGATAAAGGGGAATGGAACAGCTCCCCCATGAGGAAAAGCTAAAGAGGTTAGGACTTTTCCACTTGGAGAAGAGACAGCTGAGGGGGGAATATGATAGAGGTCTTTAAAATCATGAGAGGTCTAGAATGGGTAGATGTGAATCGGTTATTTACTCTTTCAGATAATAGAAGGACCAGGGGGCATTCTATGAAGTTAGCAAGTAGCACATTTAAAACTAATCAGAGAAAATTCTTTTTCACTCAACGCACAATTAAGCTCTGGAATTTGTTGCCAGAGGATGTGGTTAGTGCAGTCAAAAAAGGTTTGGATAAGTTCATGGAGGAAAAGTCCATTAACTGCTATTAATCAATGGCCTCTGCTATTACTGGAATCAGTAGCATGGGATCTTCTTAGTGTTTGGGTACTTGCCAGGTTTTTGTGGCCTGATTTGGCCTCTGTTGGAAACAGGATGCTGGGCTTGATGGACACTTGGTCTGACCCAGTATGGCAATTTCTTATGTTCTTAGCTAATAAGGGTAGAACAATGCCACTTGTCAATTATTTCACAAATAACTTTAAGCCACTTTGTGACCATAAGCATTAGTTAGAAAGATGGGTTAAAATTCAAATATATACATAATCATTAAATTGCATGTATAAAAAATTACTTGGTTACTTTTAAATACATTTTGAAACTGAACATAAGAAATCATTTTTTCTGCCATTATCGTCTAAACATTTTGTTATTCATCATAAGCTAAGAATTGTAGTTGTTATATCAGTCCACTTGGATATTTGGCATTAAGGGTTGTAGGCGATTCTTTTCTTTTGGCCTAACTTACTATATTTGTGATAAGCTTTTGAAAGTTATCCTTTCTTCATTAAGTCAATGAAGAAGGAGCGCAGTTGCATTGGATTTAAAAAGTATGGAGTCATGTAAGTCTTAGGCTGTCTGCATTTACAGCTCAACAAAGGGAAGGGAGGAGGGAGAATGCCAGAGGTAATGAGACAGCTGAACTTTGCAGTTGAAAGGACCTATATTTGATAATGGGCAAGAAAGCCAATGTCCTTATGTCCTTTTGTGTTTGTTTCAAAGGGTTTGATCATCCTACATTCGAATGGGTACTTCTAAAGTTCCCTTTACATAAGAATGCAAGAACTGCCATACGGGTCAGATCAAAGGTTTGTCAAGCCCAGTATCTTATTTCCAACAGTGGCCAATCCAGGTCACAAGTACCTGGCAAGATCCCAACTAGTAGAAAAATTCTGTGTTCCTTATGCTCAGGGATAAGCAATGGCTTTAATCGAGTCTACCTGGTTAATAAAGATTTATGGACATTTCCTTCAGGAACTTGTCCAAATCTCTTTTAAACCCAGCTACATGAACTATCTTTACCACATCCTCTGGCAATGAATTCCAGAGCTTACTTGTGCATTGAATAAAAAGTAATTTCTCCAATTTGTTTTTAATGTGCTACTTAGTAACTTCCTGTAATGTTCCCTAGTCTTTTAATTTTTTGAAAGCCTAAAAAACTGATTTCCATTCAACTCATGATTTTATAGACCTCCATCATATTTCCCCCAACCATATCTTCTCCAGGCTGAAGAGGCTGAACCTCTTTAGCCTTTCCCATAGGGGAACCATTCCATTTCCTTTATCATTTTTGTTGCCCTTCTCTGTACCATTTCCAGTTTGGCTATATCTTTTTTGAAATGAGGCAACCAGAATTGCATATAGTACTCTAGATATGGACGCACCATGGAGTGATACAGAGGTAGTATGATCAGTGGCATAGCCAGAATTGATTTTTTTGAGTGGGCACAAGGTTTACATAGGTGGGGCATAGGCATACAGATCTATGCCCTTCTAGTTGTAATCTTATTGATAAATAATGCCTTAGCATGCACCCTACATTGGGTTTCTAAGTAGTCTGCAACAGCCGTTATACATCATGCATGAAACTTTAAAATATTTTACCCCAATAATTTCAAGCATTTACCAGCATTAAAAATTCCTTATTATTTGCAGTTTATAAATGCACAAGAATATCATGTAAAAAGAAAAGAAAAGAAAAGAAACATCAGATCCAATCAGTCATGCAATAAAACAAATATCAATGATTTCTTTCTTGAATCTTTTTTTTAGAAAGGCAGAGATCATCATAACTACAATAAAATAGCATTAATCATCAGAAGAGGAGCAGAGCAGAGCTAGGACACTTCATACTACAATCCAACATGGGAAAAAAAAATCAAATTCTGGTGTCACCTCAGCAATAAATATTCCTCCACTGCTAAACATTTTAAGGTGAATTTTAAAAGGCCAGAGTGCAAATCAATAGGGGGATTTAGAGATAAGTCGGGCTTGTACTAGTTGACCGTATTTTAAAAAGTGCCTAGATACGCACGTAAATGCCACGGCACACACATCTCAAAAATTTCCAAAAAGAGGCAGGATGTGGGCATGGTCTGGGTAGGGCGAGGGCATTTTGGGTCCTGGCCAAGAGATGCGCACAAAAATACTTACATACCCGACACAAGACAAGATCCCCTGCCTTGTAACTTTATTCTGCTACGGATGACGTGTAAGTCATAATATAAAAGGATCGAGCCTCTTCTGAGGGGTTTAAAGGGTCTGGGGTAACGAGGCAGTATAGGCTTCAAACCAGGGGGGTTTGGAGGGCCTAGCTGTTAACTGGGCGAACTGGTAGATGAACTGGTAAAGGAATGGTGTGGGTGCATGCCCCTTTTAAAATCCCCCGACTTATAAGGTAGAAGCGAAATTTGCGTGCTCATGCACGCACCCACTTAAAATTTGGTCCACATGTGCACACAGACAGGCTATTTTATACCATGCATGCATATAAGCACACATGTTATAAAATAGCTGTGTCCTGTGGTGTGGGCCGATGCACACGTGCCGGTTTAAAAGTAACCATCCCTGTGAAGTAACACAAACCCCTGCAAAAAAAGAGATGTTTAGAATCTTGACATGACTCAAAAAAGAACAAAAATAATTTCCACCACAACCAAATTAATAATAGAAAAGGAAATATCAGTCTATATGCCGTTTCCCAGTAAAGCTGGTTGTCAATTTTTTGATTTTCAATTTTTCTGTTTTTTATTTTTTATTTTTTATTTTTTATCTTTAGCCGCATCAGCAAGCCTGTCGGCGTGCTTTCTTATGGTATTTCAAACGAAAGCCGCCCGGACTTCTAATCATTTGCGGTAGTCTTTGATAGTCTTGTTGTTGTATTCTTATATCAAAAGTAAAATGTGCTAATGCAACAGAGCTCGATCCTCGTCAGGCGTATTTTGACAAAGTCAGATGTTACTTCAATGTTAGCTCAACAACCGGCCGAAGTTTCGCAGCTTATGCTGCTTCATCAGGAGCTTGAAATATAACGTTCTTTGTCAAAAAACAAATGTCTCTTCAAACAGGACGACTTCGTCTCATGACATCTCTGTTCATTCTAAGATGTCATGAGACGAAGTCGTCCTGTTTGAAGAGACATTTGTTTTTTGACAAAGAACGTTATATTTCAAGCTCCTGATGAAGCAGCATAAGCTGCGAAACTTCGGCCGGTTGTTGAGCTAACATTGAAGTAACATCTGACTTTGTCAAAATACGCCTGACGAGGATCGAGCTCTGTTGCATTAGCACATTTTACTTTTGATATAAGAATACAACAACAAGACTATCAAAGACTACCGCAAATGATTAGAAGTCCGGGCGGCTTTCGTTTGAAATACCATAAGAAAGCACGCCGACAGGCTTGCTGATGCGGCTAAAGATAAAAAATAAAAAATAAAAAATAAAAAACAGAAAAATTGAAAATCAAAAAATTGACAACCAGCTTTACTGGGAAACGGCATATAGACTGATATTTCCTTTTCTATTATTTATTAGAATCTTGACATACCATACAATCACAGCACTGACACTTAGGACTCAAAAAACAGCAACCTTATGATAAAACAGCAATGCAAATACTATACCAGGCCCTAGAACATTAATACTTCACCTACTGGGGGTAACAGAACTGGCCAGACTGCTACAGAGAAATTACATGCTAGCAGAAATACTGTATCTCGGTTATACATGGGCAAAACAGAGACTGACCCTTACTTAATATAGAAATAAGGGACCACAAATAAGAAACAGAAATATGAAGACAAAACCAAAATGGAAAGCCTGAGAAACCAGGCTCTGAACAGTGGAACTCTAAAGAAAGAGCAAAATACAAAATGAAAGAAATGCACATTCATTGCATTCATTCAGTGATGGAATATTCCCATTGTTAAAATCTCAAAATATATATATTTTTTTCCGTTTGTTGATCTTTGTATTTTTCTAATCGGTTGGTCCCAATCTTTTTTTTCCCACTTTTCCTTTGTTGGTCTTTTCCTAATTCCTTTTCAGGGTCTCTCTTCTCTTTCTCCTCCTGTCTTCATCCTTTCTTTCCTTCCTCCCTCACACACATACACACACACACACACACACAGGCTCATGCTTTCTCTCACAGACTCCCTCACACACACACAAGCTCTCACTTTCATATGCTCTCCCATACACACACACACACACACACACACACACAAGCTCTCACTCTCACATGATCTATCATACACACACACACAGGCTCTCAAACTCACATGCTCTATCATGCATATACACACACACATACACACAAGCTCTCACTCTCTCACATTCACACACAAGCTCCCTTTCTCACACACACATAGGCTCCCATTCTTTCTCATAGTCACACACACCCAGGCTCCCATTCTCTGACACATACACACCAATGCTCCCATTCTCACATATACACACACACCGATGCTCCCATTTTCACTCACATATACACACACATACACACAGAGGGACTCTTATTTAGGCACTGCCAAACCCCTACTTCCACTGCCGCAGGGTTGGGATCCCTTGACGGCCTTGCTGCTCCAGCCCATTTCTTTGCTGCTGCAGAATGGGATCCCACCATGGTCTTGCAGCTCAGGCACACTTCTTCACTGCCATGGGGATGGGAACCCATGACGGCCTTGCTGCTGAGGCCCTCAATTTCGCTGCTGCGGGAATGGGGTCTGCAGTGGCTTTGTTGTAGCAAGTCCTCTTCGCTGCTGCAGGGATGGGATCCTGTGACAGCCTTGCTGCTGAGGCCCAGTTCTTCATCACCACTGGGATGGAATCCAGCAATGGTCTTGCTCCAACAGGACTCTTCCAGTGTCAGACAGTTGTGGTTGGGTGGGCTGAAACCAAAGGGTGTGGGTCATGGCCCACCAAGGCCCATCTGTGGCTATGCCATTGAGTATGATGTTCTCTGTTTTATTCTCCATTCCTTTCTTAATAATCTCTAACCTTTTGTTTGCTTTTTTGACTAATGCTGCTGCATACTCAGCCAAGGATTTCAATGTATTTTCCACAATGATGCCTAGAATCTTTTCCTTTAAGAATGCTGATTATGAGATCATTACACTGATATAAAAAAATTTTAAATAATGGAAGGCCACTCATGTTCTTCATTTAAACCCAGAGATTGAACTAATCACAAGGTAAATATCCAAAACTTTCACTGTAATTATAAAAATGAAGTCACATCATCACCCCGCTGTGACAGTGATACTTTTAAGGTCCACAAACATATGCCCATGAGAAACATAAGGTGACACCAAATGCACCTGTTGTTGTTGCTTGACTTCTTTGTACTGTGATTGGCCAACTGCAGTTTTAAATATTGGATTGAGTTACTCCATTCTCTTGCAGAAAGCTGCCTTAGAAGAAAGGCTCAATCTGGTTGCCTGCAGATGCGTATTGATTGATGAGTGAGGGCTCCCTTGACGTAGATGATTCAAAACACGGCCAGTGTCAGGTGCTTTGATTGTGTCCTTCTGATATTTTTCTAAGATAAGTGTCTTTTATTTGCAGATATAAAACAATTTAAAAAAAAATTGAACTTGTGCAAGACAAAGAACAGACCGATGATTACGATATAATACCTGCGTTTACAATTTTGAGAAGTGGTTTATTTTTCTGATAGTCCTTTTAACAATATAGTGGCTGGTTTAAATTTATAAAAGAATTTGGGAGGAATCCAGTTTGTCTATCTTCTAACCATTTACATTTGATTATTTCAACTTTAAATAATATAATAGTAGAAGTCAAATGCAACAAAACAGTTCGACTGCCTAAGTTTCCCAGCTCAGGCCCTGCACCCTTTCCTGAACTCACTTTAGCTATCCAACCTGAAGATTACCTGTCAATGTTAAAACTTTTCTTTATGGCTAACAGTCCTTTTTCTGTACAGACCAGAATTGTTCCTAACAAAAGAAGAATGAAATGGTGAAAACCATATATTAAATGCAAGGCTATTTGTCTACTTTTCATTAGGTTGCTGAGTGAAAAGACGAAACCTCCTGTCTTTTCCCAAGGTACTCAGATATCCATGAAGTATCTGCATCCCACACAGTTATTTCTTCTTACCAGAAAACCAAACATGCACAAGGACTGAGCCCATCCTGGTCTTTAGGCTGTCAGTAGCTTGCCACGCTGACATTTTCTAGGGCTTGCAAGGGATGAGCCCCCTGCAAGGAACAGAATTTAGGATGCTTTGATAAAGTAAACCCTCCCCCTACCTCTAGCTTCCCTCTTCTCTCCCCCTTCACTCTCCACTGTCTCTCCCCCTCATCATCTGCCTGCTTCACTGACCAAGTTAACCTTGGCATGGGACACTGTCTGTGAGTACCAGTGACAGATGCTGACCAGAAAGCAGTATGGAAATGGTGTCCAAAAACAACCCCCACAAGAGCTATGAAGATCTGCAGTGTTGTAGGTATTTAAAAAAAAAAAAAAAGGTTTATAATGTGTATCAGAAAAGCAGTAAACTGTTAAACAAGTTTTCATTTCTGCATGGAGGGAAGTAACCTGCACAGAACAGCAGTTACTACTCTTAACAGAATATATGGGGGGTAACTTGCATGGCATGGAGCAGCAGTTACTACCATTGACATAGTATATGGGGGTAACCTGCACGGAGCGGCAGTTACTAGGGATGTGAATCGTTTTTCAACGATTAAAATTATCGTCCGATAATGTTTATATCATCTTAAATCGTTATAGAACACGATACAATAGAAATTCTAACGATTTATCGTTAAAAATCGTTAAATCGTGTTAGTGCGCACTAACTCGAGTTAGTGCGCACTAACTCCCCGTTAGTGCGCACTAACTCGATTTAGTGCGCACTAACTGAAAATGATACAAATAAACACTTTCCAGGTCACTGAAGGTCAGTTAGGAATGAATATGTGTTCCTATTGGCTGGCTGCCCTCTTATCTATTGATGTTACCAAGGTTACCACTGAGGTGATGGTTGGGGGGATGGGAAATGGAACTGGAAACTAACGAACACCAACAGAAAATGAAACAAAGTGTTCACACTTCCCAGGTCAGTAAAGGTCACTTAGGAATGAATATGTATGTATGTATTCCTATTGGCTGGCTGTGCTCTTATCTATTGATGTTACCAATATGGTTGGGGGGATGTGAAATGGAAACAGTTGGAAGCTTGACAAAAAAAGTAATGTAATGATCAGCACTCACCTGACTAGAACTTGTTTGTTTATTATTTTTGTTAGCAGGCACCTGAAATGCTAGTGCATGTTGAATTTGCCAATCACTGTGCATTTTAGAAAGGTGGTCCTGGCTGGAACTGTACACAGTTCAAATATATGTAATTGATTGTTGGTAAGTGTATTTTTTAAGTAGCCACACTGGCACCAGTATGTTTACTTTTCCTCCTACTTAACTCACTAGCTCAGCTTTGTAAGAAGGGCTTCTCTGCTTGTGTGTTGTTTTTGTTTGGTGTGAGGAGAGCAGAAACATCAGATCTTTATTCAATCTACTACAGTCATCTCTTACAGTGCCCTATCCCTATTAATACCAGGAGTGTTGTGATCTTCCTGCACACAGTGCCCTAACCCTGATACCAGTCTGAGACAGCTCCCTCCCTGCATTACTAGTGAGAGGCTGGCTTCACAGACAGGGGGGAGCTGCCTGACCCTCACTCCTGACTTCCCCCATGCCCCAGCTAGTGAATGGTGTGTGGGTGAGGGGGGGGGAGGATGGTGAAGTCTGAGACAGCTCCCTCCCTGCATTACTAGTGAGAGGCTGGCTTCACAGACAGGGGGGAGCTGCCTGACCCTCACTCCTGACTTCCCCCATGTCCCAGCTAGTGAATGGTGTGTGGGTGAGGTGGGGGGGGGGGGGGAGGATGGTGAAGTCTGAGACAGCTCCCTCCCTGCATTACTAGTGAGAGGCTGGCTTCACAGACAGGGGGGAGCTGCCTGTCCCTCACTCCTGACTTCCCCCATGTCCCAGCTAGTGAATGGTGTGTGGGTGAGGGGGGGGTGGATGGTGAAGTCTGAGACAGCTCCCTCCCTGCATTACTAGTGAGAGGCTGGCTTCACAGACAGGGGGGAGCTGCCTGACCCTCACTCCTGACTTCCCCCATGTCCCAGCTAGTGAATGGTGTGTGGGTAAGGGGGGGGGAGGATGGTGAAGTCTGAGACAGCTCCCTCCCTGCATTACTAGTGAGAGGCTGGCTTCACAGACAGGGGGGAGCTGCCTGACCCTCACTCCTCCGGGGTATTGTGATCTTCCTGCACACAGTGCCCTATCCCTGATACCAGGGGTGTTGTGATCTTCCTGCATGCAGTGCCCTATCCCTATTAATACCAGGAGTGTTGTGATCTTCCTGCATGCAGTGCCCTATCCCTATTAATACCAGGAGTGTTGTGATCTTCCTGCATGCAGTGCCCTATCCCTGATACCGGGATGTGTGCAAGAAGATCACAACACCCCCGGTATCAGGAATAGGGCACTGTGTGCAGGAAGATCACAACACCCCCAGTATCAGGAATAGGGCACTGTGTGCAGGAAGATCACAACACCCCTGGTATTAGGGATAGGGCACTGTGTGCAGGAAGATCACAACACTCCTGGTATTAATAGGGATAGGGCACTGTGTGCAGGAAGATCACAATACCCCTGGTATCAGGGTTAGGGCACAAGTTCTAGTCACATTGACTGATCACATTACTTGTTTTGTCAAGCTACCAACTGTTTCCATTTCCCATCCCCCATATACTGTCAGTAGGAAACTTGGTAACATGAATAAATAAGAGGGCAGCCAATAGGAATACATATTCATTCCTAAACTGACCTTAACTGACCTGAAAAGTGTCAAATTGTATCATTTTCAGTTAGTGCGCACTAACTGGGAGTTAGTGCGCACTAATCGGAAAAAACGATTTTTAACGATTTTTTAACTAAAAAATCGTGCCTAAGACGATTTTCTTGCCCTGCCACACGATTTCTATCGTTAAGACGATATGGAAAACGATTCACATCCCTAGCAGTTACTACCCTTAACAGAAAGCATGGGAGAAACTGCACAGCGTGGCAGTTATTACCCAGCCTAAGCAACTTGCTGGGCAGACTGGATGGACCATTTTGCTCTTTATCTGCTATCATTAAATATGTACTATGTTACTATGAAGTTCCAATGCCAGATTTGCTGACTTTCTATTCTTAACAAGATAGATAAATGAGTACCAATTATAACTGGGCAAAATTAATTGTGGCTCTAAATCACTATGGGTAACGGCACTATGTTATAATGATAGAATATTATCTTTATAATTATTCACAGTATATTTTGCATAAAGTGAGGGAATGCCATAAAAATTGTGTAAAACCCCAGCCATCCTTTACCTTCTGCTTTTCTTAGAGCTGTCAGTCTGGCCCTATCAGACTTCTTAATATGCCACAATAAGAGGGTAATGATGACAGAAAAGAAATTGCTAGCCACAGTGCTCACCCATTTTAATCTTTGTCCTGCCAAAATATTAAGCTTTGGCTGTGCTCCTGCTCTTACTCTTCCCCCATTTCCTCCATTCCTTCTCACTCTCTCCCTCCTCTCCCTTCCTCCCCTCTCCCTCCCCTTTTCCTTCCCTCCCCTCCACTTTCTCCTCTCCCTTTTCACTTTCATCCCTCCTGTCCCTTCCATCTTAATCTCAACCCTTCCCCTTACTTCCTTCCATTCCATCCCATTCTCTCACCCCCTTCCTCTCGATCCCCTTCTTGCCCATCCATCTCACTCTCTATCCACCTGGTACATCTTCTTGCTCTTCTGTATCAGCATACCCTAGGGCAGAGGCTCTGAGCTGGTGTGTTGCCACACTTCCTGGTCCCCCGCTGGCCCAGCTGCTCCTCCTGCTCCAGCGAAATGGAGCTCTTCCTCCGCCCGGGCTTGTAGCCCGGGCAGAACACAGCAGAAGACCTGGAGTCAAAGTAAGTTGTCCTCTGTGGCAACATGAGCAGTCTTAGAGTAACTAGAAGACAGATTAAGGCCGGTCTCTGGCAGAAATATTATATAAACTTTGTTAGTGACAAAAATACAAACAAAAGCAGCTCTGCTATTCTATGCAATTCAACAACACAAAGGTAGTATTTCATCTTACATTTCAGTAGTATTTTCTTTCTCTAGGCTTCCTTTGCTCCCTTAGGCCTCCTGTTCCCTTCTGGGCCTGGTTAGTTATACACCCTCCCAGGGATCTCTGCCCAGAGACCAGGATTCCCTGATGTCTTAGGCTTAAGATCTCTGGATCTGGTCCTTTAAAATGCTTTTGAGTTTTCTCCTGTATACTCCTTCACATCCTTCCTCAGCAGTACACCAATTAGGTTGGTGCATATAGACGTTCTAGATTACCTAATTGCTTTGGAGGCTAGACATCAATCCTGGGTGGTCCCCTGCACCATTGAGCAAGGGCAAACCCTGAAGAGGGTCTTCTAAGCTGAACATTTAGGGCCGGATATTAAGAGTTAAGCGCGGGCGTAGATTTGTGTGCGCAACCCGGCACGCACAAATCTACGCCCGATTTTATAACATGCATGCGCAGCCACGCGCAGCCACGTGCAGCCACGCGCATGTTATAAATTCCAGGATCGGCGCACGCAAGGGTGTGCACAATTGTGCGACTTGTGCGCGCCGATCCACGCAGCCTTCCTCCATTCCCTCCAAGGCCGCTCCGAAATCGGAGTTCCCTCCGAGGCCGCTCCGAAATCGGAGCGGCCTCGGAGGGAACTTTCCTTCCGCCACCCCACCTTCCCCTGCTTTCAGGGGAAGGTGGGGTGGCGGAAGCCATTCCTAAACCCCCCCCCCCCCCCTTACCTTTAACTTAGAAGTTGCGCCTGCCTCTGGGCAGGCCTAGGTTGTGTGTGCCGGCCAACAGCCGGCCCGCGATCCTGGGCACAGAGGCAAATGACAAATGTCCGCTGTGCCTGGAGGCTCCAGCCCCACCCCGCCCCCTTTTTCAAGCCCTGGGACATAAGCACATCCCGGGGCTTGCACATGTCGCCGGGCCTAGGCAAAATAGGCTCGATGCATGCAGGAGCGGATTCTCGGGGTTATGCGCGTAACCCTTTGAAAATCCACCTCTTAATGTGGAGAAAGACCAGAGCATTATATGGATTATGCTGCCCGTATGTTCCAGTCTACAATATGAAATACATTGAAAGGAAGAGAGAAAAGTGGATCCGGGAATATGCTGACAAGTATGTCATAAAAGATAAAACTAATTATGACTTTGTCAGAAGCTATTCTGGCTACAGCAAAGAAATGACCAAGAGAGTAAAGGAGATGAAGATTGGAAGGAACATTTATAAACATGCAGTCCTATACCATCAGTGGGATGGGTTTGTAGGCAAGTTCCAAACTGAGAGTCTGCTTCCTAATGAAGCTTCTGTCAGAAAGCCCCATCCTGAACATTATAAATCTAGCCCTTAGGGAGTGACATTGAACAGGGTAATGAGTGACTTAAATTATGCTAATTTCCAGAACCTCTAGCTACTGGGGATGATGATAGTGTGTGGGGCACATGGCTTTGGCCTCTCCCTTCATTATTATTTGAAGGGGGCAGAGGCACTTCTGCCTGCGCCTCCTTTTTTTTCCATCTTTGGCATTTTTCTTTCACTCTAGTAAGTATTTTTTCTATTTTAAAAATACCTAGTTTGCCGTCTAACCAACCAAAGGAATTTTAAAGGGATTAAATGAACACAAAATGGGGTTAAAAGAATGAGGAGGGAATAAAAAAACAAAACAAAACAGGAAAGGGGCTTCTGCTCCTAAACAAAGCCTTGGCTCTTGCTATTACTCTCCCCAGCTTTGAGCCCCACCCGCAGTCTGCACGGTTCGAGAAGGTTCAGGGAAAAAGACAAATTGAAATCCTTACCTTCTGTTTGAGAACTGCAGGAACCTTGCAGGTGAAAACAGCTCCCTGGGGAGAACAGCAGCAGAAGCAGGAAGGGACAGGGAAGGAGGGTTTGGATTGGGGGAGGGAAAGGTCAGGCTGCTCTGCCAGGCAGGAGTTCAGCAGACTCCCTCTCTCAATTCCTGGGGCACAGCACAGCCCCCAGCTTCCAGTGGCTCTGCAGCTTCCACTATTTTTTTTATCAGTAAATGCAAAAGGTGGGGCGTCAAAGATGTACAATTCTGGTCGCCACATCTCAAAAAAGATATAGTTGCGATGGAGACGGCACAGAGAAGGGCAACCAAAATGATAAATGGGATGGAACAGCTCCCCTACGAGGAAAGGCTGAAGAGGTTAGGGCTGTTCAGCTTGGAGAAGAGACGGCTGAGGGGAGATATGATAGAGGTGTTTAAGATCATAAGAGGTCTTGAACGGGTAGATGTGAATCGGTTATTTACACTTTGGAATAATAGAAGGACTAGGGGGCATTCTATGAAGTTAGAAAGTAGCACATTTAAGACTAATCGGAGAAAATTCTTTTTCACTCAACGCACAATAAAGCTCTGGAGTTTGTTGCCAGAGGATGTGGTTAGTGCAGTTAGTGTAGCTGGGTTCAAAAAAGGTTTGGATAAGTTCTTGGAGGAGAAGTCCATTACCTGCTATTAATCAAATTTACTTAGGGAATAGCCACTGCTATTAATTGCATCAGTAGCATGGAATCTTCTTGGTGTTTGGGTAATTGCCAGGTTCTTGTGGCCTGGTTTGGCCTCTGTTGGAAACAGGATGCTGGGCTTGATGGACCCTTGGTCTGACCCAGTATGGCAATTTCTTATGTTCTTATTCCTATTAAGAGGGTAGATAGAATTTTGTTGTTGCTGCTCAATTAATTTACAGTTAAAGGACTTGTGATTTCTGCAGATTGTGAAGGAGTGGCCCTACTTCCCTTTCTTAACCTGGACTGGATCAGGCATTTATCCTAGTTCACCTTAAATGTTCTTTGAAGTGCCTGAAAAGTATAATATAAACCAATCAAATAAATAAATCAATCCTACAGGGAAAGAGAGCTCTATGGGCGGAACCCTGCTGGGGAAGGATAAGAATATGAACCTAGCTGGGATCAGAAGACCCAGTGTCTCCAGGAGAGGAGCTCCTGTATATAGCTCTGTATGAAGGTATTATAAGAGTAGACTACTAGAAGAAGGTAGGCAATCTAAATACCAACAGAGAGAGAGAGACAATGTGTTTGAACAAGGCGTGGTCCGTACAGAGAGTGAAGCTACCAGAGTGCTCTGTAGTTGAAAAGAGGGTGGCCCTCCAGAAACAAGCAATACAAGTGTTTCAGGGCCTTCAGGTGGAACCACAAGAAAATGACCTGAAATTCCAGGCTGTCTGGGAAGTGCACAGAGTACATATAACTGCCTGTTTGGCAGAATTAAAGCTGGAAGAAGAGTGTGCACAGCCACTGAGTGAGTCACACTAAAAGCAGCCAAAGAACTGAAGCCAAAACAGATCTTGAGTTGCTAGCACAAGGTGACTACCAGGTGAATGAACCTGTAGAGACTGAGTCTAGACACGAGAGAGCTCATGGTAGAAAATCTTAACTTGGCCTGGGGAAGGCAACACAAACTGCCCAGAAGGGGGCAGTATAGAATGGCCTGCTGGATGCAGCATAGCTTAGCCTATGGAAGGCACTTCAGAGAAGCCAGTGAGAGACATGGCAGAGGAGCCAATAGGAAGCATTACAGAAAGCACTGAGAGAAGCATTGCAGAGACCCCAGAGAAAGGTGATACCGGGAGCCCAGAGAGGGATGCTGCAGAGGAGCCAGAGGGAGGCACTGCAGAAAGCCCGACAAAGATACTAAAGAGAGCCCAGAGGAAGGCACTGTAGAGTACCTAAAGGAGAGGAGTGCTTGTATACAGCTCTGCATGAAGGTATTGTAAGAGTACACTGCTAGAAGAAGGTAGGCAATCTACTAAGGTTTATGTTAGAGTACACTACTAGAAGAAGATAGGTAGTCTACTAGTCTATTTGATTTGCTGACTGAATGGAAGAATATAGTTTAAGATGCATGAAGGAAGACTAGATCAGCATGATTTCTGCCTCCAGACAGTGAAGATTACTCGGCTTTCCCACATAGATATTCCAAATATGTTGCCTTTAGTAGGAGGTATTCTTGTTTCTGTTCTTCTACAGAATCTACCTCATGCTGGTCTACAAGCAAGTGGCACCTGGTCAAGAAAAGGCCATCGCAAAACATGCTACTGTGTTACCTTTCTCTTTGATTACTGATTTTTAATCCCATATAAATGTGAAATGTTGTTAATAATATACTGTTCTAGGTTTAGTGTTAGGTATTTGTTTAACATAACATATGAAATCTTTTATAAAAATTACAAAATATTTAAAATATAAATAAGTTGGTGATCTTTGCACTTCCTTGGATGATTAATGCAACATGTCCATCAACTCATGTTTCTTTTTGGTTTTGAGAAATTCGATTCAACCATTACTATTTTCTAGGATTTGGAGACAAATTGCTTTTAGTCTCTTTTTCCTTAAATATTTCAAAGAT
Source organism: Rhinatrema bivittatum (assembly GCF_901001135.1). Lineage (NCBI taxonomy): Eukaryota > Metazoa > Chordata > Amphibia > Gymnophiona > Rhinatrematidae > Rhinatrema > Rhinatrema bivittatum. Next base: position 69,100,904 of record NC_042618.1, on the reverse strand, counting down.
TCATGGCCTTGTTTCCCTAGCTCAGGGAGCCCCATGGCCTTTCTGAGGGGGTACTTCTCCATGACATTCTCCACATGGAGATGAAATGTGGTAATGTGGTTTTGTGGTATATGGTGTTTCATGAGGTTTTTCTCTATTATTCCCTGCAGATGCAGACATGGGAGAGCATACCCTTGAACAGTGGTTCTCAACCGATGTGTTGCGACACACCGGTGTGTCACCAAGCACTCGCAGGTGTGTCACCACACTTCCTGGTCCCCCACTGGCCCAGCTGCTCCTCCTGCTCCAGCAAAATGGAACTCTTCCTCCGCCCGGGCTTATAGCTTGGGTGGAACACGGCAGGAGAGCTGGAGTCAGTAGCACCAGTAAGGTCTCTTCTTCCTGCCCCCGCAGCTCAGAAGAGGCATTTCTGGGGATGTGTTTAAGTTGCGAGGGAGAAGAAACCAGCATGCATATGTTCAATTTTCAAATGGACACATACCCTTCTCCCCTCCGTCGGCCGTTTGCACAAATAGCAGGCGCAAAATCCAGAGCCGCTTTTAGCACATGTACCTTGCAACTACTAATTTTGAAAGGGAAAGGACAAATCAATGATATAGTGGGAAAAGTAAATTTAGGTTTCAGATAAAAGAATTCACTAACCTAAGGTCACACACAGGCTCACTGGTTAATTCCTTAGTACTAATAGTCTTGCTGGTTAAAGGAGAGGTCAGTGAATTTGTGTAAAACTGTATTTCACAACTGAATGGAAGATTAGGCTGGTCAGATTCTGAGTGCACTTCATCTGTCATTCAAAACTTCTAAAAATTTGCAACAGGAGAACTGATTTACAAACGCCACTACTCTCCTCACCGCCCCCCAGCTCAAACACAGTTAAAAGCGTCCACTGGAAATATTTCTGCCCCGGATTTCAGGAAGATGGCGTTTTTTTTTCCTTCTCCTTTTCAAAGTTCAAAAGCAGTTGTGACTCTGCCTGCGGTTTTCAAACTCATTGTCCCACACAGTTTGTGAGCTACAGGTGTCAGCAGGTCCATCATATTCAGCCGCTTCTGATGAGTCTCTTGCGCTTCCTGTTCTAACATGAACTATAAAGTGTAACACAGCAAAACATGTGATGACAGTAAGTATCACACTGCCCTTCGCTTAGCCTTCATAATCTTACATTTCAGATGGGGCTTGCTTTTTTTCCAATTCTCCCTTCTGATGCCATAAGAATTTTGCTGTGGGCAGGGGAATGAAATCCCTTGTCATGGGTAAAGGTGGTGCATCTGCTGATGGCTAGCTCAGGAAGAAGGATGTCAGCTGTGGTCATCTGCCCCCTTGGAGGAAAGGTGCTAACTTGCAAATATCCAGTACTATGAAAGCCAGGACAATCTAGAAACAGGGGAAACACATTTTATTTTTCCAGCTATTTAGCTTACTATACAATTTTTGTTTTTGTTTTAAAGCAGTAGGTACATCCTATCCACTGCAAAACCAAATGTGCAAAGCATTTGAGGGCTGAGGGAGGTGACTGAGGTGAGAAAGAGGGAAGGAAACAAGGAGAGAGCGCGCTGACTTGGTTCATTTTTCGTAAAGAGGCCATGAAAATTAAAAACCACAGCTCAAGTCACAGAACTAACTTCTAGGAAAATAGGAGGTGATCAGTTCTAGCATTTTTCTGAGTTCTCCTGTCTCCTCCTCAACACCTAGTCAGGAAGAAAGTCACCAACTAGCAATGAGATCATCATTCCAGGCAAAGCACCTGCAATGGGAACCAGTCAGATACTGCTTGTGCCAAGCTTTAGTGCAATGCAAGGAGAAGGAAGACATGAAAATCCATAAGTCACTCACACTCTGCAAGTGTTACACTCTGTAAATTATCGCTGTTGTAGTGTGTGTAACCCAGCCATCCTATCAGGTTACCAGGAAGCCCTGAGACATGTCATGGTAGTACAGTTAGGGGGTAATTTTCAAAAGGAGTTACATGCGTAAATGTAGCTACTATTGTAGAAATTTTCAAAAGCCATTTACTCAAGTAAAGTGCACTTATGTGAGTAAATCCTATAGACAAGTCAATGGCATATATTGTAGCAATTTTCAAAAACCCACTTACTCAAGTAAAGTGAATTTACTCCAGTAAACCGGGTTTTTACTCGAGTAACTAGTTGGGACATCCCTCTGGTTTGTTTTTGGAATTTAAGATTTTTCATGGTAGGAGCCTTGTGAAAGGCTGTACACCACCTGGATTCAGGGAATTGGGAACCCTGTTTCTGGGGCTGTGCAGCTTAGGGAAGACCTGCCCTCCAAACCTTATCCAGGATGGGAGTGGCAATGACATGAGCAAGGAGGAACTCCGGTGTTAATATTGTTTGAAAGGGAAAAGGACTTTGAGTTGTAAGATCTAGAAGGAGGATTGGTTTTTGGCTGCCCCTTCCTTCCTGTATTGGAGCAGGGTAAGTCACCTGTATCCAGGGATCCCTCCCAACAGAGATCCAGAGGAGAGACTGAACTGAGAAAGAATACAAAAGATCCTGAAGATCTACTAACCGTGAATAAAAAAATTACAAAGACCATTGAGGATACCCATCCGGAGTCTTCACCCCTGGGGTGAGAAAGATTTGGACTCTCTGTGCAGAGATAGGGATTTTCACATTTTTTTTTACCAATTTGGAAGCGGTCTCCCTCCCAACTAAGGGATACTCTGCCCACCTAAGAATTCTAGTTCTCCAAGCCCTCAAGGCTAGAAGTTTGTTTGACCTTGGTATAAGATATTCCTGCACAGATAGAGAAAAAGGACTGTAAAGAAAACAAAGAAGCTTGAGGTACTGGAACATATTTATTGTGCCATTATTGATCACTAATAAACAGTAAAGGCTTTCTTTTGGACACTTACCCAATGGCTCCACAGTGCTTCTTTGGATACACACACAGTGAAGAAAGTTACTCCTCTCCCAGGGATAACATTAAGGAGTCAGTCACCCCTAGCACTTGGGCCCTGAAAGTAAATCTTTCCCCCCATAAAAGAATCCACACCCTGGGGAAAGAGCCAACAGGAAGAGCTAGTCAGCTGTCCCTGCCCCAAAGAACTACAATTAAGTTTATGGCCACACCAAAGTGTGACATAACTCCTGAGGTGGGGTTACATATAGAATTTTACAATTAAAACAGGAAAACCAAACATTCCCTGTCAAGGAAAAATTAACCCTCATGAATAGAAATACATTATCCAAAGAAGTAAAAAATTGAAAAGAAGAATTAATAACCATTCAGACATTTTAGTCCAAAATATTTATTTATTTTATTTGGGGAGAAGTCAAGAAAATGAATAAACAGTAAAAGGAAAATGACTACAATAGGGGCAAAGGTATGACATCGGCTGGTCAGCACCATTTTGCAAATGGCGGTGCCAGGCCGGGAGCCTTAGAGTAGTGCTCTAGGCCATACTGGACCACCAGGGCTTGCTAGGTAAGGGACATGGGATTGGGAGGTGACTTAGGCTACAGGGGACGTGAAGTCTGGTGGGATTCAAAGAGGGGAAAATGCTTGAGTGGGGCCTTCCCCCGGGGACTCATGTAAATCATGTAAATCAAATAACGTGGCTTGCCTCAAAATTCACAAGCCAAGTTATTTAATCTAAATTTAGCTTCAATTCAAGAACTGTAGCTAACTTTCCTTGGGAGCACCGGTACATTAATGATGTCTCGATGCTCCCAGGGCGGTCATTTAAAGGGCCCAAGAGTCCCAAACAGTTCCCCTTACCCCAGGTTTCTTTAGAGACCCCTATCTCACCCACTTTTGCTGCCCCTTGAGGCAGCTGGTTAAAAAAGACAATTATTTTCAAAGTTAAATTATTTTTTTAACCAGTTGCCTCAAGGGGACACAAAGGTAGGCTTAATTTTCACCACAGATGCCATCATAACTTTCAGCAAGAGCTGAAGAGATTTTGTTGGCTACTTCTTCCAACTCTTCCAACTGAAATGCTGTTTGAGGATCAAGGAAAGTCAGGACTGATCCATTGTAGCTCTGTGCACCTGCTCCAGCCTGGTACAGGCTTTGGCCCTGCCAATGAGTTATGTCGGCAGCCATCCAGCTACTTCATTTTTGCCGCAGATGCCGCTGGATGGCTCATCACTGTAGCTCACCTAAGGGGCAAACCAAAGAGGATCATCTCTTAGAGAGCCCCTTAGGAAGACCTTCAAAGCAGCTGGAGCTGTTTTTATCATGGGTTGATTATTATTTTGTTACATTAGCTGTATTTAACTTTCTCTCTTTTATTTTCCATGTTTTTCTTTTTCAGTCAAAATAATACGTCTGTGAAACACAATGACTACAAATAGGATGGCCATCCTATTCAGGTAGTTGTTGGGAGGGAAATTTATGTAAGTAGCTTTTGTTTTAAGTTGGCCAGGTCTCCATATAGGAATCTGGTGTCTAAGAATCAATCTGGTTTTAATATTTCAACTATAATGAAGAAGACTAGATATAATACTAAGAATGACCTTTCATCTTTTTCTCATAAACAACACTGCAGAGACTTAAAAAGATTTCTAATTCCTGCCCTTCTTGTGCAAAATGGATTCAGTCTTGCTAAGCCTTCCTCTCAGGTTGATTTACTTAATGTTAGGTTTGCCAGAATCAACTTAACTTTGATAGAGGATTTGCTCAGTGACCACCAGCTCAATGAGCTATACCACTCAGTCATGGGATAAAGACATTGTCCATATTTTACAAATATGCCCCCTAGGTTGTACTGGTTTATCCATCTCTCAAATCAAGATTTGCCAGCCATGTGGTTCTGACTGCATCCTATCAGAGGCTGATATTTAACCAGCTAAGTGGCAGCTGTTGAATATCCAGCTATGTTCAGCAGCCACTACTTAGCCGGATAAGTATTTAATCTGGCTAAGTAGATAGCCAGATATCTTGGGGGCAGATTAAGGCGGGGCAACAGCCAGTTATCTTATCCGGATAAGTACCTATATTCTGCCTTCTCCATTTAAGTTAACCAAATAAGTTAGCCCTGCTCAACAGTAGGTCTAACATTATCTGGATATAACTTATCCAGCTAACTAGAAATTATCCATCTAAGTAGCCCATTTCGGACTTATCCAGGTTTACAAAATAGCCAGACAAGTAAAAAAAAAAAGAAAAAAGTGCTATTTAGCCGACTAATAGGGTCATTTATCAAATTGCATTATGGTATTTCCGCATACGTTAAGCAACTTTAATGCATGTGAAAACGCCTTTACCGCCTGCGATAGCACCATAACAAGATGCAAATCTGAAAAAGAGGAGGAGTTAGGGGTGGGAATGGGCTGGGCACACAGTTTTGCAAAGCCCTACCACTGTTTTTGTCCATGCCAGAGAGAGAGAGAGAGAGAGCCAGAGTGCCCTCACACTAGATAGGTATTTATATCTCTATGGGAAGCCACCTAGTAACTCGAGGTGAGGTTTAGGTATTAGTGTAGGGGTTAGGGGCCACTTTGACATTCAAAGTGAGACGTACTGTTGCGACCGTCGCTGCCCGATGTCTCCACTCCGCCCACCTTACCTCTTTTGCGACTCCCTCTTTGGTTGATGGAAGTTTGGCTGCCGCAGCGTCATCTTGCCGTTCTCCTCTGGCTTCCCCGGACCGGCTAGACGCTGCCTTCCACCATGTTCTCCTCAAGCCTAAGGGCGCGCGCGCGGCCCTGACTCAAGTACCAGCTGTGGTGCAAACCTCAGGGGCGTCCCCCTGAGATGATGTCATCAAGCCCGGTTATTTAAGGTCTTCAATTTTGCTAGCTCTTCGAGTTAGCAACGGTTTACCTAGCTTCCTCCATCAGGTATCACTGTGGATAGGATTTGCTCTCCACATACCTTGCTACTCTGCCTCCTCAGACTTTACCAGAGGTACCCGCTCCTCGGGGGCCTCGCTCTCTCTTGCTTTTCAGGTCGCAGTCTGGAACCGGTACTCGCTCCTCGAGGGGCCATGTTCCCGGACCTGCTACCGAATACTACTTCTGCCAGGAAGTCACCGCTGCCTACAACACCAGTGAGATACCATCTCTCTCTCAGAGCTTTCCCTGGAACCAGGTACTTGCTCCTCGAGGGCCTACTTCATTCCAGCCCCTGGGCTGCTTCAAGAGACTATTGTGTGAGTGTTACCATCAATGTTCTGTTCCTGAACTCTGCATACTCTGCCTATTCACTATACTCAGTTTCTCTACAGCTCAGCCATCCTGGGATCGCTGTTCCAGTGCCTGAGGGACTACAGCCCAGCCGGGCTCTTCCAGATCACTACTGCCACCTCCGGTGGTCCACTATACAGTTTAATAAAAGATCTAGTGTGTGTCTGTCTCCCAACTCTGAGCCTGACCGGTGGCCTCTCTCGGGATCTTCCCCCGGGGGTGTGGTCATCTGCCACCGGCCCAAGGATCCACCCACAATTATCACAAATAATAACACTTACGAACAGCATAGTGCTCTCTTATGAAGATTTGATGACCTTCGGAGTGAGGAAACTCAGCCAAAGATGAGATTTGTGCAATGTTCTCTCAACCTAGCTTGATGGACTCTCTACCTGGGTAACAATATGGTTAGACTCTCTCTCTCTCTCTCTCTCATCTTGTATGCAGGAAATACAGCAATTCCGAAATGTATCACAAATTGTGAAAAGGTTAGCGTTTCGCATAGGTATTAGTGCACTTTGCGATAAACTGCCTATTACCATAAAACACATCCCTTTTGCTATTACATTTATTTATTTATTTATTTCGTATTTTTTTATATACCGCGGCACGTTGATAACATCACCTCGGTTCACAATAAACAGTAAATCAGCAACAAGCTTTACAGTCAATATGAGAACGAAATCAGGTGTACATAATACATCAAAAAAATTAAGAACAAAATAAGAACACAATAACATATTTAGTGCATTTTGATAAATCCAGGCCTAAGGGGGTTATTTTCCAAGCCATGATAGTCTCTTATCGTGGCAGTAAGATTTAAATTAGGGGGAGGGGAGGAGTCGGGGCGGAGTTAGGGAGGGAATTATGGAAATCGGATGCGGCACCGCTGCCAGCAATAATGTTTCAAACATTATCACCGGCAGTAGCGCGGGGAATAGCACCACCTTTTATGGTGGTGCTCTGCCTGCGATAGCCTGCAGCTGGCCACACTGCAGCAGGTGAAACTGCACCGCCATGGTGCGGCCAGCTGCAGGCTATCGCCTGATTGCCCCCTACTTCACCCCCCCCCTCCCTCCCGCCCTCTGTAGCTCAGGGTTCATCGTTCCGCACAGAAGGATGAATCCTGGCCTAAGTCAGATAGCTGGATAAGTAAAGAATCGCTACATATCCATCTAAATCTGATAGCTGGATAAATAGGGCTGTTAGACTTATCCGTCTATCTGACTTAACCAGATAAGTAGCATTTTAAGACTTATCCGACTAGGTAGCACTTTATTTTTTTTACTTATCTGCTATCTTACATACCGAGATAAGTCAGACAGTGAAGTAGCGCTTTTCAGACTTATCTGGCTAAGAAGTACCTGCTGCTATTTAGCAGGATAAATTGGAATATAGCTAGATAAGTGCTGTTATTTATCCAAATAAGTTCAAATTTGTCCATCAAAGCAGCGGAAAAAGGTGCTACTTAGCCAGATAAGTCAGAATTTAGCAGAATAACTGTGAGCAAATGTTATACCCATGTATTTGTATGTCAGATTTTAAAGGGATAAGTATAATAATCATTGTTTCATTTTATTTGCTCCTGAGAAATTAAGAGCAATTCTCAATTTTAAGAGGCCTCTAACCTCTTCTCCATTGTTAACCTAGAGTTTTAATGGGCATAGATTTATTTACAGTCAGTTACATGCTATGCTAATTTCTTTTGAGTTCTTTGTATAATCTCCTTTTATTTTCTGATTCCTCCTTTAATGCTGTAATTTTAATTAATGGATGAAGGTATATATAATTGTTTCTGATTACTGTTATAATTTCTTTATTATTGCTATTATTCATATCATTATCCATGTATTTCCATGAAAGTTAATTCTTTGAATATTGAGCAAAATTATGATAAATAAAAAAAATTTCAAGGGATAAAGGAGAAGATTTTACTTGCATTATTTGGATGCATTTAACCCCCCATAAGTCAGTTTTTACATGCATAAGCCATTTTTCGGCGCCATTTTGGAAAATGGCGCCGGCTGAAGACAACAAGATTCAGGAGCAGGAGCCCGTTCCGGACCGCTGCCGTTCCGGACCGCCGCTGGACCCGCAGGTTATTTAAGTCATTTGGGGGGGGTTCGGGAGGGTGGGGGATTTAATTTAAAGGGTCGGGGGTGGGTTTTAGGGGGTTTTAGTGTGCCAGCTCACGATTCTAACGATTTATAACGATAAATCGTTAGAATCTCTATTGTATTGTGTTCCATAACGGTTTAAGACGATATTAAAATTATCGGACGATAATTTTAATCGTCCTAAAACGATTCACATCCCTAATTGTAACCATGTTAGAGCTGCTTCATGCAGGTTACCCCAGTCTTATTGGAAGCTGATGCAGTCTTACCACTACTTTCTATCCCATTGGCCTGTATTTTTCCCTTTTTAGTCTTCTAATGTTTCATATTATTGAGCAAACACTTACTACCGATGTTAGTATTCATGAACACTTGACACCTAATCTGTTTAAATTACACTGGCTTCCAATAGTTTGGTGGGTGAACATAAGAAACACAAGGCTTGCCATACTGGGTCAGACCAAGGGTCCATCAAGCCCAGTATCCTGCTTCCAATAGTGGCCATGCCAGCTCACAAGTGCCTGACAGGATCCCAATGGGTAGATATAGTCCAAGCTGCCCTCAATAATTGTTAATGGACTTTTCCTCCAGGAACTTGTCCAAACCTATTTTTAAATGCAGCTATATTAATAGCTTTCACCACATCCTCTGATGAAATTTAAAAAGATTATGATAATTTTTAAAGTAATTTCTGAATCAGCACCTGTTTGTCCTAAATCAACTATTAGGCTGTTTGCTTCTAAGAGTTTATTACATGTGCTATCTGTAAAGCAGGTGCGCCATGCAAAATCTAGGGAATGACTATTTGGGGTGGCAGGCCCTGCACTTTGGAATCTATTAGCTGATAATCTGAAATCTGAAAATTCTATCCTATAATTTCCTAAATTATTAGAGATGTATTTGATAAAGGAAGCCTTTAATGACTTGCTGTAGACAAATGTCCGATATTTAATTCTGCATTGTGTCTCACTTGGAAGTGCTTTTTTCTTTGTCCTATTCAAGTACATGAGATTAAATCCTTGAAGCTGCGTTTAGCTGGTAGAAAAAGCAATGTACAGATGTTTAATGGGAAGTACTTGTAAAGGCCTAAACAGGAATAATACTGTGCAAAAAGCGATTCAAGTTGTCACAGGTATTGTATGATGCAAATTCTGTGTTTGATTCACAAGCTGTATATTGTCTGGTCTTGTTTGTTTTTTTACTGTTTTTAGTGTTTACTTTGATTCTGTTTTTTATAATTATTGATTAATTTTATATATTTCATTATGTTTTTATGTATACTGATAAATTTTAGTATTTTATTAGGTATATTTATTTTTATATAATCTAGAATGGGAGATAGTGCAGGTTATAAATAAATAAATAAGCCCCTCTTTCATTTCTTTTACCTGTTTCTACCCCCCCCCCCCCCCCCTGCCCTTACCACAGCCCTCTGTCTGTCCTAAGCACATTTAAATTCTATCACAGTTTTGGTTTGCTATTCCAAGCATCTACCACCCTCTCAGTAAGGAAGTATTTTCTCATGTTTCCTTTGTACCTTCCTCTCTGTAACTTCAATCCAACATAAACTTTACTAGAGAATCTTCAAACATGGAAAACTGTTCATTTACTGGCACAGTTGAATTCTTGTTGTTTTACATCCCACACGATTACAGTCTGAGCAAAAAGCCATTCTGAATTTAACCACAGTTACTATTAACACCTACATTACAAGAACATATATTTATGCTTAGCTCTAAAAGAGCACTGTGCATGGTGTTGCTCAGCAAGTCCCACCATGGAATGAATTTTCAAAAAAGTTAAACAGAAGCTCTTAGGGTACACAAGATGAAATGCTATGCCACAGTCCTTTTCACTTCATGAAATACTTCATGCACTTAGCTCAGGAGACCAGCACTTAGAGAGATTGAGTTTAACATGGTATCAAAACAGGAAGCAACTGAAGGACTAAAATGTACAGAGACCAGATCACTTAGGTGGCAGTGAACCACAGTTTCTCTAACACAACCTGTAGTCAGACCATAAATATTGTATAATTCCTGGGTTATTTTGGTCAGGCTATCTTTCTCTGTTCCAAAATTGTTGATTTTTGTAAACATATCAGATCCTCTTACTGCCTAAAATATTTGGAGTGAGATTTAAATTTTGGGCAAAAATAAGCCAAAAGTGCAAAAAGTGTGCACATAGATTTGCATGCACAATTTTTAAACAAATCATCTTTTACCCAAGAATTTAATTTTCTGCAATTTCTGGGAAGGAAAAATTTCCACAGAAAAATGACACAAGCGCAGCTCCTGTGCCTTGATATATTCTATTCAAATCTGTGCAGAGACAATTAGTAGGCCATCCAAAACACTGATCTGAAGTCTGGGCATGCTTCTGGCAAAATATGAAAGAGAGAGAGGAGGACCAAGAATCAGCATGGAGCTGGCAAGAAATGCATAAGTCCCTGGCTGAGCAGTGTAGCCCTCCTATGGAGGTTATGAAAACTACACAAATGGAATCTCCATGCTAGAGAACCAGAGAAGTCAAATTCCATGGGGATCCCTCCTTCTTGGAATACATGGAATAAGGAGTCCCCCAAGATCTGGGAATCTGAGCACAAAGGACACAATTAAGGTATCAAGATGAGATCTGCTCCACCAGGAGAAAAAGACATCAGTCACCACTGCAGTATCCTCCTAGCTTTCTGAATGGGCATAGTCCTCCTACTTCCAGTCTCTTAGCAATTCTGGGTAACTTAAAACCATTCTGGACATTAACAACTGTAAACGTCAGTGAAAATACAGTTAAAATAAACTGGAAATACACTTTCTGCATAGTCTGAAATTGTTGAAGTCCTAGCTTTTGAAAGTACACCTTTACAATTTGGCAAGACACCTGAAATCCACTACAACACTTTCTGACCAAATCCTCCTGAACTCTTTATTTGTTTGGAGCTCAGCCACCCAAGCAAAAATAACTGGAAAAGGCACTGGGGAAACCTTTGTGCAAATCTTAGACTTACCAGTTTGGGACAAAATCCCATAATATTTTTTGCTGATATTTTTCCCCTCCAGAAGTGGCAGAAAATGAGATGCTTGAGTAAAACATACACTACTTCAATAATGTGCAAGGATACTGACTTGTAGGCATTGTGCATATATTCTACTCTATTCTCAAAATATAAATCTGGAAGTCCATATTCAAAAGCCTAGATGGATAAACTAACATGTTGGATATTTCAGCCCCTCCCTGGAATGCCCTCAAAACATCCCTTTAGAATTTAGACGGATAAGGGCTGAATTTTTCTCGGTATGTCATTTAGGGGTTCCTTCTCAATAGCTTTCGCACGCGAAAAAGAACTTTTCGCGTGCGATAGGGTGATCGGGGCAGAGTCGGGGCGGAGTCGGCCCCGGAACAGGAGGAGTCGGGGTGGCACCGGGGCCAACGCTGCGGAGACATCGCTGGCGGCGAAAGGTAAGAACCCTTATCGCCGCCAGTTTCGTGCCAAATAACTACATCTTTTATGGTGTAGTTATTCGGTGCGAAAGCCAGCAGCCAGTGCACCGCAGTGGTGCTATGGCTGCCGGCTTTCGCAGGTGCCCTCCCCCGCTTTGCCCCCCCCCCCCCGCCCCCCTGGTACCGCTAGATTCACTAGTCTCGCACTATTCTTGCAGAGTACTTTCAAAAGCTAGGCCTTCAATAATTTTAGAGAATAGTGAATCGCGCGGTACCAGGGGGCAGGGTGGCAAAGCGGGGGGGGGGGCGGGCCTGCGAAAGCCGGCAGCCATCGCACCACCGCGAAACTGGCGGCAATAAGGGTTCTTACCTGTCGCCGCCAGCGATGTCTCCGCAGCATCGGCCCCAGTGCCGCCCCAACTCCTCCTCTTCCGGGCCCGACTCCGCCCCGACTCTGCCCCGACTCTGCCCCGATCAACCTATCTATTGAGAATGAACCCCTAAATGACATAGCGAGAAAACTTCAGCCCTTATCTGTCTAAATTCTAAAGGGGTGTTTTGAGGGCATTCCAGGGAGGGGCTGAAATAACCAGCTAACCTAGCCAAATATTGGGTATATCCAGCTAGATTAGTGGGATAACTTTAGACCTGCTCAGAAGCAGGTCTAAAGTTATCCAGTCTCGTGTGGCCGGATAACATGCTACTCAACCAGATATCTTTAACAATATCCAGCTAAGTAGCACTGTCAAAAGGAAAAGTATTAAACTAAGAGTGGTCCATTCCCCCATTCAGCCCCCCCCCCCCCCCCACCACCAAATATATTTATAGGCCCTGTCGGGCCGTGCCTTCTTCACCCTCTCACTCCTCAAAATTTTAAACAGCCCCCCCTAGTCCCGGTGTAATCACAATGTTAACATCTGACAGCCCCTCTCCCTTCCTTCCTAAGCACAAGGGTCTACTAACTAATCGGACCCCCACCCCTTCCCCCTTTTTTCAACCCTCCTGACCCCCTCCCCCATTACCTTTAATAAGATTGCAAGGAGCAAGAGACCCTTTGCCCTATTCCCAATGCCTCTGCAAAGCTCTAAAACAGCGCTGGAAGTGTAAACTTACATTAAGCTTTGCACTTTCAATGCTAGAGGCAGCACTGAAAGGGCATTTGGCGAGGGGGTTCAGCTGAAGGAGGGGATGGCCCATTCTCTTTGTTTAATACTTTTCCTTTTGACAGTGCTACTTAGCCAGATATCGTTAAAGATATTCAGTTAAGTGATCGTTATCCAGCCACACGAAGCTGGATAACTTTATAACCCAACTGGCTATATTCAAACATAGCTGGATAACTTTAAGCAAGTATGTTGTTCAGTGGGTCATTTATCCTGGTCATTTCCAACTGGAGAAGACAAGATGAAAGCATTATTAGAACTGGCATTGTTGTATTCTCAGAAAAATATTACTCATGGGTTGAATCCAAAATTTATTAGCCACAGATCAAGATGCTTTATCTTTCCAACTAATGATCTATGAGTCATTAGAACCTCTCATCTAGTGATCCATGTTCCACTTTGTTTTTTTGTTATGTCACATGGTGATGGGTCATTCTAAGGCAAAGGTCTTAAACTTCAGGAAAGGTAACTTTGTTAAAATGGAGGAGTACCTCAAAGGTTCCTTAGCTGGAGGGGAAAATCTAGGGGAAGTAGAAGAGGAGTGATCAAAACTAAAAGCAGATATTGTAAAGGCAACAACCTTTGTATTAGGTAAAGGTTTTGTAAAGGTAAGTGGAAAAAGAGGCAGCTATGGTTTTCTAATGAAGTAGCTGAAAAGGTAAGGGGAAAAAAAGTTGGTATTGATAAACTACAAGCGATCAAAGAAAGAGGAAGACAGGAAACAATAACTGGAAAAGGTAAGAGAAGCCAGGAAAGTAGTCATGAAAATTAAAATTCAAATGGAATAAAAAAATAGCAACTACATTAACTTTTAAGATAAGTTAGTGTTAGGAGGAAAAATGCAAAATTGGCATTGTGAGACACAGAGAAGAAGGGAAGGAATATGTAGAGGCTGATGAGGAAAATGCAGACTTGCTTAGCAAATTTTTTGTTTTTGGTGTTTACTGAGTGAGGGCCAAGAGTAGGACTACTGAAAATGGACACAAGATTGGAAGTGAGGTAAACCTCAAACAATTTTCAAAAAAGAGAGTTCATAAGAACCTAGCTAAACTTATGTATTTATTTATATATATATATATGTTTTAAAAAAAAGTTTCTATGCTATCTCCCTTGGCCAACATTAGGAGCGCCCAAAAGTGGTGCACGATAAAAATTAAGAGAAAATTAAAAGTAGTTAAAGCAATGGGGCTGGATGGGATACATTCAAGAGTTTTAGGAGAAATTAGAGAAGTTTATGCAGCTCAGCTGGTTGACCTTTCCAATGTTTCTTTAGAGTCTGCAGTAGTTTCAGAGGACTGGAAACTGGCAGATGTGTTTCCTCCTCACAAATGTGGAAATAAAGAGGAAGCTAAGAATTACAGGCCAGTTACTCTGACCTCTGTGGTGAAAAAATTAATGGAATCGCTTATATAACAAAGGATAGTACAGTTTCTGAGGTCCAATGGATTACAAGATCCAAGCAGCATGTTGTTTCTTTTTTTGTCAGACAAATTTGATACATTTCTTTGGCTAGATGACCAGAGAGTAGAATCAAGAGAGAGCGTTAGGTGTAGTGTACTTGGATTTCAATAAGGCCTTTCACATGGTTCTGCATAGACGATTTTAAATGTGGTACCCCCTTGGGTCAGCCACTAGATGCCCCTAGGTCCCTGTTTAGGAACACTATCCCTGTGAGCCTTCCATCCTCTTCAGCCCCTCCCAACTTGGAGGGCTGGGATAGGTTGCCTCAGCCTATTTACTGAAGCCATTTTACTATTCAGTGTGGTCATTTTTATGTAGCCTCAGTGCAGTGAGGATGTCCCTTTTTTACTCCCTGGTGAGGCCTCCCAGCCTTAGCATCCTTTTTGCTTTTTAAGAGAACGCTCATTGTGCACTCCCTGCCAGTGAGATAGATTTTTGGATCAGATTCCTTTTGAGGACTATTATTCAGAGGACTGAAGATCCTTGAGCTTCACTCTACTCCCTAGGTGGGAAAGATCGGTGATAGCACCTTATGAATGAAGTTTTGATGGCTGAAGATGTAACCAGAAGTTTGTGGGGAGGTTTATTGACTCACCCCTCCCATGGTAATCCATAGCTAGGATAGCCTGGCTCCTGTGTTCTAAAGACTTTTCCTGCAAGAGAAGTCACTTTTACCAAGACTGAGAAGTAAGGACTAAGATCTATGAAATTCCCCCACCGGATCTCCAACCCATGGGACTAGGACAGGCTGGGTGTCTGTGAAAATGTGCACTCAGGTAGCACTTTTTCACATTTGAGGGGTCCCCTCCAATAGGATTCACGTTTGGCTGCTGAGAAAGCTTTGTGCACTTTAAAATCACCATGGAAAGTTTCACTCAGATACCTGAAATTAAGGACACCTATCCAGAAGAAAATCACATCTGTACCAGTCAGCTGTACTTTCACCTTTATGGCACAAATGAACTTTAATTTAAATGTTAAAGAATCAGTACACTTTTAATTTAACATGCAGAGCCTTGCATCCCAGCATCTTACCCCTTGGGATGCAACATCTAACAGCACATACAGAAAGAAACATACCTCTGCATGGGCAGTTTTACGCACATTATAGCCTTATCACAGCTTACGAAATGTTCCTCTAAGTCTGTACCTGAAGTAATGGAGGATGAAGTAACTTGCCCAAGCAAGCAATGTGATTTGAACCTGGGCTTTCTTGGTTCTCAGCTCACTGATCTAACCAGTTGGCTACTCCTCCACACTGTACACTGTTATAATCTGAGACTGCCCATCAAAACAGAACCAAAGTACAGTATTTCGGTTAGAAAGTTCATAAAGTGGTGACATAAAATTGCCAGACTAATTCTGATACCATTTTTGAACATTAATATGGTGCTGTAGAATAAGAAAATCTAAAATGCATATACTGCCAAATATTTTAAAATAGAACCATGTATCAGCACTGCAGCATGATTAAATGATCAGCAGCAGTATTTTGCACAGAAGGCAAACAACGAACTACCTTTAGAGGTTCAGACATTGGGAAACGTTATTCCCTCTGAAATATGTATCCTACGGATCTGAATTCATGTACTCTCGGGGGAAGGTAGATGGCTCTTGAGATTTTTATCACACATCATCCATTAGTCTCCTCTAATCTTGAGGGGAATCTGAAAGCTCCCATAAATATTCCCATACTGCCTGTTCTTTGCCATAATGGTACAATAAGTTATCCAATGCATAACATGGACATCTCTCAAAGACAAAAAGTCGAACTTGTAATCATTTTCATTTTTTAGATGACAGAATCATCGTTTCAACCATTAGCTGTAATTAGAGGCAACTGGATGACTAACAACATTTCCTTAAACCCAAGGGCAAAATGAACATCAGGCATCGGCCATCGAAGCGGATCACTGAAATTCTTCAGATATTGTAAATTTCTGGCTGCTGAGCTCGAAAATAAACCCCACAGCCCTCTCTGATTGAGACCAGGTGGCTAAATATAGCACACTAGCTCTCTTTTTTTTTTTTTTTACAATACAGACATAATTAGACAGCAGATTGTATGGCATACTGAGGGACATTACATTGACTATTCACTGGGTTTTTTTTCCACTGAACTCATAACTCATCAAACTAAGCAAGAAAAACAGGAAAAACAACAAAAACAGTCAACAGCTGCATCAGTCAGCAGGGGGTCAGAGGCCAGCCAAGAGTGAAGATTTGAAACGATTACTAGAAAATATAGTAGCAAATAACTTTTTACTTTTACCTCTACACAGTGTTCAGCACTATAGCATACAAGCATTACATTATATCCACCACTGCAGAAACTGCATAAATGAATAACTGTTAAATGACTGGATGGCTCTGCTTAGTTATTTAAGTCTCTAAGGGGCGGATTTTCAGAGCCCTGCTCGCCTGTGAGCCTATTTTACATAGGCCTACCGGCGCGCGCAGAGCCCCGGGACTCGCGTAAGTCCCGGGGTTCTCCGAGGGGGGCGTGTCGGGGGCGTGTCGGGGGGCAGGCCCGGTCGTCGCGGCGTTTTGGGGGCATGTCGGCAGCGTTTTGGGGGCGGGTATGGGGCGTGGCTACGGCCCAGGGCGGTCCGGGGACGTGGCCGCGCCCTCCGTACCCGCCCCCAGGTTGCGTCCCGGTGCGCAAGAGGCCCGCTGGCGCGCGGGGATTTACGCCTCCCTCTGGGAGGCGTAAATCCCCCGACAAAGGTAAGGGGGGGCTTAGACAGGGCCGGGTGGGTGGGTTAGGTAGGGGAAGGGAGGGGAAGGTGAGGGGAGGGCAAAAGGAAGATCCCTCCGAGGCCGCTCTGATTTCGGAGCGGCCTCGGAGGGAACGGGGGTAGGCTGCGCGGCTTGGCGCGCGCCGGCTATACAAAATCAATAGCCTTGCGCGCGCCGATCCAGGTTTTTAGCAGATACGCGCGGCTCCGCTTGTATCTACTAAAATCCAGCTTACTTTTGCTTGCGCCTGATGCGCCAGCAAAAGTAGGCCAATTCGCGCTATTTGAAAATCTACCCCTAAATGTGTTTATGACAGTTTGCCGATAGACTGCTGAACCAGCTTATTACCTAAGTTTGTAAGCATCTCTAAGCTTTTTACCAATATAGGGGCGGATTTTCAGAGCCCTGCTCGCCGGTGAGCCTATTTTACATAGGCCTACTGGCGCGCGCAGAGCCCCGGGACTCGCGTAAGTCCCGGGGTTTTCGGAGGGGGGCATGTCGGGGGCATGTCGGGGGCGTGACCGAGCGCAGCGGAGTTTTCGGGGCGTGTCGGGAGCGTTCCGGGGGTGGGCTCGGGGGCGTGGCTACGGCCCGGGGCGGTCCGGGGGCGTAGCCGCGCCCTCCGGACCCGCCCCCAGGTCACATCCCGGCGCGCTAGCGGCCCGCTGGCGCGCGGGGATTTATTCTCCCTCCGGGAGGCGTAAATCCCCCGACAAAGGTAAGGATGGGGTTTAGACAGTGCCGGGCGGGTGGGTTAGGGAGGGGAAGGTGAGGGGAGGGCGTTAGAGGATTCCCTCCGAGGCCGCTCCGATTTCGGAGCGGCCTCGGAGGGAACGGGGGTAGGCTGCACAGCTCGGCGCGCGCCGGCTATACAGAATCGATAGCCTTGCGCGCGCCGATCCCGGATTTTAGCGGATACGCGCGGCTCCGCGCGTATCTACTAAAATCCAGCGTACTTTTGTTGGCGCCTGGAGCGCCAACAAAAGTACGCCTATTCGCGGTATTTGAAAATCTACCCCATACTGTTTTACCGGCTGAGCATTTTTGACAGTTTTTTCTTTTGAAATGCGTTACTCCTAAATGTGGCCTATTTGCCCCCTTGATACAGCATTTCCACAAAACATGGCTTCTGTTGGGGCCGGGAATTTCTTTCCCTTCTGCTACCATCTGGCAACTTTTGATAATGTAAACTTTGTTTTGGAAGTTGAAGTCTCTGTTTAGCCTTATGAATAAAAATTTACCTTTGACCTGTTTTCATCTTGGTAGAAAATATCAGATATTTGCTGCACCTTCACTGTAATTTGAATTTGAATCCAGTGTGCTAGTTACTCCTAATTTTTATTCTTTTGTTTGTTTGTTTGTTTTTTAATATTTTTAATTAAAGCAGCAAAGTAAACATTATAGTAAATTTCAACCAAAAACATACAGTCATGAAAAATACATGAGGAAAGCATCACCCTTCCTTGCACCCAAGGAATATAAGCAAGAACATCCTCACTTGAGAAACACTACCATACCAAAGTGAATCGACAAATGCCACTTACATTTTTATTGTATACTAAATCTGATGAAAACCTTTATCCCTGTTTCCCCTCATACAACCCATTCATACCCCAGCCGTACAATCACCAATCACATCCCCCTCCCCAACTGCCCCCTCACTCACAGATCCCTGTATTATCACTCAGAATATTAACAACAGCACATTATCATTTTATATTCGTCGGCAGAGAGCTATGAAATGAAAAACAAAGATAGAGAAATAACCACCCAACCAGTGAGATGGTTAGGATACCTCATCAAGTGTACCTCCCCAGTTAACAAAATAGCCCAAGGATGATAAGTTGCTCAATGAAGACTTTCCAAGCCTCTACATACTTCTTCACAACTTTACGTTTTATGTTCATTACATCTAGCCACTCCATCTGCATGATTCTGGACATTCTTTGACTCCATAAATGTAAGGACTGTACTGCATCCCCTATCCAGTACAGAGGATACATTTACACGCCATTAGCAGCACAAGGTGCAAGAATTTCACATAATCTTGGTGCACTTTCAACAGGCCCTGAGGTTTCCCAGCTGAACTACCTCCTCTATCTTCAGGAGTGAGACCCTTGTGCAGACCTCGATCACTGATAATACTGCATCCCAAAAAGGAACAATTTTAGTACAAGTTAAAAAGCAATGAGAGAGGGTACCATTTTCAGTCTTGCATTTGACACATGTCGGGGAAGCAGACATTTTCATACCATGCCTCATTACATCATTGATGAAAGCATGGTGGAGCAATTTATCTTGCAACTCTCTCAAATCTGCATCTTTGATGTTCCTATACAAAGCTTGGAAATATCCCTTGAGAGAATCTTGAGCCACTGAAATCTCCAGCTCCCTGTTCCAATAGACACTAAGTGGCGGATTTTAAATGTCCTGCGCGCGTACAGGTACAGGAGGGGGCGTGTCGGGGGCGTGGCAGAACGACGTGGCGTTTCGGGGGCGTGACACGGCATTTTGCGACGCGGGCGTGGTTTCGGCCCGGGGCCGTGGCCACGGCCTCCGGACCAGCCCCCGGGACCGGAACACGGAGCGGGGCAGCCGGCCGGCGCGCGCAGATTTACGTCTGCTTTTCGCAGGCGTAAATCGTGGAATAAAGGTAAGGGGGGGTTTAGATAGGGCCGGGGGGGGTGGGTTAGGTAGGGAAAGGGAGGGTAAGGTGGGGGAGGGCGAAGGAAAGTTCCCTTTGAGGCCGCTCTGAAATCGGAGCGGCCTTGGAGGGAACAGGCAGCGCGCGCTGGGCTCGGCGCGTGCAGGTTGCACAAATGTGCACCCCCTTGTGCGCGCCGACCCCGGATTTTATAAGATACGCGCGGCTACACGTGTATCTTATAAAATCCAGCGTACTTTTGTTTGCGCCTGGTGCGCGAACAAAAGTACACGATTGCGCAATTTTTAAAAATCTACCCTTAAGGGAACTCAAATGGTGTGCTTTTAGATTTTTTCTAAATAACTTATGCAAATTTGAGTTTCCTTAGTTTCTATTGGAGCAGGGAGCTGGAGATTTTGGTGACTCCAGATTCTCTCAAGGGATATTTCCTATTCCACGCGCAGGTCCCCAGAGGCAGGCAGAGTTCCAGAGACTCAATGTGTGGATAAGACAATGGTACAAGGAAGAGAGATTCAGTTTTGTAAGGAACTGGGGAACCTTTTGTGGAAAGTGGAGTCTTTCCAAAGGGATGGGCTCCACTTTAACCAGGGTGGAACCAAGCTGCTGGCGCTAATCTGTGAAAAGGAGTTGGAGCAACTTTTAAACTAGAACAAAGGGGAAAGCCGACAGTCGCTCAACAGTGCATGGTTTGGACGGAGGTATCTTCGAAGGATATTAATGAAGCATTAAAGATAAAACACAGACATATGAAAACACAACATAAATATTGTATAGATAAAATGATAATAACAATGGAAAAGATGAATCATAAAATTGTGTAAAAATGCATACATAGATAGAATAATGACAATGGAATTAAATATTAAAATTATGTAACGAACAAAAGAACACTGAAAAAAACACCATATCAGAATAGAAACAGCAATACAAAAATTTTTTTTGAAAAAACTTAATCGGGTTCTACCTGAGCGTTTCAATAACCGTAATCACGTGATGGTCCGGATAATGTCAACACTGTACTTTCATTTCTATTAAAATGTAAAAGAAGGTCAACTAGATATTCAAAAGAATCAATATATTAGTATGTAAATGGGGGTCAGCTATATGTTATATTGGTATGGGTTAGTATCTGTTAAGAACCCAATCATTTCCAATTAAAGATGTACAAAAATCTATTTAAAGGAAAGAATATAAACTGACTACAGGACGAAATATCAAAAGGAAAAAAATATCAAAAGGAAAAAAAGGGGAAAAAAAGCAAATCAAAATCATCTAAGCAACCAGTGAGTGCATATTAATCAACAGCATTCGTCTCCTCCGAATGAAAAGTGAACCATTTTCTCACGGATAGGAACGCCATTCAAAATAAATGACATCAATACAGCAACATTTACTTATAAACAAAAAGGAGATGTGTATTATAACTCATTGGAAAAATCAACGCTCAAATATTGAATGATGTACAGAAAGTACACTACCAAAGTGCTATTCATATCAATGAGAGTTGAAATGTGATCGCATGCGTGGAGAAAAAGACAAAGTTAATAAATAAATGTGTCAAAGGGTAGTGGACGTGTCTAAACTCCTCTCAATGTGTGTTTTAAATTATGATGTCAAGCAAAAACTCTAAAGGTTAAAACTACAAAAAGATTGAAAATAGACTTACATGTAGTCTGTACACCGGCAACACGCGTCTCCCTACAGAGAGGTGTAAAGGATTCAAACGCTGTCAAAAGACGCCATTTAAAAGTAAATTTGGCGCCAAAATCATCTCAATCAAAAACAAGTTTGACACTGAGGTCAGTACGGGAAGGAGTAAACTAATGGCAAAAATTCATGGCGTAATCAAAAAAGTGGGGAATTCTGTCAGCTCGATCTTGTGGAGGACATATAGTCAACAGGGCGTTATCAATAAATAAAATTAAAAACATATTTTAAATTAGCGATCGATGAAGAATAAAATGTGCACAACAAACTCAGAGGGATTGATCAGGTGTCTTAAAAATTATTTTAAAAATTATTTTAAAATATATTTTAAAACGCGTAAAGTCAAAAGGAATTGATTTAAACACATAATTCACCCGGGTTCACTCCGGGACCCTCGTAATGTTCTAACCAATGAGTTTTGGAATCGTGATCATATTTCAGTAACGGCTAAACCTTTAGTTGAACATTCAATTCTTAAAAATCATAAATTCGAAGATTACAGATTCTGTGTGGTACAACAACCATTACCAAATCAGAGAGGAGGCGACTTCGATTTATTACTCTTACAGCTAGAACAGAGATACATTTTTAATTTTAATACCCTGACACCTGATGGTCTGAATAACGAAACAGATTTATCCGTTTTTTTATAATTTTAATAGTTTTAAACCTTTTTTGAATATATACGGTCAGCTATATTCCAAGTTTGTTTCATCGATCAAGATATGTTCTATTTAATACTATTTATATTTGTTCAAAAGGTTTTCCAACACTCCTGATTAATCTCTCTGAATATTTTGTGAGCAATTGTACAATTTTACTTTATTTTTATTCCCATTTTTATTTTGATTTTTCTTCATTATTTTTTATTTTTTATTTTATATTTTTTATTTATTTTTCTGTACATTTATTTTTTACATTATTATCACTCTTACTTTCCGTCTCCACATTTCTTACATTTTTAGGCAAACTATCGGGTACCTGATATAATTTGCATAAGGATTTATATATTAATTAATTAATTTTTTTCCTAAGTATTTTTTAACATCGCGATCAGCTAGATATGTTTTGACCCCATAAACATTATTTGAATTTGTTGATATAGATGTGCACAAAGAAACACTTGGCTGTTATCTATAGATTGATATATAAGAATGATCTCTTACATTCATTGACCCGTGGCACTTTGCAGCACAAATGATCAAGCTGACAGATTCCCCTCCCTTTGTTCACGTCATGTTTTTTGTCATCAGTTAATCCCTCCCTGTACTGACGTCAGTGTCAAACTTGACTTTGATTGAGATGATTTTGGCGCCAAATTCATCTTTAAATGGCGTTTCTGTCAGCGTTCGAAATCTTTACATTTCACTGCAAGGAGACGCGCGTTGCCGGTGTATAGCTTGCATGTAAGTTCATTTTGCTTTTTCATCTTTCTGTAGCACGGTGCACTGTGGTTTCATTATTTTTTAAGAATCACTATTTTTTAGAATGATTTCCATTCGATATGACAATTTGGTACATATACACTTAGGGGATTTTATACATGTTCACTACCTCTAGATACACTGATCTACACTCACACTTATTGACTTTGTTATTTTCACTACAAATATGATCACGATTCCAAAACTCATTGGTTAGAACATTACGAGGGTCCCGGAGTGAACCCGGGTGAATTATGTGTTTAAATCAATCCCTTTTGACTTTACGCGTTTTAAAATATATTTTAAAATAATTTTTAAAATAATTTTTAAGACACCTGATCAATCCCTCTGAGTTTGTTGTGCACATTTTATTCTTCATCGATCGCTAATTTAAATATGTTTTTAATTTTATTTATTGATAACGCCCTGTTGACTATATGTCCTCCACAAGATCGAGCTGACAGAATTCCCCACTTTTTTGATTACGCCATGAATTTTTGCCATTAGTTTACTCCTTCCCGTACTGACGTCAGTGTCAAACTTGTTTTTGATTGAGATGATTTTGGCGCCAAATTTACTTTTAAATGGCGTCTTTTGACAGCGTTTGAATCCTTTACACCTCACTGTAGGGAGACGCGCGTTGCCGGTGTACAGACTACATGTAAGTCTATTTTCAATCTTTTTGTAGTTTTAACCTTTAGAGTTTTTGCTTGACATCATAATTTAAAACACACATTGAGAGGAGTTTAGACACGTCCACTACCCTTTGACACATTTATTTATTAACTTTGTCTTTTTCTCCACGCATGCGATCACATTTCAACTCTCATTGATATGAATAGCACTTTGGTAGTGTACTTTCTGTACATCATTCAATATTTGAGCGTTGATTTTTCCAATGAGTTATAATACACATCTCCTTTTTGTTTATAAGTAAATGTTGCTGTATTGATGTCATTTATTTTGAATGGCGTTCCTATCCGTGAGAAAATGGTTCACTTTTCATTCGGAGGAGACGAATGCTGTTGATTAATATGCACTCACTGGTTGCTTAGATGATTTTGATTTGCTTTTTTTCCCCTTTTTTTTCCCTTTTTTTCCCCTTTTTTTTCCTTTTGATATTTCGTCCTGTAGTCAGTTTATATTCTTTCCTTTAAATAGATTTTTGTACATCTTTAATTGGAAATGATTGGGTTCTTAACAGATACTAACCCATACCAATATAACATATAGCTGACCCCCATTTACATACTAATATATTGATTCTTTTGAATATCTAGTTGACCTTCTTTTACATTTTAATAGAAATGAAAGTACAGTGTTGACATTATCCGGACCATCACGTGATTACGGTTATTGAAACGCTCAGGTAGAACCTGATTAAGTTTTTTCAAAAAAAATTTTTGTATTGCTGTTTCTATTCTGATATGGTGTTTTTTTCAGTGTTCTTTTGTTCGTTACATAATTTTAATATTTAATTCCATTGTCATTATTCTATCTATGTATGCATTTTTACACAATTTTATGATTCATCTTTTCCATTGTTATTATCATTTTATCTATACAATATTTATGTTGTGTTTTCATATGTCTGTGTTTTAATTTATTAATTTTTTAATTTTTCAATTTTTAATTTTTAATGATGTATGTTTTTAATTTACTTTTTATGTAATTAAACAATTTATATGTTTGTCTTGTAGCCCCTGAGGCAGCCACCATTGGTGGCGAAACTCAGCCAGAGTCGGGCACTTGTATTTTATTTCACGTCTCCTTCATTAAATTTGAAAAAGACGCTCTTGTGGCATTTTTAAATAATGTCCATGCCTGATGCACACTCTTTACCTTTGTAACTGCACCTTTCAGTTTTTTAAAAGTATTTTCCTCATGTTGTCAAAATTTCCCTTATGAAAGTTTAGTACTAGAGTCATGGATTTACTTACTGTCCCCCTTCTAGCCATTAATTCAAATTTGATCATGTTATGATCACTGTTTCAAAGTGGCCTCACCACTGTTACCTCTCTCACCAGATCCTGGTCTCCACTGAGAATTAGATCTAAAATAGTTTCCTCTTTTGTCAATTTCTGAACCAATTGCTCTATTTAACTGTCATTTATTCATCCAGGAGCTTTATTTCTCTAGCATGTTCTGATGTTACATTTATCCAGTCAATATTGGGGTAATTGAAATCTCCCATTATTATTGCACTACCAATTTGGTTAGCTTCCCTAATTTCTCTTAGCATTTCACTGTCCGCCTCACCATTTTGGCCAGGTGGACGGTAGTATATTCCTATCACTACACTCTTCCTCAACACATAAGGGATTTCTACCCATAAAGATTCAATTGTGTACTTAATCTCTTGCAGGATCTTTATCCTGTTGGATTCTATGCCATCCCGGACATAAAGCTCCAGCCACTATCAAGTTGCTCCTCTCTGTCATTGCAATATAATTTGTACCCTGGTATAGCACTATCCCATTGGTTATCCTCCTTCCACCAGGTCTCTGAGATGCCAATTAAATTTATGTCATCATTCACTGCTATACATTCTAACTCTCCCATCTTACTTCTTAGACTTCTGGCATTAGCATACAAACATTTCAAAGTGTGTTTTTTGTTTGTATTAACATTCTGCTTTTTAGTTGTCAGGGATAATTTGGAATCATTGCTCAGGTGATTGTTTACTTATAGGCACATTGACTACTTTTCTTATTATTAGAACGTCTCTGTTGGGATGCCCTATCTTTAATGCTTCATTAATATCCTTCGAAGATACCTCCGTCCAAACCATGCACTGTTGAGCGACTGTCGGCTTTCCCCTTTGTTCTAGTTTAAAAGTTGCTCCAACTCCTTTTCACAGATTAGCGCCAGCAGCTTGGTTCCACCCTGGTTAAAGTGGAGCCCATCCCTTTGGAAAGACTCCACTTTCCACAAAAGGTTCCCCAGTTCCTTACAAAACTGAATCTCTCTTCCTTGTACCATTGTCTTATCCACACATTGAGTCTCTGGAACTCTGCCTGCCTCTGGGGACCTGCGCGTGGAATAGGAAATATCCCTTGAGAGAATCTGGAGTCACCAAAATCTCCAGCTCCCTGCTCCAATAGAAACTAAGGAAACTCAAATTTGCATAAGTTATTTAGAAAAAATCTAAAAGCACACCATTTGAGTTCCCTTAAGGGTAGATTTTTAAAAATTGCGCAATCGTGTACTTTTGTTCGCGCACCAGGCGCAAACAAAAGTACGCTGGATTTTATAAGATACACGTGTAGCCGCGCGTATCTTATAAAATCCGGGGTCGGCGCGCACAAGGGGGTGCACATTTGTGCAACCTGCACGCGCCGAGCCCAGCGCGCGCTGCCTGTTCCCTCCAAGGCCGCTCCGATTTCAGAGCGGCCTCAAAGGGAACTTTCCTTCGCCCTCCCCCCACCTTACCCTCCCTTTCCCTACCTAACCCACCCCCCCCGGCCCTATCTAAACCCCCCCTTACCTTTATTCCACGATTTACGCCTGCGAAAAGCAGACGTAAATCTGCGCGCGCCGGCCGGCTGCCCCGCTCCGTGTTCCGGTCCCGGGGGCTGGTCCGGAGGCCGTGGCCACGGCCCCGGGCCGAAACCACGCCCGCGTCGCAAAATGATGTATGTTTTTAATTTACTTTTTATGTAATTAAACAATTTATATGTTTGTCTTGTAGCCCCTGAGGCAGCCACCATTGGTGGTGAAACTCGGCCAGAGTCGGGCACTTGTATTTTATTTCACGTCTCCTTCATTAAATTTGAAAAAGACGCTCTTGTGGCATCCTTCTGTTTGTCGCTTTCCTACGGTTTCACTGGATCGCCTACCCTGCTGTTTTTTGGGTCCATTATTTAAAAATACCATCTTAGAAGCACAGTCCAGATGTATTCCATGCATTAAGAAAGGTAGATGGAAGGTCAAACAATTGCCAGCATGGTCAAAAGTGAGGTGGAAGAGGCTATTTTAGCCAAAAGATCTTCATTCAAAAATTGGAAGAAGGATCCATCAGAGGAAAACAGAATAAAGCATAAACATTGACAAGTTAAATGTAAGACATTGATAAAACATGCTAAAAAAGAAATTGAAAAGAAGTTGGCCGTAGAAGCAAAAACTCATAATAAAAACTTTAAAAAATATATCCAAAGCAGAAAGCCTAGAGTTCCTAGAGCAGAAGTCCATAAACTGCTTTAATCAATAAGGATTAGTAGCTTGGGATCTATTCATTTAGGGCCAGATATTCAAACCTACGCGCGGGCGTAGATTTGTGCGCGCAATCTGGCATGCACAAATCTACGCCCGATTTTATAAAATGTGCGCATAGCTGCGCGCATGTTATAAAATCCAGGGTCGGCGTGCGCAAGGGGGTGCACACTTGTGTACCTTGCGCTGAGCCCTAGGGGCTCCCTGTTCCCTCTGAGGCCGCTCCGAAATTGGAGCGGCCTTGGAGGGATCTTTCCTTCCTCTTTCCCCCATCTTCCCCTCCTTTCCCCTATCTAACCCGCCCCCCCCAGCCCTACCTAAATCCCCCCCTCCCCATCTTGGTTTCTTATTTTATGCCTGCCTCTGGCAGGTGTAACTTGTGTGTGCCAGCCAACTGCCGGCGCTCGAACCTCCGGCATGGCTGCTGTGCCAGAAGCCTCGGTCCCACCCACGGACCGCCCCAGATTGGCCCCACACCCACGACCCCAACCCTTCCCGCCCCTTTTTCAAAGCCCCAGGACATATGCGCGTCCCGAGGCTTGTGTGCACCGCCGAGCCTATGCAAAATAGACCTGGTGCGCGTAGGGGCAGGTTTTCGGGGTTACACGTGTAACCCTTTGAAAATCTACCCCCTAATGTTTGGGTACTTGCCAAGTACTTGTAACTTGGTTGCCTATTGTTGGACACAGGATACTGGGCTTGATGGACCCTTGGTCTGACCCAGTATGGCATACTTTATGTTCTTATGTACTTAATTTCGCTTATTGGCTATTTCTTTAAACTCACCTGTAAGATGGTGTTTAACTTGAAAGATTTGATCTGACCATTGTAAGGATGTTAAATAGTGTCAGACCTGGAGAAAAGCAAAAAATTGTGTATGAGATAACTGAAAAGCAGCATTGTAAAGAATCAAAAAAAGAACAAACAGGCTTGTCTTTATCATAAATGTTGATAATGTGCTTCAGTCCTAGTGCACTCCAAGAACGGAAGACGCTGCTGTATTCCACACTAGGTGTAAAGTCTTTATTTCCCGCCAAGGGTAATAACAGAGATCTATAAATATTGAGGCCTAGATTTTTGCACATCCATTTCCAGGCAAGCAGACATGACTGAAACAAAACATTCTCGTTAGCAAACCTTTGGAGTTCTTTATCCTTAGTATGCAGTAAATATAGTGGTGCCCATAGACAGACCATAGAAGAAATCATGCCCCTTTCACAATAAACATTTGTATCAGAGAACCATTCACCAATGAAGCACATCAAACAAAACATGTTGTAGTACCTAAGAACTGGGAAGTCTATGCCGCCCGTTTCTTTGCTACACCCTAATTGTCTACAGATACCTACGACATCATCTCTATCCCTCGAAAGAAAAAAAGAGGAGGAGGCATACTCTTGGCCGCTAAAAAAGAATTGAAATTAATTTCTCAAAAAGTCGACACACCCCCTAGATACGAAGTTGGTTTCTTCAAATCAAAGGCTCATCATTATCTTCCACTCTATTTAACATTTACATGCTCCCCCTAGCTAAGCTCCTCACAAATTTAGGAATCATCCACTACATCTATGCTGACGATGTCCATATTCTCATCCCATTCACTGACTCTCTCCAAAAAGCCCTACAAAATTGGGACTCATGCCTTACTTCTATCAACCATCTACTTACGGACATGCACCTCACTCTTAACCCCCAAAAAATGGAACTCCTCATTACTTCTAATAATCTTACCCCCCCAACCAACCCCCCACCCACTCCCCTCAATGCTTTCTCACCACACACCCGAAACCTCGAAATTACCATCGACAAGCAACTAACGCTAAAGCCATTCATTAAAAATATCCTTAAAGACTGCTATTTCAAACTCCACACAGTTAAAAAACTCAAACCTCTACTACACTTCTCTGACTTTCACACAGTACTTCAATCCATTATTTTCTCCAAAATAGACTATTGTAACTCTCTGCTCCTCGGCCTCCCCTCCACCACCATCAAACCCTTCAACTTTTGCAAAATGTCACTGCCAGAGTCCTCACTAACACCCAAAAAAGAGATCACATAACACCCATTTTGAAAGACTTGCACTGGCTACCTATCAACTCCAGAATTCTGTACAAAATTCTATCCCTCATTCACAAATCTATAATTAATGAAAACACAAACTGGCCTAATCCCCCCCTCCTACTCCACACCTCCCACAGACCAATTCGCACCATCCACCAAGGCACACTACACCTCCCCTCCTACAGATCCACTAAACTCTCCTCCACTACTAAAAGAGCTTTCTCACTAGCTGGCCCAACCGTTTGGAACTCCATGCCTCACGACCTCCGCACAGAAATCTTCACACCCAAATTAAAAAAAAAATTTTAAACGTGGTTGTTTCAACAGGCCTTCACCTAACGTATTTCTACATAACCACTCCCCCTGATTAATCCCCTTGCCTCCCAAAGCTCCACCCCTGTCTTTCATACCTAGACTGAATGATGCATAATTTGCCTTTGTCCCTCCTTTTTACACACCCCCTATTTCGCCCCTCTTTTACCCCCTACCCCACCTTAAGAAAATCCCTCCCTTCCACCTCTCCACCCTTTAACAAACCTCTCCCTTCCACCCCCATCCCCCTTCACTCCGCCTGGCCAACTCCCTCCTTTTCTCACTGCACACATGTTAATCTCAAGCACCCATATTCTTCTATTTCATAGTTTGTATCTTCTTCTATATTATGTCCATCCAATATATACTATGTAAATACATCATATCATAATTTTATCATACTGTGTAAATACGTTATATCACACTTTTATCATACTGTGTAAATACGTTATATCATAATTTTTCTTTAATTTCCCTTCCATCCCTTTTACACTATTTTCTATCATATAATCTTCCTTTGTTCCGATAGGTTTTAATTTTGTTACTGTTATGCGTTCTATGTAAAGGCTATGCCTATTTTCAATGTCATTCCATCCGTTATATGTAAACCGGTACGATGTGCAAATGGCTATCAGTATATAAAAACGTGAAAATAAATAAATACATACATACATAAATAAATAATTTGGCATAACTAATCCTCATGGGTTTTCCCTTCCAAAGAAAGTCAAGAAAAGCAGATTTAAGTGACAATAGATCTTTCTGAGTTAGCCAGCAGGGCATTTGTAATTTGTATAGTATTTTAGGGATGGATCACCATCTTCAAAAGGGCACACATTCCCAGAAAAGAAAGAGGAAGTGAATGCCAGGCTTTCAACTTAGCTTTAATAGCCAAAATACCCTCAGTGATATTTGATGAATATAAAGCACGAAGGTCTCTTGTAATCCATACCCCCAAGTATTTAAGCTTGCTTGGTGCCCATACAAAGGGGAAGGGGCCTTTCCATGTTCCTTGAAATGTAGGATCTAATGCCAAGGCTTCAGATTTATTAAAATTAATCTTTAACCCCACACATTTCTGAAATTGTGCAAACAAAAATACAATTCAAGAGACGCTTATCTTAGGGTGATCTACAAAAAGTTAAATATCATCCGCAAACAAGGGAATTTTAAATAGGTGCCCATTTATGGAGATGCACCCAAAATCTGGGTCATTTCTCAATTTTGTTGCCAAAGGCTCTATTGCCAATATAAATAAAAGGGGAGGGGGGCAACCTTGTCTAACCCCACACCTTAATGGGAACAGAGGAGAAATATTGCCATTTATAAGAATATGGGTGATTGGATTCTTGTAAAACATCTTTAACAATTGAATGATGTTGCCATTAATACCATAGCACTGCAAGGCCCAGAACATATGCTCCCATATTAACAAGTTGAACACTTTTTCAGCGCTAGGCTAAGAATCATCGCCTGTTTGGTAGACTGTTGACCAAGTGCCGCAATTAAGCGATGTACATTTTTAACCCCATGACACCCCTTAACAAATCCTGTTTGATCATCTTTGATCCCATAGGGAAGTATGATATTAAGTCTGTTTGTCAGTATCAAAGCCAACATTTATTAGAGATATAGGTCGATATGACCCAGCTCCATAGGATCCTTACCTTTTTTTTGTCAAAACTACTATTACAGATTGATTCATATCTGGAAGAATGGCCTCCACTGTGAAAATATCATTGTAAAAACTGGTTGGGACAGCTAGCACCAGAAATTTTAGGATCTTAATAATGTCCAATCCCAGTCCATCAATCCTTATTGCCTTCCCCAGCTTTGGATAACTTGGAAAAATTCTCCATCCTTGATTGGCATATTTAAATGACCAACCTGGTCTGGAGAGAGATTGGGCCATTGGAGATGGGAAAAAAATTCTTTATGAATCTCCTCTTCTACCACTTTATGCCCGTATAATTCTTAGTAGTACTCCAAGAAGCGGTCAGTAATACTTTCTAAGGAGTATTGACAGTTTCCCTATTTATCTTTGATACTTGTGTTGGATGAGCGAGGGCCCCATCTTCGAATTAAACTGGCCATCAATTTAATCAGTTTATTTCCAAAACAATATAGCTTGTATCGAAAAAAACGTAATGATTTTGCTGCTTTTTTAAATAACAAATGGTTACGTGCAGATCATGTAAGTCTGCCTCCCTCTTGTGTTGCTCTGAAAGGCTTGCCATATGCCTGGCCTGGGCAAGCTTCAATTCCCTAGTCAGATGTAAAATATCCCTATTTCAAATTCTACCTAAACATGACACATATGCAATGAAATGTCCTTGTATCACTGCTTTACCCACCTCCCACAATAATGAAGCAGAGATGTCAGGACCAGCATTGGCTTCCAAATAATTAGACCATTTTTCTCTAAGATAATCAACAAAAGATTCATCATGGAAAAGTTCTGGATTCATTCTCCAACAAAAGGGTGCATGGTGGGAGTCACACATTTCCAGCCCAAAAGAGACCAGTACATGATCAGATATGAAGATAGCACCCGCACTCTTGAGAACAACCTGAGATTAAAAAATGGTCTAACCTTGAGTATGATTTATGGGGACTGGAAAAAAAGTGAAATCCTGTTCCCCAGGATGAAAAGTCCTCCACACATCCTCTAATCCCAATTCTCTACAAAGGAAAGTCTATCATTCCCCAACTACCACTTTATAATCAGGGAATCCCAGCAATTTGGATGCTATTGTCTCAAAAAAACCCCATGAGAATATAAGTTTGGGGCATAGAGATTGCATAGTGCCAATTTTGGCCCAAGCAGCGTTCCCAATACTATCACATATCTGCCTCCTTCATCTTTCAGATGGTGATCGGCCATAAAAGGGAAATGCTTGTAAATAAAGATAACACCATCTCTCTGCTGACATGAGAAAGAAGAAAAAAAGCATTGGCCAACCCAATCATGCTTTAGTTTAGCACGTTCGATGCATTTCCTGAAAGAAAACAATCTGGGATTTTGATCTTTGGAACATGTTTACGAGCTTCTTACACTTCACCAGCAAGTGGATCCCATCCACATTTAATGTGGACAATTTAACCCTCTCCATGCCTCTCTACTAGTGAGCCACAAACACAGACATGTTCCATAGAGCATGACAACTAAATAAAAATTTCCTGGGAATCCCCCAGCCTAGACCCCTGGATGAAAGCCATCCCATTGCACATAAGCCCTCCAAAACCAAACAATTTACTCAAACCAACAGGGCTTATCTCAATATACCACACTCCAGACATACATATATTCAAACCTACATTCCCTCTTCCATACATAACATCCCCCTGACTGTACGCTTCACCCTCCCTGCTCCAATGGACCACAACCCCCATTTTCCTTCCTCTCTCTGGGGTGTGCCCCAAAACATCTCCTCACAGTCTAATGGTATAACAAGTATCGTTTATAACATATAACTTTGAATGGCTAGTGCCACCAAACACCCCTAAGTACTGCAAATCTCATTATAAACAAATTTTTAAAAAACTATTGGATTTGTATATATAAAGCTGTGTTCTAGATAACCCTCAAAGTTCATTCCCCCCGGTCTGTGACCACCATGCTAGAGAAATATATTGCTGTTAGCCTTCCCAGGCAATGATCTTCATCCAGGAACATTAGAAAACATTACTGAAAAGGGAGCATCCAGACTTTCAGCTCAGGATGGCAAGAACAATGCATAGCCTAGTTTGTATAACAGAATGGAAACAGCCAGAATAAACTGAATGAATGAAGGAGTGCACAGTACTGCTACAAACAGACTCCCCAAGACCATTTTTTTCAACATGATGGGCAATATGAACTCATGCAGCCCCCTGTGGGGCATCCAGGGAGGCCATAAACACCAAGGCTTCAGCTTTAGATATAAAAAAAGAAGACATTATTGTGTGATGGACAAGCAGTTTAGCAGAGAATAATAGGGATGTGCAGAGTCTACTGTTTCGTCCAATTCGGTATTCGTATTCGTCAGTGGGCAAATACGTTGCATTCATTCAATGGCGCCCCAGATACATTGATATGTGCATTCGTTTTCCGGTTCCCATTAAAGTCAATGGGGGAAGTATTTGCAGCCTATTTTTGGCAGCAGAACTGGAGTTTTATTATCAATTTTGATGAAACTTCTGGGGAGCAATCATCAGAACAACAAAAGAGCTCCAAGGTACTTAGACTGTGGCAAAGTGGCACCAAAGTGGCATGAATAGCCTAAGGTATTTTAAAGAGGCAAAGGGGTACCAGGAGTGGCAAGAAGAGTGTTTTAATATATTTATTTATTTATTTATAGATTCTTTTATACCGAGGTACGTATAGTTATACATCACCTCGGTTTACAGTTAAACAATAATTTAGCAACAGGCTTTACATATAACAGTTTAAACAGTAAAACATTTAACAGCAACAGGCTTTACAGAAACATTGGATTTCAAGGGTAATATGCTAACATCATTAACTATAATAACCATAAAATATTATTAATCAAGTATTACGCAGGATTAAATTAACTGTCAAATGCAAGACCAAAGTCATATTAAAGTCAATAGCCAGAATTGAGTTACAGAGGGGGGGGAATGGTATAGCAGAATGATAAATACAAATGGTTAAGATAAGAACCTGGTGAAGGTGAGTAATAATATGGGATAGTTGAATTTTAGGTTAGATATGATTCATAGAATGAATGCTTGTTCAAACAACCATGTTTTAAGGTTTTGTTTGAAAGTTTTGTGACAGGATTCAAGACGCAGGTCCAACGGCATGTTGTTCCAGATATTGATACCAGCTATGGAGAATGAGCGGTCTCTGGTGGATACGTGTTTGATGTGTTTTAGAGGATGGACAGCTAATTTCGCTTGGTGAATATTTCTAATTGGTCTGTTGGAGGTGCGAAAAATGAGCTGATCAGAAAACCATTGCATCTCTTGGTTGTGAATTGATTTGTGGATGAGTGAGAGAACTTTAAAAGTAATTCTGTAGGATACGGGTAGCCAATGTAGGAACATGAGTGCTGGAGTAATATGATCATGCCGTCGAGTATTAGTAATTAAACGAGCAGCGGCGTTCTGCAACATCTGTAAGGGTTGAATTGAGCTTTTAGGAAGACCCAGTAGTAGTGCATTACAATAGTCAATCTTTGGTAGAATTGTAGCTTGTAACACAGTCCGGAAGTCCTGAGAATGTAATAACGGTTTAATTCTTTTCAGGGTATGTAACTTGAAGAAGCCACTCTTAATTGTGGTCGAGATGAAATTCCTCAATGTGAAGTGATTATCAATAATGACCCCAAGGCTGCGGACATGCTTCAGTTTGATATGGTCTGTTGTTGAGGAAGGAGAATGTGGTGAGTTGGATGTGGTGTTCTTGTGTGGCGTTATGATGAGGAGTTCAAAGCAGCAATGAGAGTTATGATGAGCGTTATGATGAGGAGGTGCAAAGCAACAACGAGAGTGTCAAAAACACACCACAGCTTCAAAAGAGAACACCAATAGATGCATGAACCCTCGAAGGCAGCATGACAAGCAAAGCGGCAAGACAAGTGGCATCAACATCCTACAGCACAATGAAAGGGGAACATAGCAAGCAAAAAGACTAGCACCAACACCCTGAGGAACTATGATAGTGGCCAGAAAACCACAAGGAGTTGAGTGAGTCATCTGGTGTATGGCAGCAAGGCACAGAGGCAGAGGGTAGATACAGGCTGGCTACACTCGGGGAGAGTTCTCTTTCCTTTGTGCAGGAAAGGGCTCCCTAGAATGAGTTTGCCCCTAGAGTGGGGTGTTTTCATTGGCGTCTAGTGAGCTCTCGCTGGTCTTTTAAAATCTGGTGGACGTAGCAGATATACAAACGAGAATTTTCAAGGCCGAGGCGGAGGAGGGTGCATGTGAACAGCGGTTCAACATGGGTCAGAGGGTAGATACAGGCTGGCTACACCCAGGGAGAGTTCCCTATCCTTTGAGCCAGAAAGGGCTCCCTGGAATGGGTTGGCCCCTAGAGAGGAGCACGAGCCTTCAAAACGTGGTGACGTGGAGCAGGGTGCCATGTGAACAGCGGTTCAATATGGGTCAACAGGTACTAAGAGATAGGCTGCAACACAGGGAAGAGTTCCCTTTCTTTGAGCAGGAAAGGACTTCCTTGGAATGGGTTGGCCCCTAGAGTGGAGCACGAGCCTTCAAAACGTGGTGACCTGGAGCAGGGTATCACTGTGAGCATGGTCTCACTGTGTTTGCCTCAGTCTAAATACCTTGGAGATCTTTTCTCGGTCTGAACATGGGTCAACAGGTGCTAAGAGATAGCCTGCAACACCGGGGAGAGTTCCCTTTCCTTTGAGAAGGAAAGGGCTCCCAGGAATGGGTTGGCCCCTAGAGTGTATAATGGTACAAATTGTTAGGATTTAAGCATTTGCAAACAGATCATGACTTCATAAGCAAGATGGAGGAAGTTCTCTTCTCTGCCCTGAAACTAAAGAAAACTGTTTGTTTTATTTAATGATCCATGCTGTGAAGGATTACTAGTTTGAATTGCCAGAGACTGAGGTTTCCCTTTGCAATGAGGGTTCAGCCATTAGGACTGGACATAAGGCCTGGACGAACAGGCAGAGCAATCAAGGTCAAACCCTTGTAGAGACATAAGGCCTGGACGAACAGGCAAAGCAATCGAGGTCAAACCCTTGTAGGGACATAAGGCCTGGATGGACAGGCACAGCAGTCGAGGACAGAGGTCAATCCCACCTAGGGACATAAGGCCTGGACAAACAGGCAAAGTAATCAAGGTCAAACCCTTGTAGGGACATAAGGCCTGGACAGACAGGCACAGCAGTCAAGGACAGAGATCAAGCCCACCTAGGGACATAAGGCCTGGATGGACAGGCACAGCAATCGAGGACAGAGGTTAAGCCCACATAGGGAAATAAGGCCTGGACGAACAGGCAAAGCAGTCGAGGACAGAGGTCAAGCCCACCTAGGAACATAAGGCCTGGACGGACAGGCACAGAAATCAAGGTCAATCCCACCTAGGGACATAAGGCCTGGACAAACAGGCAAAGTAATCAAGGTCAAACCCTTGTAGGGACATAAGGCTTGGACGGACAGGCACAGCAGTCAAGGACAGAGGTCAAGCCCACCTAGGGACATAAGGCCTAGATGGACAGGCACAGCAATCGAGGACAGAGGTTAAGCCCACATAGGGAAATAAGGCCTGGACGAACAGGCAAAGCAGTCGAGGACAGAGGTCAAGCCCACCTAGGGACATAAGGCCTGTATGAACAGGCAAAGCAATTGAGGTCAAACCCTTGTAGGGACATAAGGCCTGGATGGACAGGCACAGCAATCGAGGACAGAGGTTAAGCCCACATAGGGACATAAGGCCTGGATGAACAGGCACAGCAGTCGAGGACAGAGGTCAATCCCACATAGGGACATAAGGCCTGGACGAACAGGCAAAGCAATCGAGGTCAAACCCTTGTAGGGACATAAGGCCTGGACAAACAGGCACAGCATTTGAGGACAGAGATCAAGCCCACCTAGGGACATAAGGCCTGGATGGACAGGCACAGCAATCGAGGACAGAGGTTAAGCCCACATAGGGACATAAGGCCTGGATGAACAGGCACAGCAGTCGAGGACAGAGGTCAATCCCACATAGAGACATAAGGCCTGGACGAACAGGCAAAGCAATCGAGGTCAAACCCTTGTAGGGACATAAGGCCTGGACAAACAGGCACAGCATTTGAGGACAGAGGTGAAGCCCACCTAGGGACATAAGGGCTGGACGGACAGACCCAGCAATCGAGGACAGAGGTCAAGCCCACATAGGGACATAATGTTACACTCTCCTCCTCCAGAGGGGAGGAGTTAGCAGTCTGTTATCGCTCACCCCGCCAGAAGGGCGGAGTTAGCAATCTATTCTGCTTTTCTCCTGAAAGGGGGAGGAGTAGCAATCTGTCATGATCTGCTCCTCCAGAAGGGAGGAGTTAGCTATCTGTAGATCTGTTAGCGAACTGCTGTTATATGCTTCTGTAAGGAAAGGAGGTAGCAAACTGTTATGGATCAACTCTCTCAGGGAAGAGGAGTTGGCAATCTGTTCAATGATACTCTTCTGAGAAGAGGAGCTAACAATAGGTATATTGTACTTCACTACTGAGATAGCAATCTATCATGCCTCTGCTATGGAGTAGCAATCTGTTATATATAGGCTGCTGGCAAGTCCCATAGAAAGAGAAGGTAGCTATCTATATAATACTTCCGTAAGCGGTGTGAGTGGTCGGTAGTGGTTAGCTCTCACAGAGTGGTAGTAGTGTAAGGAATGACCACTTGGAGGAAATGGTGAATCCCTGGACCGATGGCAGATGACACCGCCCCCAGGAGGAGATCCTGAGAGGAACCACCGGCTAGGCTAGAATATGAGATAAACACAAATAGTTCTTTATTAGACTGGAAGCTGGACCACCAGGGGTGGCAGTAGTGAGTCGATGTGTTCAGCAAGGCTGAAGTCCTTCTGATACTGGAATATAATCTCTGGGTTGCTGAGCTGTAGAGAGAGACTAGAAGTAGTGAGTAAACAGGGTATACTGGATACAAGATGGTACACTCACAATAGTAGATGTCTGCAATGGTCTCTGTGTCACAGAGAGTCTTTAGTACATTCAGGAACAGGAGCCATAGGCGAGCACTGGTTCCTCTGAACAGTCTGTAATAGGAACTCACAATAGCTGTATATGAAATGGCTTCTAGAGTAGAAGAGAGTCTGTAAAAGATTCTAGGAACATGGGCCCTCGTGGAGCGAGTACCGGTTCCTATCTGCAATCTTGCCAATGTAACTCATGATCTCCGAACCTGCGATAACGTCTTGGATGGAAGGGAGTCTTCAGAGCTATAGGAATGTAGGCCCTCGTGGAGCGAGTACCAATTCTTATGTATAGAACTCACTGTGTTCACGTCTGCGATTGCTTCCAGGCAATGAGGAGTCTTCTGAGTATTCTGGAAATCTGAAAGCCAGAGCCCCCGAGAGCGGAGCCCCCGAGGAGCGGATACTCCTGGTAAGTTTGAAAAGGCTGAGCAGTGGAGAAGGATTCCTCTCGCTGACTTGGATTGTTGTTGCAAGTATCGTGGACTGCTGAAGCAAGTCCTGTTGGAGTTCCTTACTAACTCGATAGAGGTTAGCAAACAAAGACCTTTTAAAGTGAAAATGGATGATGCCACTATGGGGGGATGCCCCTGAGGTTTGCACCCTTGCTGGTACAAAGTCTGGAGCGCACGCGCGCGCCTTTACTTCATCGGGAACATGGCGGATCCATAGTGTCAAGCCAGCCCGGGGACACAGGGACCAAGAGGCAGAGAGAAGCCGTGGCTGCAGCTGTCCGTCAGAGCTGAAGGGAGTCGCTTCCAAGGTAGAGAGGGTGGAGCAAGGGGCGAGAAGAGGCACGAACGCAACACATAAGGCCTGGATGGACAGGCACAGCAATCGAGGTCAAACCCTTGTAGGGACCTACGGCCT
Source organism: Rhinatrema bivittatum (assembly GCF_901001135.1). Taxonomy (NCBI): domain Eukaryota; kingdom Metazoa; phylum Chordata; class Amphibia; order Gymnophiona; family Rhinatrematidae; genus Rhinatrema; species Rhinatrema bivittatum. Next base: position 69,061,906 of record NC_042618.1, on the reverse strand, counting down.
GGACAGTGGATGGACAGGCATAGTGTTAGAGGTAAGGCCCTTGTAGGGACTTACGGCCTGGACAGTAGACAGGCACAGCGTTTCAGGTCAGGCCCTTGTAGGGACGTACGGCCTGGACAGTGGACGGACAGGCACAGTGTTAGAGGTGAGAAAAATTGTTAGAAAAAAACTGAAAGGAGCAGCTACAAAAGTAAAAAATGTCCAAGAGGCGTGTCATTGTTAAAAAATACCATTCTAGAAGCACAGTCCAGATGTATTCCACACATTAAGAAAGGTGGAAAGAAGGCAAAACGATTACCGGCATGGTTAAAAGGGGAGGTGAAAGAAGCTATTTTAGCCAAAAGATCTTCATTCAAAAATTGGAAGAAGGATCCAACAGAAGAAAATAGGATAAAGCATAAACATTGGCAAGTTAAATGTAAGACATTGATAAGACAGGCTAAGAGAGAATTTGAAAAGAAGTTGGCTGTAGAGGCAAAAACTCACAGTAAAAACTTTTTTAAATATATCCGAAGCAGAAAGCCTGTGAGGGAGTCAGTTGGACCGTTAGATGATCGAGGGGTTAAAGGGGCACTTAGAGAAGATAAGGCCATCGCGGAAAGATTAAATGATTTCTTTGCTTCGGTGTTTACTGAAGAGGATGTTGGGGAGGTACCCGTAATGGAGAAGGTTTTCATGGGTAATGATTCAGATGGACTGAATCAAATCACGGTGAACCTAGAAGATGTGGTAGGCCTGATTGACAAACTGAAGAGTAGTAAATGACCTGGACCGGATGTTATACACCCCAGAGTTCTGAAGGAACTAAAAAATGAAATTTCAGACCTATTAGTAAAAATTTGTACCTTATCATTAAAATCATCCATTGTACCTGAAGACTGGAGGATAGCAAATGTAACCCCAATATTTAAAAAGGGCTCCAGGGGCGATCCGGGAAACTACAGACCGGTTAGCCTGACTTCAGTGCCAGGAAAAATAGTGGAAAGTGTTCTAAACATCAAAATCACAGAACATATAGAAAGACATGGTTTAATGGAACAAAGTCAGCATGGCTTTACCCAGGGCAAGTCTTGCCTCACAAATCTGCTTCACTTTTTTGAAGGAGTTAATAAACATGTGGATAAAGGTGAACCGGTAGATGTAGTATACTTGGATTTTCAGAAGGCGTTTGACAAAGTTCCTCATGAGAGGCTTCTAGGAAAAGTAAAATGTCATGGGATAGGTGGCGATGTACTTTCGTGGATTGCAAACTGGCTAAAAGACAGGAAACAGAGTAGGATTAAATGGGCAATTTTCTCAGTGGAAGGGAGTGGACAGTGGAGTGCCTCAGGGATCTGTATTGGGACCCTTACTGTTCAATATATTTATAAATGATCTGGAAAGAAATACGACGAGTGAGATAATCAAATTTGCAGATGACACAAAATTGTTCAGAGTAGTTAAATCACAAGCAGATTGTGATAAATTGCAGGAAGACCTTGTGAGACTGGAAAATTGGGCATCCAAATGGCAGATGAAATTTAATGTGGATAAGTGCAAGGTGATGCATATAGGGAAAAATAACCCATGCTATAATTACACAATGTTGGGTTCCATATTAGGTGCTACAACCCAAGAAAGAGATCTAGGTGTCATAGTGGATAACACATTGAAATCATCGGTGCAGTGTGCTGCGGCAGTCAAAAAAGCAAACAGAATGTTGGGAATTATTAGAAAAGGAATGATGAATAAAACGGAAAATAAGCAGTAGGAGATTCGTTCAAATATCTCCTGAGGAAGCCTGTGGGTGAAACATGTTGAGAGAATAAAAGAAGAACTAAAGAATTTGTCGTTTTTTAAACGAGTGATAATTCATGAAAAATGGGATTTTCTCTGATTATTTAATAATTTGTATCTAAAATTCATAATACACTGTAAGGAAGGAAGTTTCGGTACGTAACGTAATCTGAGAGGATTGAGATAGTTTTATGAAGTAAGTTGGAAGTATGTAAGGGTATGTATGATGTATGAATGGAGGGAGATTTTTTAGATGCATATTTTTGTGGGTAATATGTTGAATATTTAAATATTGCTGTAATTTTTTCTATGTAATAAAGAATAAAAAAATATATGTCACTTTATATGGTTCTTGGCTGTCATATGACAGGGCAAAGGTAGCGCCGGCGCCATTTCTATCAATGCACCCGTGGCCCGAGAGTGGAAGATCACACCGGGACCCCCCCCCCCCACTGGACCCCAGGTAATTTAAGACATTTTGGGGGGGTTCGGGAGGGTGGGGGATTTATTTTAAAGGGTCGGGTGGGTTTTAGGGTGCCGGTTTTCCCGCCCTCCCCCGATTTACGATTTACACGATATTTTAAAAAACAAAACCGCGACGATCCGATTCCCTCCCCCCCCAGCCAAAATTGATCGTTAAGACGATTGATCACACGATTCACATCTCTACTTTGTACTCCTATGGCTTCTACAAAAACTGTTACATTGGAGAATATCTGAGGAGCAGTGAGTAGGACTGAGACTATACTGACTCAACATATTTCTCAATTATGTTCCTTCACAAACAATGCAGTTTCTAAGCTAGAAAAACATGAGAAATGATTTGAGAAAATAGAAGGCCAGCTGAACAAATTAGGTTCACAGATATCCTCTTTGCAAGGATATTAAGGATTCTCTAGTCTTGCATGGCAAAATGGAGGCTATGGAGAATGCTATGGGGGGTGAACAATTTATGTCTTCTTAATTTCCCCAAAACCAGGCTATTATCTCCTCAGGATCTTTTCCAGAAATATTTAAGAGATATATTAAAAATACCTGATGATGAGTTGATTTGGGATATCCAACATTTATTATATTCTATTGGGATGAAAAATATAAATAAGATAGAAAGTAATATATGGATGATATAACTGATAATAGTCTGGATTTATCAACATTTTTTAAATCCTCTCAAGACAATATACCAACGCTGTTAATTTCGCTGACTACAGAGATGGATAAGAACTTGATCCTGCGTTTGTATTTCAAATCTAAAGATCTTGATTTTTATGAACAGAAGATGTGGGTTTTCTCTGGCTAAATCCACTGAACTTAGGAAGAGGATTTTTCTTCAAAAAGGCTCAGATACTTTGCTTTGGGAGCTTCTGGTTTGTTTTTTTTAAGATCCCATGCAAATGCCTGATCAGTTTTCAAGGGAATAAATACATCTTCTTTGACTCTTCTCATTTGGAAGTTTTTCTTAACCTGTTGAAAAATAATATTTGCTGTATGTTTTGAAGTAGAAATAGACATTGGGTTCAACTGAAATGCATCATGGGTAATTATGGGTATTTCACTTTTTTGATCTGTTTCCTTATTTTTATTTCCTGTTCTTGTCCCCTTATCAATAACGTGGACCGGTTGCAGTCATACTATGATTTTTGCTATTATTCTGTAATATTCCTATTTGTTTTGCTGCTGCTGTTTTGACTGCATTTTCTTGTGGTTTATTCTTTGTAAAGTTTTCAAATTTCTATAAATAAAAAAAAAGATACCAGGTCAGGGGTGTGCAGACTATGATGAAATAGTTGAGGGTTGGAGGATGCGCCAAACCTTTTTCCACGTCCTCCCTTTCAGTGGTGCAAACATCCCCCCACTGCTTCCATCATTCTCTCTATTACCTCCTTCACATTGGCCCATGTGGGCCAGTGACCTGCTTAGATTTATCAGCTGGCTCCAGATTTTCAGGACAGGCTGACCCAGTTCTGATTTTAACCCACTGCTTGATTGCTTTTCTTATGGAAATCAGTAAGGACAGCAGAGCTACAACTCCATGCAAGCAGTGGGAAAATCAGGACTGGACAAACATGTCCTGAAAAACTGGAGTCAGTTGGCAACCCTAGACCCTCTTTCTCCTCTATTGGCTTGAATGGGCCACTGACTCAAAACAGGTTCCAGGTTGGTGACCTAGCTTGACCCAACACAAACTCATCATTCAAATAAACCTTAAAGAAAATGTTCAAGCAACAATTTGTCGATGTATCCAGTGCTGTACAAAATAATTCACATGCATTTTTCAGATCTAATTATGGAAATCTCAGTCTACATTGTATTGTTACGGGTGCCACCTGCGGCAGACCCTTGGCATGGACCTCTCATCTTCTTACACAGACTGGTTCCTCTTCACTGGTGGTGGTGGGACTCCAGCTCCAACCTCGGGTCGCCTCTGGTGCCTCCGGCTCTGCCATGGTCCCCAGTGTTGCCAGCCAAGATGCCCTTGCTTGTCGGGCCTCTTCACGTGGCACGCGGAGAGATGCCGCCATTGGCGCCGCACCCCTCCCTAGGCACACACGCATTGCTAATCCTTTTAAAGGGCATGCAGCAGGAACCTGGCCGTGGCCCTGGATGTTGACGTCAGACTCCTCTGTGTATATAAGCTCAGGCCTCGCTCCATAGCATTGCCTTTGCAACAGATCTCCTCGTACTCCGAGTACTCGTTGCTGATAGAGAATCCTCTCTACTTCGTGTTCCTGACTCTCCTGGTTCCTGGTTCCTGTCTTCCTTGTTCCTGCCCTGTCTATGTGTTGGACTGACTCTCTGGATTTCGACTCTGCTATGCCTAACTACTCTTCAGCCTATCTCCAGCCCCGTACCTCTGCTACACCTGACTACTCCTCAGCCTTTCTCCAGCCCCAGACGTCTGCTATGCTCGACTACTCTTCAGCTTATCTCCAGCCCCGGACCTCTGCTATGCCTGACTACGCCTGTCTTCTCCATGCCCTGACCATTGCCTTGACTGACTACGCCTGCCTTCTCTGTGCCCTGACCATTGCCTTGATTGACTATGCTTCAGACTTTTCCGTGTCCAGAATTCTGCATTGCTTGTCATGACCTCCACTTGCCGCCGGCCCTGATCCAAACCTGTCAGTGACGCCTCCTCTAGTCTATTCTCTGTACATGGACTTACAAGGCTCCGGCCTTTCTTTGCTTGAGCGCCTCCAGTTACTCTCCGTTCCATTGGCGCCTGAGTTCCTATACCAGACCCAGTCCAGGGTAGGACTATACCACCTATCGACTGCTGTCTCTGGGCTGAACCACCTTTCTTCCCAAACCAACCTCGAGGCCCTAAGTCCTGCCGGCCCCGGCACCCAAAGGCTCAACCCACAGGGAACGAGGGCTGGTATCAGTGAATCTCCAGTGGCCTCTATCTTCAGCCCACTCCACCTGCCAATGGTGGGGACCCATAGGTCCCTACTTATGGGTTGCGTCAACCCCACCTCGGCCCAAGGGTCCACCTCCGACTCAACATGTATATGTTTTTGAGGGATAATCAATGATAGAATTCAATTGTCACAATCAATGGGAATACCCTATGAAGTGCTCAGTAACAAATATACTTTACGAGTCTGCCTTTATTATGAGTCATTTCTATTCATTGCAATCCCTCATCACCCCTCAATACATCTCAAGCAGATTGCAAATGAAGCCATAGAAAGGTGCACCAGTACTTAAAAAAAATAAAAATTCAGGTATTAAATTGAGTAGAGAAAGAAAATATCTTTATTTGCTACTACCGTAGATTTTATTGTGCATTATTAAATAGACAGAGAGCTGCACTAAGGAAAGAAAAATATGATAGAACTCTTATCTTGATGGTTGCAAAAAGAGATACACTTACAAAGATTAGAATGTGGAGGCTTAATTGACTTACTGAGCTGTATCTCCCCTTTTTAGCATTCACTGAGACCTTGTTGTATCTAGCTATACACATACCACTATCTGCCCTGATACCAGAGACTCCATGTGACAGTCATGCTGGAAAGAATCCACTCTGAAGTGTCTCCCTGGAGGCAGAGAACATATACCCACATACCCTACAGAAGGGCATCCTCTGAAAATCAAAACATTAGAGCTTGTAATCATCTCCCTAATGTTGTGAGAAAATATTTTATATTTACATAGAAGGAGGTCAGAAGCAAATCACCCCCTCTTTAGACCAAAACATATAAAGGTAGATTTTCAAAGACATGCGGTTCCCAGCCCATGCACATGAACGTGCTGATTTTATAACATGCACACGTCGCCACGTGCATGTTATAAAATACAATATCCATGCACACATGGGCGCCAGAGTTTAACATCCGCACACGCATGTGCGGGTGGACCGCAACTCACATGCACGGGGGGGGGGGGGGATTTTATAAAGTAAGCACGGCAACACGAGTAGGCCTTTCCTAACCCTAACCCTACCCTTCCTACCTTTTCCCCTCTCCTCCCAGACTCCTAACCTAACCCTACCTAGCCCCTAATTTTTTATTTTAATACTTACTGCTCTTCCGGAGCAGAAGTATCTTCCGTGCGCCGGCCAGCTGCTGTCGCGCGCTTCCCCGGGACAGCATCTAACAGCGCTGTCCTGCCTGCCCAGAGCACACCCCCCCCCCCCCCCCCCCCCCCCGGGCCAACCCTTTCAGCAGGCCCAGCACTTTGGCACATGACCGGGCCCTTTGTAAAATGTGCGCGGTGCGCACAAGGCCCAACCATGAACGTAACCCCTGAAATTTACATGCAGCAGCCCTTTTAAAATCAGGCCTGTTATATCCTGCTCCCCTGCAGAGTCCTGCGACTCAGGCTGGATTTAGTAGCTGCAGTAATATAAATGTTAGTTAAAAGCTATTTCAGCAATATGTTTCCAGATTATGTTTGTTTTGAAGTTGAAAGGTTCCTTACTAGACTTTTAGTTCAAATGTAGTTTGTATCCTCTACAGCAGTCAGGAAATCAGTGCCCTTCAGCACTGGCATGCAAGGCATGGAGATTCTTGCATTTGCTGATAGCTTCTCCATCTATAACCTCTTTTGCACAGGAAATAGCATTCTATTTGCCAGGGTTTTCAGATAAATTAAGCAGATTAGGTGCTGTGCACTGTCACTAGCTCCACTGCATCTGCTGACAGAGGAGAAAGCAGCTGAGGTAGGTGGGTGAGGGAAGACTTTCTCTGCAGGCTGCTTGCACTCGGCTTCAGAGAAAACCCTTTTCCGATGCTGGGCTTTTCTGTGCATTTCCACCATGCACCAGGCCTCCTCTTTCCACCCTCGTACCCTTCTGGAGCCCCTGGCTGAATTCAAGTAATGAGCATACTCAACCCATGGAACGCAGTGCCCTTTATCCTGCTGGGGAACGTGCACCCTTTGAACTGCCATCTGTGGCTTGTGTGGATGCACTGACTTGTTAACTGTGCCATACTGTGAAGGAAATGGCATGATTTAGATCAAGTGCTCTGGACGGCTGTTCATAAGAAACACTTGAGCCAAGCTGTTGCTGCTCAGGATGTGCCCTGGGGAGAGGGGTTTCGTTTCGGGTCACGCTCTCGCCTTGTATGAGGGCAGGCGCAAAGCACTGAAATCCCAGTCCTTCACTGGAGCTGGGAGGGTTGGGGAAGGGAGAAACATTATGAAACCATAGAAGCAGAGAGAGCTGCCAAATTAACTTCTCACCCTCTCAATCACACTCCAGAGGATAAAAGTCTAACATTTCTGACTCAGAAAGGGGCTCAGTTTTCACCAAACAAGTTTATTTCTCTAATTTATCAGACTGGCCCACTGTCACTCTAGATTTTCAGGGTGGGTACAAATTAACACTGGATCTATCCATTGCATTATGTAAAGGGTAGATTCACAAATCATCCCAGACTTAATCCGGATGATCCGATGCATAGTTTTCCATATTACTGAAATGTATTTTGGAATTCACTTTTTTTTTTTTTTGTGGTGCAAAAATCCCCATGACAACAGCAACATAGTTTGAACTCTGCCATGAAAAGTAATGAGAAACAAAGAAAAAGCAAAATATGGAATATAAATGGAAACTTCAGGCCAGAGGTACAGACTCATCCATTGTATGTAAATGGATTATTAGAATCATTCCCTAAGACAAATTCACTTTTCTGCGTGCTCTAAATCTGTTTAGTCGCTTTCAAAGTGTCAATTATTGGAACAGGCTAAGACTGAATTTCTTCCCAATACCTTTAATAACATTTTGAAATGAAAAACAGATATCTTGATACTAGCTTTCTTTGAAAAGACATAGGAATAGCTCTGGTTTTAATTTATGTGCTATTCTACATCTGGAATCCCTTATAATTAAAACTAAAAGCTCAACTACTACTTCCACCTGTCAAACGATGAAAAGACGAATGTACTAATAGGTTACTAAATAGCCCAACATAATAAAGTTTACTTTCTCATTTTATATAGGGCAACACAGGTTTAGACAGGAAGCTAAAGGTCTTTGCATATTACTAATAACACGCTTTCAGCATTAACCTATATAGCCTTCTGTAACTGCTCCGACTCTACAAGTTTGTTTTGATTTGCTAAATACCTTCCTACAAGTTTTAAAGCTTACTAATACGTCCATAGGTCACTGAAGCTCTGATACCACACATTTCAGGGGCAAATTTCAATAAGCCAGAGACCGTCAAATTCCAAGGATACTTTTGTACTTGCATGCATCTAAAGAATTTTTCAAGAGGAAGCACTCAAACAGTTTCTCTTCTGAAACTGGCTAAAGATGTGAAGGTTCAAAAGCGCCTGTAGGACTTCTTCCCTTCTGTTTGTGCGGTTGGAGTTATGAGGGAGAAACTATACACTTATGATTGAAAATTCAATTATATGCATGTTCATATTTTGCTTCTCTGACCCAAATGCGACCCTGGGACCATCGACTTTAACAGCAGCTAAATATGGCCACCAAGTAACAACTGCTTAACCCTACACAATGGAAAGACTTTTTTCCTGTTCTGGGCTTCTGCTGCATCTAGAACTATCTTCATCCCAGATTTTCTAGCTGGGGGAAATCCAAGATGGCATCGTAACTCTCACTTGCTGTGGCGTCCTCTTACCTCTGTTTAATTTCTGATCTTAGATGCTGCATATCAGCCGTAAGCAATAAGCCAGGGAGAGGGTTGTCACTTAAGGCCCCCCTGGTTCTCTCCAGTGTGGCCCGATGAATGTACATGTGATATGGGGGCTAATGCAACCGGAGAATGAATCTCTAGGAGTAGTGCAAGAAAAAGAGTCACTTGCCTTCTCCTCAGATTTACTTACCACTCTCTCCCCTAGCAATCGGATTCCCCCATTGAACTCAGCCACTGTAAGGGCGTCAACCCCCAGAAGTGAAGCATCATGGGCCAATGATGCCAGACTGACAGCTTCCCTTTCAGAGACCGGAGGTTTGTTGATAGCCCCAGCAACACCTGGCTTGGAAATCTCTGGAGGGCTATGGGGTTCTCCTGCCTTTGGCAGTTTTGGTATGACTGCTGAAGAGGAGGGATCTTTTATCCTGCCTAGAGTGAAGGTTCCTGCAACTTCGTCACCCTTCACACTGGTAAGACCTACCCATTTTACTTTGGAGATGATATGGGAGGTTAACAGAGATCTGGGCTGTAGGGAGATATCCCATGTTTAACCACTGAAAGCACCCAACATGGATCATAATAGCCAACAGGGATGCTGACAGATATGCTGACAGGCCAAAAACACTGTCACAGCTAAGGAAAAGAAGAAACTTTGCCCTGCTGAAAACTTTAACCAGAACTGAAGGATGCTTATCAAGATCTGCTGGTTTATAAGCTCCTGTATAAATAAAACCAAGGCAGAGGGACAATGCAGCAACTTTGGCTCATAAGCAGACGACTTGAACTGGCCAAGGGAAGTCCAGAGGTCAGAGGGGCCCCATCTTTAGATGAAGGGGAGCACTCTAAAATGGAGAAATACTGATGGTGACAGACAGCCTTGGTTGAGACATGGCAGGATACCTCAGAAGAAAATGGGAGAAGGGAAAAGACCTGCAATGTGGCAAAGACCCTACACCTACTACATGATTATGTACACGTTTATGCATATTTATCAGCTGGAAAGTATAAGATGGGGCAAATAAGAAGAAAGTGAGCAGACCTGAAGCAGCCCCAGAAACCCCTGCTATTGAGGAAAGAGATGACTAGGTGTGCCTAGGAGACCGGATAGAGGAGATACCCTGGCTGAGATTGAACAGTGGCATGGAGTCTGAGGCAGTGAGAAGTCAAGGAAAGCCCAGCAGCTCTGCCAGTATCAGATGCAGAAGCAAGCCTCTTTCCCAGACTGTCCTGCAGCTCTGCCAGTACCAGACCCAGAAGCAAGCCTCCCCTGCCCACATTCTGTAGACCTTCAGCCAGAACCTGCTTTAAAGGTAAACAAGGAAATTGTCTAAAGTTGGGACCAGGGTTAAGTAAGTTAGCCCTAATTATTAATATATTAGGCAGGCTAAGGTTTATGGCATGTTTTAAACCACCGATGGTACAGAACTTTCTTTAGGGTAAACTGATGCTCAGTAGCCAGGATGTTAGCGACATGAGTTGTTATCTGCTAAATAAAATACTACCAAAATTAGCAAACAACCTTTAATGTTATTCAATGTTCTTCTGTTAGCAATGTTATCAAGCAATTTCCAATGTTATTTAATGTTAATTGTTTCTCTGATGTTTTAATATAAATCGTTGTTATAATTGTAAACCGGAGTGAAGGCTGACACCAAACTTCGGTATAAAAAAACATTCAACTAATAAATGCTAATCCTGCCAAATCTGATAAATAAAAGCCTAATTCTGTAGAGAAAATGTTATCTTTTCCTGAACTTAGAATCGTGAGGTGAGGTGGAAGGGGAACCAGAAGTGTCCTATATCAGACAGGTTCCTGCACCCCTAAAACTTACATATAGGGCCAGATGATCTTTACTCAGATTAACCCTTTGGCGGCTAAAATAGCAGATATTGAGATTGGGTCTCTGCACTGGAAATTTCTACATCTATTTTTGAAAGAATGTTGAATCTAATAAAAGGGAAGTTGAATCATTAAAAGCCCTACAACCGTCTACTATTAAAGAAAATATACTTTTGTCCTATAAAATGGAGAACCTGGAAAATCTCATGAGAGGAAAAAACTTAAGATGTATTAATTTTCCTAAAATGTCTTCAATATCATCTGACATGGTTAAAAACTATTTTGGGAGACATTAAAGATTTCTGAACAAGCCCTTGCTCCTATCTCTAAGGGAAACTTCGAGTTTGGATCCTCAACCTGCTTTGCAACCATTGGAATTGGATAATTTGTCTGCTATATTGGAAAAGTCTGATAGTGAGGGGCAGTGTCGTAGTCACGGGTGGGCCTGGGTGGGCCATGGCCATGTGTGTGTTTGTGAGTGTGTGTGTGTGAGTGTGTGTGTGTGTGTGTATGTGTGTGAATGGTAGCCTGCCTGGGGGTATGAAAGGGTGCCCGCCTAGAAGTGGGTGTGTGGGTGTGTGTGAATGAGAGCCTGCCTGAGCAGGGGTGGGAGTGTGTGAATGGGAGATCTCCTGGGGTGGGGGTGTAGATGTGTGAATAGGAGCCTACCTGGGAGTGGGGGTGGGGGTGTGTGAATGGGATCCTGCCTGGGGTGCGGGGTGTGAATGGGAGCTTGCCAGGGTGGGGTGTATGTGAACGTGAATAGTAGCCTGCCCGGGTGCGAGTGTGTGTGTGAATGGGAGCCTGCCTGGGTGTGTATGGGTGAATAGGACCTTGTTTGGGTGGGATGTGAATGACAGCCTACCTGAGAGGGGGTGTTATAGAGAGAGCATATGGGAGTGAGAACTTGTGATATGGGAGTGGGAGCCTGCATGTGAGAGAAAGCATGTGAGAATGGGAGCCTGTGTGTTTGTGTGAGAATGGTAGCCTGCATATAAAAGTGAGAGCCTGTGGGGCAGATTTTCAAAGGGCTACGCGTGTATATTACGCACGTAACCCTGAAAATTCTCTCCTTCGTGTGCCGAGCCTATTTTGCATAGGCTCGGCGATGCACGCAAGCCCCAGGAAGCGCGGATGTCCAGTGGTTTGAAAAAAGGGGCGGGAAATGGGCGGTCCGGGGCAGGGTGAGGGCATGGCCAGAGGCCTCCGAAGGCCTGCTAGGCTGGGGAATCAAGCGCCGGCACTTGGCCGGCACGCGTAACCAGCACTTGCCTCGGGGGGGGGGGGGGGTGGATTTAGGTAGGGGGGGGGGCAGGTTAGATAGGGGAAGGTGCGGGGAGCAAAAGGAAAGTTCCCCCTTGAATGCGCCATCCCCGGATTTTATAACATTCGCGCGGCTGTGCATGCATGTTATAAAATCGGGCATAGATTAGAAAATCTGGCCCTGTGTGTGTACATATTTATGGAAGTGGGAGCAAGTGCCTGTATATGTGAAAGAAACATGTGAGAGTGAGAGCCTGTGTGTGTTTTTCTAGGCATGGGAGCCTTTGTGAAAGTGAGCTTGTCAGAGTGAGAGCCTATATGTGTGAGTGTGTAGGAATGGGAATCTGTATGTATGTGAGAGAGAGCATGAAAGAGTGGGATCCTGATGAGAGAAAGTGTGTGTGTGTGAGAGAACATGCGAGAGACAGTCTGTGTGTATGAAGGAGAAAAGAAAGAAGACAGAATAAAAGAGACCCTGAAAAAGGAAAAGGAAACAACAGACAAGGGGGAAAAAGAGACTTGGACCAACTAATTAGAAAAATAAGATCAGACAACAAAGGTAAAATATATTATTTTGCCTTTCAACAACTGGAATATACCATCTATGGGAATGTGCATTTCTTATATATTTGTATTTTGCTGTTTCTTCAGTATTCTAGTGTTCACAGAGTCTGGTTTCTCAGGCTTTCCATTTCAGTTTTGTCTGCATGTTTGTTTCTAATTCTTAGTCCCTTATTCTGTCTGTGTTTTGCATGTGTAACAATTACGTGATTGGATCAGATGTTTCTGAAGTTTATTTTTGTTTATTTTTTACACAATATTGTATATTTATAAACTGCAATAAATATAAAATAAGTTAATATAGATAAGGCATTTTTAATGTTGGTAAGTGCTTGAAGTAATAGAATTAAAATATTTAAAATGTCACTCATGCATGATAGCTGTTGCAGACTACTCAGAAATCCATTGTAGGGTGCACGCTAAGGCATTATTTATCAATAAGAGTACAATTAGTAGGGCCTAGATCTGTATGTCTACTGCCCACCCATGTTAACCTTGAGCCCCCCCCAAAATTCAGTTGGGTATCTCCTGCCACTATGATTGCCTCCCTTTTTGTTAGAGCTATTAGAGACTGGCTATTGCATCTGTTCTGTAGACATAGCTTTGAGCTATTTCTAAATTGTAAGGTCAGAATTTTCCCTGATGTGTCCAAGAAGACCCAGAAAAGGCAACAACACATTTTGATTATAAAACCTAGAGTTTTGAAAGTGGGAGCACTATTCTTTCTGAAATTTCCTTGTAAATGCTGTGTAAAATATAAGGGAGTTTCCTATGTTTTCTTTCAACCTGCACAAGTCTCCCTTTTTTTGTTTGATTAAAAAAACCCACTAGTGTTGCAATCCCGGGCCATGCCCCGGGATCTCCACTCACCACCTGGTCCTCCCTGTCCGCGGGAGCTCCCCTCTGGCCTGCCGGACCCAAGACAAGGCCGCCCAGGCCAGAGACATGGCCTACTGCGGCATTCTCCCTGCGAGGGAGACACCACCAGCGATCCGCTGCTGGCCCCGACCCTTAGGCAAGTGCGCACGCAGGGGTTCCTGATTTAAAGGGACCAGCGCGGGAAAACAGAGGACACCTCCCTGCTGACATCAGACGCTGCCGGGTTATTTAAACCCGGCAGTCACAGCTAGCCAGTGCCTTGCAACAAGGTTGACTCTTCCAAGTAGCTAGTTGTGCTTCCTGCTTCCCGGTTCCTGCTTGTTCCCGACATCTGATTCCTGGCTCCTGACCTTGCTTTGTTCTTTGACTCCGGCTTCTGCTTCCGTCCCTGGTTTTGGCATCCGACATCTGATTCCTGGCTCCTGACCTTGCTTCGTTCTTCGACTCCGGCTTCTGCTTTCAACCCTGGTTTTGGCATCCGACATCTGACTTCTGGCTCCCGACCTTGGCCTGTTCCTGGACTTCGGTTTCGTCTCTTCCCACTGCCGCAGGTACTTGTTCATCACCCGCCCGGAGGTTTCTCCTAAGCCCCAGCGGCTCGGGTCCTCACGGGGGGACCGTGGGTTTCCAAGGGTGAAGTCTCTCCTGACCACCTGGGTGCCATTTCAGCATTGGATTACCTCGGCAGGCTGTGCTTCTGATCCTTGGTCACATAGGATCCACCTAAGACCAAGAAGCCCAGGTCCCTATGGGCTCCTCCTGGGGGGACCTCGGGCTTCCAGTGGTGAAGCCATCTTCGAAGTCTCTCCTCAGCGCTGCCTCCCGGCTGCGACACCCACTGTGGGTATCCACAGTACGACACCTGCAGTCTCAGTCGGCCCAAGGGTCCACGATCCTAACAACTAGAGGATAGTTCTCTCCCCCCATGGTCCTCCAAATGCCATAGGTTTAGACAGGTTTTTCAGTCTGTTATATTAATAAGCTCTCGTTGTTGCAACGCCTTAAGTTGTATAATAAGAAAATAATTTTCCAGAAATTGAGTTTGGACCCCCAACTTGTGGACTTGGACTGAATTCGATAATATCTATTAAGTTCTGTTATTTCTTTTGTTTCGTACTATTATCCTTCATTGTCGATTCTACTTTTCTTGACAAGCGGTTTCTTGTTCTATATGTCTGTAAAATTGCATGAATAATAAATAAAATAAAAAGAATTTTCTTCCTTTCCCATAAATCTGTCGCTGCTACCTCTCTTCCTGCCCTTTCTCCTCTCACTGCCCATCCCCTTTTTGCACATTGAATTCTAATTCTCTTGCAAGGTTCTTCACTCTTCCAGCAGTTCCCACACCTCAGTCTTCATCTCTCTCTCTCTCTCTGCTCTCTGACCCATCGTCTCCTGTGCTCACTTTCACTTCCAGGCACTTCTGATGCTGCCCCTCACTCTGGAACTTGTTCCCCTTTGAAATACACAAAAACCTTTTCTCCCTCCTGTGCCTCCACATTTAAATCCCACCCACAAACCTATCTTCAGGAAAGCATCCCATTAGCATCCGCCCCCCCCCCCCCCCTTCCGCCTCCCACTTCATCCGTCCGTGGTTGTCCCTTGATTCCTCCACTGGGTAGGTTATCTTATTTTCCAAACTTCCAGTGCCTCACATCACTCCATGAATTTCCCTACATCTTGTTTCTTCTTGTATGTTTACCTTCACTTGCTAAGATTGTAAGATCTTCAAGATAGGGAATCCCCTCTCATCTATTGACATGTGCTTCTCTGATTTATGATAATCACTTATTGCACACTTAAAATTAATTCATGTATGCATAACATGTTCAGCAATGCAGAAAATCCATTTTCAGTCCTATGTAAAATTAAATAATAGTCTTGTACAGAGAAATGCTGCAGATCAAACCCAGCCCTATCCACCCTTTGAGAGAGTGGAACGAGTGAAAGGGAGGCTCTGTTTAAAGCTAAGATCCAACCCCCCCCCCCCCCCCCCCCCCCCCCCGGCTGAGGTCTGGCACCTTTTGATAAGTTTAAAATAAAAACTGCTGATGCTTTTGCAGCAGAAGGTGAAATGTGACCTTCTGAGTTAGGTCAAATCCTTAGTGAATGAAATTTTCTACCCAGCTCTGATCTAGTTCAGTGGGCCACACCAACTATGACCTGCAAGCCCAAGCCAGGTCGTGTCCAGCTTGCCCATCTCTAATTATTGCAAATATTTACTTGACTAAGGCTTTAATGATTAGAAAACTTATCTTCTAAAGATAAGTCTAATCTTATTTTTTTTAAAGCATATGGTGTCCATTTGAAAAATGACCATCTAAAGTCTTCTTTATTGACAGCAACATATTGGTTCAGTTAAAGATATTGAATTGCCTGGTTTGTCTATCCAGCAAGCTGCTGTCAGTGATATTTATTTTAAAATTAAAGGACTTGCAGGTCTGTCCAATTGAAGATATATTTCTATCAATTTTTTTCAGCAAAGACCCAGATGTGCAGAAAAATTATTTTTCCAAAGACATTTTCCTCCATCATTTAGAACAAAAATAAATAAACCAAGGCTGAAAACCTAAGCTTCTCATGCATTAATATGCAGGAACTGGTGTAGCTATAAAAGTAATAGATCTTTCCCTGATCAGTGATAATTACCATAACAGTTATGACTTTATCACAGCCATTGCCAATAGTAACACAGCAGGCAGTAAGTCAACTAAATTGCAAAGGCATTATTATTATATCATCCTGAAACAGTATTTTTCTTACAGTACTTCCTGGAGTTATAGTAACTTTTATCTTTAATCGGTTCCTTAGCGATAGTTTTTGGTTCCTTGTAAACCGGGGTGATATGTATACTTTACAGGAACCCCGGTATATAAATTCTTTAAATAAATAAATAAATAAATAAATAAATAAATAAATCTTCTAGTTACATATTTTCAACCCAGCCATGCCCTTTGCCAAGATCATGAACACAGTCAGGCAAGTGATAGTATGGATTCATCAATACATTATTTCCCTTCAGGCAGAATTAATCTCTTGGAGAGTTACAGTAAAACAGTAATATTTTAATAGTTTCTATCAGCTTTCAGAAATAATTTTGATATATTTGGGCACAATTTGAGCATGTATAGAGACAGATGATCTTTCCCTGGTTGTAACTATATTTGTCTTGTGATAAATCCCATAGTAATCACTATTTATTCCCTATAATAGTTTAGCTTAATAGCTTTTATAGACCGTCGTTAAGTATTTAACCGTCACAACGGTTTACATCACGGCACAAAATAAATTACAATAAGAAAGTTAAAAGTGCCATCATATTAAATCCGGTATCAGACTAACAGGGACATATTAGGCTAGCAGAGAAGGCACCTGATTGACAGCCAGCCATTCCCAGGTCAATCAGCCATCAGGAAAGGAAGGTGGGTCTTGTTAACCATTGTGATGGCTTCACCGAACGATGGTATACAAAATGAATCAATAAATGAAATAAATAAGCTTGGACCTGTGGGAGTAAGGTAGTTACTCTGGCTATATAAATGCTGTTCTTTTGGTGCTAAACAGTGAAGAAAGACTAGCAGTGCACACTGCAGGAGGGTGGGAAGCAATAAAATGGGAGAAGCCAGCAGGTAGAGTTGAGCATAGTTACTGGGAAGACAGACTGATCAGATCTAAATCCTCTTTTGCCTCCTTTGTATAATAAAAGTCAACAGCTCTGTATTTCAGACCAACATCACTAGTATTGAATTCCCAACATCACTAGTATAGTATTGGACACCAATGATAGAGAAAAAGCATGCTAGCAGAATACCTCACCTCAGTCTCAAATGCAGAAAACATGGCAGACCCTCACTAAATACAGGATAAGTGATCACAGAATGGTAATAGAAAGATGTAGACAAAACTGGAAACCCAAAGAAGACAGACTCTGTCACTAGTGTTAGTCAATTCTGTTGAATGGAAGTTCGTGGTGAGGGGAACCTGCACTCTGGATTTATGGGCACAAAAAGTGATTTCTATGCAAAAATCTTCCTTTTTTTCTCCCTCTCTTTTAATTATTTATTTATTTGAAATATTTATAGCTCGCCTATCCACTAGACTAGGGAGTTTTCAATAAACATTCATAATTAAAATCACATATTAAAACAACAAACAAATTCATTGTGATTTCATAAATTAAAACAGACAATTCAGTAAAATTGATCCATAAAATAATATAGCATAACCAGACAAATCCATAAAAATAAATAAACAACATATAAAAATGTATGCACTCACCAAGAGGAATACCCCAGTTATTATCACATCTTAATTCTCCTACCAAGCTCATACTTTCTCCTAATATTATCCTGGTTACTCTAACATCTTGCTTGGGCATCCCACTTTCTATCTTAACCTATCTATACTTACTCATAAATGTTCTGATATTTCCTTTTCTCATAATGCTCGAAATTTAGGTGTAATCAACTCACAACTGTCCATGAAGCCACTATTTTATCTGTGATTAAGGCGTCTTTCTTTAAACTAAAACTGTTGCAACATCTTAAGCCTCTATTAGAGCCTCCCAATTTCCGTACTGTATTACAATCACTCATATTATCTGGACTTGAATACTGTAACTACTTATTTTCTGGTTTGCCTCAATCTACATTATGATCATTACAGACAATACAGAATTTGGCTGTATGTTTGCTTACTGGGATTTCTATCTGAGCCTATATAACACCTGTTCTTCAATCGCTACATTGGTGTCCAGTTTATTATTGTGTCCAGTACAAGAAAGCTGTTATTATTCATGATATTTTATATGTCACATGACCATGCATTCAATCAACATTAAGAATCCACACTCCTGTCCGCATGTTGCGCTCTGCCAGTCAAAACCTCCTTGACATTCTCTCATCAAAAGTAGCAAGCCTCACAGTCACTAGGGAACGCCCCCTCCCCATTTTTGGGCCTACCTTGTGGAATTCTCTGCTAACTAAAGAGCCGAAGATATTTTAAAAAATTGTTAAAAGCTTCCCTTTTTCAGCAAGCTTTCCCCTGATGCCATGGCCCCCTGATGTAATAGTGTTATTAAAAGGAACTTAATATCAAAATCTCTGCGGTCTGGTAGAATGTCTGCTTTACCATCTAGTGAAGACAGTTCAAATAATTTCTACTTAGTCAATGTATTCTATATTGTATGACATCGTTTTATTATCCCGTAAGTTTTTAATTACTGTGTATGTTCTTTCGTACATCCCGAACTATTTGGAGGGGCTGGTAATAAATTAAATAGTTGTAAATAAAAAAAAAAATCTTAGGTCACTTTTATAGCTCATACTCTCTCCCAATCCTCACCAAACAATGGCTACCTCAGTTAACGCCTCAATTAATGCTATTCCATGTACTTGACAACTGTCCCCAAGAGGAGTTTCAACTAATCATAGCCCTGTTGAAACAGATGAACCTTCAATACTTTCTGAAATCGAATACGAATAATAGAATTTTCAGATTTCATTTTGGAAGATAACTCATTCCAAAAGCAAAATATTGCTACATAAAATAAACACCCCCTAGACTCTGCCAATCTTATTGATTCAAAGGAAGAAGCCATCAATATCTGCTGCAAATAATATTTTTAAAGCGTTTCTCACATTTACCCACTCAGCTTGGGGATAGCTGACTGGCCAGGGTACTGCCTGGCCAGGAAGCTGCTGGTCCTGTCCTTTGTCCAGCTGTGTGGGTGCAGACCATGGTTGGACTTCTTCTGTTCGGCGGCTGGGGGAGGGGGAGACAGGGGCTACCATCACTGCCACAACTGCTGAGGGATCCTGCCGCATGATTTATGTGTCTAAAACAAGCAGAAATCACAAAACATAACCTGCTTGGGTTTTGTTCGCACGCATAAATCATGAATCCACGAGATAGATTCCTCCTCCTGCCTCTCCCTCAAGCTAAAATGTGTGCTTAGCCAATGCGAAATTTTGAACCTATATTTTATCTTAGGTTTGCATGCTTTTAAATTCCCCATGTATTAGAATAACATTTGCATACGACATTGGGAGTTAAATTTTTTTAGTGCTGAATTTAAATGTACAGCCTTAATGCAAGCGCTTATTACATTGGCCCCGTATATGTGATTCTTGTAGCAACTTATACGTAAATTCTGTGGCAAACATTAGAAAATCTGCAGCATGGTTTGCAACATTTTATGGCAAATTTGTATATTATCGCAAATGCACAAATAGCTAAGTAATACTGAAAATGATTTTAAAAATGATTCTTTAAAATATAATGTCTCCAACCTGTTATATTTGAATATGTTTTCCTTCCAGCTCAGCTTTTTATTTTTTCCTGTTTCTTTTTTTCATTTATACTTATTTTTCTTTCTCCCACAGCCTTCCTACCTCACAGCAATCTGTTTTTACCCTTCATAAAATTGCTGCTTTTCAGATCACTGAGTGAAATCCTAGATGACATTGGAAGCAGAGAATGCAGAAACTCTGGTTCGCACCTTGTGTTGATTTATTTTCCTCTTTGGTTGTTTACTTTCTCATGTGCCCCCCCCCCCCTTTGGTACAGACTATGAATTACCCCTATGTGTTGCATCAGAGGTGGACCCTTGGGTAAGGACCTATGGGTCCCCACCGTCAGCAGGTGGAGTGGGCTGAAGAAAGAGGCCGCTGGAGCTTCACCTATACCAGCCCTCATTCCCCGCGGGTTGAGCCTTTGGGTGCCGGGGCCGGCAGGACTTAGGTGGCCCCGAGGTTGGTTCGTGAAGTAAGGTGATTCAGCCCAAAGACAGCAGTCGATAGGTGGTGTAGTCCTACCCTGGACTGGGTTCAGTACGGGAACTCAGGCACCAATGGATCAGGAGGTAACTGAAGGCACCTGAGCAAAGGAAGGCCGAAGCTTTGCAAGTCCACGTCCAGGAGGTAGGCTGGAGGAGGTGTCACTGACAGACTAGAGTCAAGGCTGGCGACATGTGGAGGTTGTGACAAGTGAAGAAGAACTCTGGACGTGGAGTAATCTGTAGCGTAGTCGATCAAGGCAATGGTCAGAGCATGGAGAAGACAGACATAGTCAATCAAGGCAATAGTCAGGGCACGGAGAAGGCAGGCATGGTCAATCAAGGCAATGGTCAGGGCATGGAGAAGGCAGATGTGGTCAAACGTAACAAAGGTCCGGGGTTGGAGATAGGCTGAAGAGTAGTCAAATGTGGCAAAGGTCCGGGGTTGGAGATAAGCTGCAGAGTAGTCAAACGTAGCCGAGTCGAAATCCAGAGAGTCAGTCCAACACATAGACAGGGCAAGAACAAGGAAGACTGGAACCAGGAAACACAGGAGACAGGAACACAACGTAGAGATGATTCTCTAACAGCAACGAGTACGAGGAGTGCGAGGAGACCTGTTGCAAAGGCAACACTATGGAGTGAGGCCTAAGCTTATGTACGCTGAAGAGTCTGACGTAAGCATCTGGTGCCCTGGCCAGATTCCCACCACAGGCCCTTTAAAACAATCAGTGATGCGCGCACGCCTAGGGAGGGGCGCAGCGCTGATGGTGGTGTCTCTCTGCGGGCCACACGGAGAGGCCTGACAAGGAGGAACATTTTGGCTGGCAACACTGGGGACCATGATAGAGCCGGAGGCACCGGAGGTGATCCGAGGTCGGAGCTGGCGGCCCACCGCTGCCAGTGAAGAGGAACCAGGAGCTGGAGTCCGTACAAGAAGGTGAGAGAACTGCGCCGAAGGTCTGCCGTGGGCGGCACTCATAACACTATGCTTGGGGTGGGGAGTACTACATGAGAAATTATATTTACTAATATGATTTATCTTTGGGTTTGTAGCTGTTTGGGGGATGAAACAGGGTCTCAGTCACCTGATACCATAATTCTGTGCCCTTCCCAAAAAATCTCAAAAAATGTGTGTGGGGGGGGGGGGGGGGGGCGGCGGAGACATCAACCCCAATGTCACCAGTTTGTAAAGTGTGCACCTTGCCCCAAACACAAAATTGTGTGGAAAAAAAACAGTCAAGAAAATGAAGGAGTTCCTCTTGATACCAAACAAAATAGATGAAACTACTTACAACACACACACAAAGCACGCTTTAATCTTCAATAAAACTAACAAAAAACAGCACCAAAGCCTTATATTCAATAATCAAAAACACAATTCCTCAAACCTTGCACCTCAACAGCCAGAGACGCTGCGGGGAAACACTATCATCGTAGAAATTGTGTTAAATAAAGTTCAATAATTTTTGTATTTTTGTTGCAAATAAAAGACTTTCAAAACACTTTCATTTTTCTTGTGTCAAAATCACTTAGTTTATTTTTGAGTGAGGGATTCGGTCAACACCCGATGCTGACAGTGTTTCGAGAGCATGCTCAACTGCTCTCTGCTTATTACTCCAATGATGCCAGGACTGCCACCTCAGTATGCATCATTTCATGATGTGTTCTCCAAAGAAGCTGCTGACATCCTTCCTCCACATAGAACTTATGACTGCGCCATAAGACTGAAACCTAATGCTGAACCTCCTAAAGGACATGTCTACCCCCTGTCGGTGGTGGAGAATAAAACCATGTCGGAGAATATTGAGGAGAATTTGCAAAAGGGGTTCATTAGACCATCTAAGTCTCCTGTGGGTGCAGGCTTCTTCTTCGTGGGGAAGAAGGACGGTACACTGCATCCTTGTATCGATTATTGAGGTCTGAAAGAGATCACGATTAAAGACCGATACCCCTTATCTCTGATCTCGGAGCTGTTTGAGCGACTGCAAGGGGCCAAGATATTCTCAAAACTTGACCTGAAGGGAGCTTATAACTTGGTTTGCATTTGCGATGGCGACGAGTGGAAAACAGCTTTCAACACTCGAGACGGCCATTTTGAATATTTGGTGAATGCCTTTCGGCCTGTGCAACGCCCCCGCCGTGTTTCAAAACATGATGAATGACATCTTGCGGGACCTTCTGTACAAATGTGTCGTTATCTACCTAGATGACATATTGATCTTTTCACAAGATACGCCAACTCATCTAGCAGATGTCAAACAAGTATTACTGAGACTTCGAGATCAACATCTCTACGCCAAATTGTCGAAATGTGAGTTTCACAAGGAATCTGTGCCTTTTCTTGTCTACATCGTATCGAAACAAGGCTTCCAGATGGATCCCCAAAAATTAGAGAGTATCAAGAATTGGTCTCAACCAACAGTCTGAAGGCCCTGAGACGATTTTTGGGGTTCACAAATTACTATAGAAGCTTTAAAAAGAACTATTCTTCTTTAACAGTGCCCTTAACTGTGATGACACAGAAAGGGGCCAACGCTTCAAAGTGGTCTGCGGAGGCCATTTCCGCGTTCGAGAAATTAAAGACTGCCTTTTCCACTGAGCCATGTCTGTGTCACTCGGACCCCAACAAACCCTTCATCGTGGAGGTTGACACTTCAGATGTTGGAGTAGGGACCATGTTGAGCCAAACTGGAGATTCTAAAGCCTTACATCCCTGCTCCTTTTTCTTGTGGCGCTTTTCTCCTGCAGAGAAGAACTATGGGATCGGAGATAAAGAGCTCTTGGCTATTAAGATGGCATTCGAGGAATGGCGGCCTTTGCTCAAAGGCACCCAACATCAAATTACCGTATTCTTGGACCATAAGAAACTAGATTATCTCCGTCATGTGCAACGTCTTAACCACAGACAAGCCAGATGGTCCTTGTTTTTTAATCGCTTTGACTTTGTGCTCAAATACTGTCCCAGAGACAAGAATACCAGAGCAGATGCCCTGTCTCGCTCTTTCCTCTCTGAGGATGTTCCTGAAGAACCACAGCATGTCATCGACCTGTGCCTGCCGGTAAAACGATTGCACCGAAGAATCTCAGAAGGAAACTATTACACTGGGCTCATGATTCCAAGCTGGCTGGCCATCCTGGTCAACGCCGTATCCTGCTGAAATTACAGAAGTATTATTGGTGGCCTACTATCAAGGAGGACACGTACTCCTATGTAGCGTCGTGCCAAACATAAGCCTACTTCTGATCAGCCTTGGGGATTGCTGCAAACGCTGCCAGTTCTGAAGGAGCTATGGACTCACATCGCTACAGATTTTGTAGTTGATCTGCCTCCTTCTGGAGGAATGAAAACTATCTGGGTGACGGTTGACCGTTTCAGTAAGATGGTGCTGCCTGGCTTACCCTCACCCTTGGAGCTTGCTAAGCTCTTCATTGTCTACATCTTTCGCCTACATGGCCTATGAAGCACATCGTCTCGGATAGAGGATCACAATTAAAGGCAAAATTCTGGAAGGCTTTGTGCAAGTTATTTGACATCTCTCTGGATTATACATCTGCCTTTCATCCCCAATCAAATGGCCAAACTGAAAGGATGAATAGGACCCTAAAACAGTTCATTCGTGCCTATGTGAGTTGCCGTCAGATTAACTGGGCAGAACTGTTGCCATGGGCAGAATTCGCCATTAACTCACATCCAGCGTCATCCACTGGATCAACACCATTCGAAGTGGTTTATGGACAACTACCTTCACTACAACTTCCACTGGCTCTCTCAGTGTCGTCCTCAGCAGCTCGATCCACTGCTGATGATATCCATCAATTATGGATTCAGACTAAAGACATGCTAATCAAAGCGGGTGAACGAGCAAAGAAATCATACGATGCTCATCATTCTAAAGCGCCTGTATTTCTACCTGGTGACAAAGTCTGGCTGTCAACTATGCACTTGAGATTAAAGTTACCTTCTACTCGATTTGCTCCATGCTACGTTAGACCGTTTCCAATTCTCTGACGCCTTGGAACATTACATACAGTCTGAAGCTACCGCCTGGATTGAAAATCCACAACGCATTCCACGTTTCACTTTTGAAACCTCTCATTCTCAGTAAGTTCTTACCCAACTCTCCAGAACCAACTTCTAATACCACAGAAGAAGACCTTGAATATAAGGTTGAAGCTATTCTGGATGTAAGAAGATGTGGAAAAACTTGGGAATACTTTCTATCTTGGGAAGTTTATGGCCCCGAAGAAAATTCTTGGGAGCTGATGGCAAATATCCTGGATAAAGAGATGCTTCTTCAATTTCATCAGATGCATCCACACAAACCTAACCCTGGTAAAAGGGCTGGAGGCTGTCCTTTGAAGGGGGGTACTTTGACGGCTTCGCCCCACCTACCTCTCTCTACTCTCCTCCTGCTCACCTTGGACTGATGGCCGCTGCGGCATCTGTTTGCCGACCTCTGCAGTGTCTCCGGACCGGCTTTAGTGCTGCCTCCTGCCATGCTCCTTCAAGGTACCTCTAGGGTGCACAGGCGCACGCTGCCCTCATCTTTATTTCCACATTGGCGCGAACCTCAGGGGCGCCCCCCTGTTCTGACGTCACGACTCCAGGGTATATATGCGTACATTTGCTAGCTTGTTGAGTTAGCAACGGAACTCATACGAATGGGATTCACTCTCCGTTCCTAAGCTACTCTGCCACTCCAGCTCTAACTGGAACTCTTACTACCCTTCAGGGTCACTAACGGGGTACCCGCTCCTCGGGGGCCTCTCTGCTTCTTTCAGGTGCTATTAGGAAACCGGTACTCACTCCTCGAGGGCCCATGTTCCCTGTGTCGCTGCCTTCAACTTCTACCTTCTACTTGGAAGAACTAACTACAGTCACCATCTGTGAGTACAGAAACATCTCTCTCTCTACAGTACCACTTCGCCGGAATCAGGTACTCGCTCCTCGAGGGCCTGCCCTCTGCTCCGGTGCCAGACCTCTCGACTAGTGGAATCTCTGCTACTGCTAGTGAGTACAATGCTACAGAGTCTCTCTGCTCTAAGGGATCAGGTACTCGCTCCTCGAGGGCCTGCTCTCCCTGTCTCTGAGCTCTCCTATTCAACTTGGGACTCTGAATGCTAATTCTACTGTGTGCTCATAACTCTCAGTCTCTTTCCACTACAGCACTGCTTACAGAGGATCCATTTCCAGCGTTCTGTGAGAGACACGCCCAGACGGGCTCTACAACCACTACTCACTACTGCCACATCTGGTGGTTCCATATACTGTTTAATAAAAGAGTCAAATCTGTGTTTGTCTGTCTGGAGTTTAGCCTGACACTGTGATCCCTCATGGGACTGCCCCCCATGGGCGTGGTCAGCTGCCACAGTGTCCAAGGATCCACCCAAACACCAATAACCATAACAGATATAATAAATGTATAGGAACAATACACTTAGCAAAATAATCAATAATTCCTCTTTTTAACATTGAAACCATAAATAATAACTATAAGACTATCACTCACACATCACTCATAACTCTTACCCACAACATACAGAAATACCAAAACCCTGACAGAGGACCCTGTTTTGCTAATAGCTAGCTTCCTCAGGGAGATTATTTTAAATTGCAATAAATATATTATTTGAAGTTATATTATATATTATGGGGTAGATTTTCAAATACTGCGAATAGGCGTACTTTTGCTGGCGCATCAGGCGCCAGCAAAAGTACGCGGGATTTTAGTAGATACGCGCGTAGCCGCGCGTATCCGCTAAAAACCTGGATCGGCGCGCGCAAGGCTATCGATTTCGTATAGCCGGCGCGCGCTGAGCCGCGCAGCCTACCCCCGTTCCCTCCGAGGCCGCTCCGAAATCAGAGCGGCCTCGGAGGGAATCCTCTAACGCCCTCACCTCACCTTCCCCTCCCTTCCTCTACCTAACCCACCCGCCTGGCCCTGTCTAAACCCCCCCCTTACGTTTGTCGGGGGATTTACGCCTCCCGGAGGGAGGCGTAAATCCCCGCGTGCCAGCGGGCCTCTTGCGCGCCGGGACGCGACCTGGGGGCGGGTACGGAGGGCACGGCCACGCCCCCGGATCGCCCCGGGCTGTAACCACGCCCCCGGGCCCGCCCCCGGAACGCTCCGGACACGCCCCGAAAACGCCGCGCGGTTCGGGCCCGCCCCCGACATGCCCCCCTCGCCAAACCCCGGGACTTACGCGAGTCCCGGGGCTCTGCGCGCGCCGGTAGGCCTATGTAAAATAGGCTCACCGGCGCGCAGGGCCCTGCTCGCCTAAATCCGCCCGGATTTGGGCGGATTTAGGCGAGCAGGGCTCTTAAAATCCGCCCCTATATGAACCTACATTTTTACAGCAATTTCTGCAAATTTTTATAAAGTCATATTAGATACAATTAATGAGTTTTTCACATGAAGTATTGTCCCTTAAATAAATTCCAAGGAAACCATAAAGGTGTCTTCATCATTAGTCAAATGCATGAGCTGCCAGTTCTCTCATTTAAAGAAGATTCCAGAATACTAGCAGGTTGAAGTAATCATATGAATCTAACCCTTCTAATACAGTCTCAAGTGGCTAGCTTTCAAATGCTTTAACATCTTAAAATTTTCAACTACTTCACTGAGAGCTGGAATCAGACTGAAAGCGGCACTGCCAGATCCTATCGGATACAACCAGATAATTTGATCCAAGCATTAAGTTCATAAAATACCTTGTAAATTCATCGAAAGGACAATTGAAATATGTATAAAATTCTTATATCATTTCTTATGAAACAAAACTCAACTGCCAACCAAATTGTGCCTTTTCTTTTTTTTTTCAATTATTTCTTTATTAATTATATCATTTCCATAAAGTAAAATGAAATAACAAGAAAAACAATTTTTTTCAATTATTTCTTTATTAGTTATGACATTTACATTAAGTAGAATGAAATAACAAGAAAAACCAAATATTGAAATTGCACCTTTTCTTACTGGTTCTTGGACAAAATTTAGAAATTGAATCCCTTCAGTCTCACCCCTTTGTAGATTCTTGTCCCTTGAGCTGTGCAAGAAGCTGGAAGTCCCGAATGCTGTCTCTGTCACTAGGAAGCAGACTGTGGATCTATATATCTGGATGAAGGGCAGAGGACTCATCTAGTTCAACTCTGGCTAAAATAACAGCTCTTGAGACGTTCTTGCATGCAGTGTTACAGGAAGCTGAATCTTGTGTGGCAGTTTAGTTGCAGGACAGGGCTAGAAGCGATGACTTGGATGGCTTCTTGCTGGTGTGGATGGAATTTTATTAATAGCCGAGTCCTAAGTCCCTTTTCCAAGCTGATTTTAAGAGCTTTATGCATAAAAAAAAACAGGGACAGGAGTCAAATTCTGATTAGTTCTTCTTTCTTCACACTTTGCTTGACCCCTCAGCTTGGATTCTCTCCCCCTACCCACCGTCTTCACACTCTCCAGAGGGTCAACCTTCTGCTTCATGGCAGCTGACTTGAGAATTGATTTCATTTGGATAAGGTCTCCTCATGAGATTGGAGGCTGGGTTGCCAGGTACTTCTGAGCTTGGCTAAATCTTCAGGTCTATCTCCTCTCATGTACACACAGCAGGTCTGCATTGTCTTGTCCATTTTCTAACTACTGAGAGAAAATATAATTCTTTAATAGTGGCTTAGACAAACAATGTGCTAGGCTCAGGAGATAACTCAGTCACGTATTGTAGTTTTGTCAGAAGTCCAGTATCTCTGTATTTCTGAAATACAGGCCAAGGGTCCACATGTGAAATAAGAATCCATTTTGCTGTATGGACAGTGGTGAAACTTAGAGTTATTATTCTTACAATGCACTATTTTAAAACAGTGTACTTTAAATGGACATAGTGTGCACTAATTCAAATAATGCATGTTATTTAAGTTAGTGCACACTATTTCAAGTTAGTGTGCACTATTTCAGTTAATTCACACTAATTTGAATTAGTGTGCACTAAGTTCAACACAAATTTTAAAAAAAAATTATTCTAAATGAAACTAAAACAATGAAATTAAAACCAAAACAAAAATAAAGTGAAACAAAATATTTAGGTATGTGTGCCAGCCTGAAAACCCTGCAAAAAAGACATTTGGAGACATTATGGTAGACCTATTGTACCATGTATTGGGTGTGGACTTGGCCCTCAGAAAGCCATAAAAAACTGAATTATGATTGCAATATAGTAAATCTCCCATATCAAAACAGCACTAATTTTCAGTGCTCAAATAGTAACAACCTAACTATGAAAAATGTAACATTGCAAAAATTACAAAAAGCCCTATAACACTAATACCTGAGAACTTTTGATATCCAGGTAGTCTATGAGATTGTCATAGACTAGTGGGGTGAGAGGGAGGGCACACAAACATTCTACTATATCTCTCTCTCATATATACATACTCTTTAGTCTAACTCACGCACATTCATTCTCTCATAAACATGCTCACACACAGACTCCCTCTGTCTTTCACACATTCCTTCTCTCTCTCATACATGCTCATACTCATATCACATTCACACACATTTCTTCTCTTCCATTCACTCACATACTCACACGTTTTCTCTCTCATTTGTACACACACATGCTCATGCACATTCTCTCTCTCACACTTTGTCTCTTATACGCCCACTAATTCATACACACATAGCATGCTCTCTCTTTCACTCACACATGCATGCTTATTGTCTCACACACTCCCTCTCTCTCTCTCTCTTACTTACTCTCACTCATACATTCTCCTTCTCTCACTCACATATGCTATTTCTCAGTCTCACACACACTCTCCCTCATGCCAGATATCTTGACTCCCTCCCTTCTTCAGCCACTCATGGGATGGGATCCACCAGAGGCCTAACAGACCTCTCCCTTTAGACTTCAGTGACTGGTGAAATAGGCTCAGTTGGTGGCCTTGCGAGATCTCTTTCTCTTCTCTGCCCACCAGCGAGATGAGCTCCACCAATAGCCTTGCCAGGTCTCTCTCTCTCTTCTTCACCCACTAGTGAAGAAGAGAGAGAGAGAGACCTGGCAAGGCTATTGGTGCCTAGTCTCGCCTTTTCTTGCCTGTTCCACCTTACCCCCCCCCCGTTCATTGTAATTTTCCGCCTGCCAAAGTTTTTTGTAAACCTGCGTGATGTGGCACACGAACGTCGGGATAGTAAAAGTTCTTAAATAAATAAAATAAATAAATAAATAAAATAGTGGAATGGATTTCACCAGTAGCCAGGGGCTTGCTACAGCAATTTTACCATCCTCCTTCCCAAGATTTGGTGCTGCAAGTAACTTCCTTGTTCTTCTAATGGAAGTGCCAGCCTTGCTTAAATCCCTTCAGCGCTGAAAGAAGCAGATAATGTTAGCACCACATACTGGCCAATGTTTCCACTTTACTGCTTGGGGGACTGCCAATACAAGTCTAACTACTGGACACGCTTCAGGTATCTTGGGCCCATCTGCAGTACAGCATTTCCATGCGTAAGTGGATGCGCAGAGATTAACACTAATACTTTATAAACTGTGCAGCAGAAGCTGTAGAGTTTATTAAATTCTATGTTTCTCTGCTCCAAAGTACATGTAAATGTTTCAGTACCCACACATATTTCTAATGCAAACAAATGCATACTTTCTCTACCAATTTTATAAAAATATAGGTTTATACTTTATGCCCAAAATAATTGTGACACTGCACAAATAACACCCAGAATTAAATGTGGAGGCAGGTATTTTATAAAGTATGCCTGAGCACTTGAATCACTGTTGCGGTAATGAATAGGCATCAGACAGCAGCATTCATGGCAGGCAGGAGGAGGGAAGGCAAAGAGGGCAAAGAGGGTTTGTCCTCCCGAGCCTCTTCCTTTTATTGTACATTCATACAAAGGCAGATGATGTGTCATTACATGATTGGCTACTTTCCCATAGCAACAGAAGAGTCATTACACCATTGGCTTTGGCTCAGGGGGTGTGCACGGATCATATCATTGGCTGCTGAAATCTATACCTCCTGACTTTGTCCTGCCTCTGACTAGGGAAAACCCAGCCCTTCTTTCAGGCTAACAGGATTAATTATAGGCCAGAGAAATACATGAAGTCAGGTATCCTCTCCTAGGCAGAGGGGCTTAAGCACAAGTGATGCTTTTATTCAGGCAAATGTCAGGGAGAAGGGAAGTTAGTGTTTAACCCTGATGAAATGGCTTGCTGGCAAGCGCATATTTCCCACATCTCACCCTTTCTGTTTTTGTTTAGGGCAGCTCAGTAAAGCTTTAGACCCTTACTGAAATCTGTTATGTCTTGGTATGGGCTGGAAATAGGGGATGAGGGATTATGGAGAGAAGAAAGCTGATTCGGCGTGGTGTGCCAGCTGCCGATGAGCTTCTGAATCTCCATATCACCCAGAGCTGGTGCAGGTGGTGTGCCAACTCTGCAGGGCTCGTGATTCCCTATTAGGCATCTTACAAGACATCTTTGTATCCGGGCTGAGAGCAAGGTTTTGTTTAGGATATGAGGGTTGGGTATGCACTGAATACAGCATCACAGGCAAATAATTAAGATAATCACAGTAATTATAATAGAAATCACCCTTTTGAGACCAGAAATATCAGGGAGCCAGGACCATAGCCAGTCCCATGGAGAAGTTGGTATTCTGTCTGAAAGTGGTGCATCAGCAACCATGGTTTCTATCTGCTCTATGGTATGTGTGAGGTTTGCTTTATAAACTGATATGTACACACAGCAATGAGATCCAATTAATGCACAAACACCACCCTTTAAGGCTAAGATGGTTTCTAATGTTAAAGCTAAAATAGTGTCTAAGGTATAGCTGTTCTGTAATGCTACTTCTCTAATCTGAGAGACTTCTGTTGTGAGTAGTTTTAATGCATGGACTGTCTGATTAAATATGGCAGTCGTCCAGTTAGCTAGGATGTGTAATTTATAGCTGTCCCCATTGGAGGAAACAGGCTTCTAGCTATCTGAGTTTCTGTATACTTTTCTATGGGATTTTTTATCGCCTCCCTTTTGTTACAGAGCCTTGCTTTGGGTAAATTTTTGACTGCATAGTATGAGGGGAGGATGTAGCCTAAAGTGCATCTGTCTCTCCATCTTGGGGAAATGTACATATATGCTCTACGCCCACATAACATCCATATGTTTCCTAACAGATTAGTGGACATGTCATTGGTTATCATTTGGGCTATATAACTACAAAAGGTAAATCCTTCATCCCCTCTATACTTTCTGTACCTGCTTGGGTCTCCCACTGCACATCCTGTAATCTGCCAATTGCATACATATATGTGGTATAACTATGCAAGTGTTCAGTGATTAATACAAAAGTTCAGTTACAATATGGATATTTCCCACCTGAATTCCCTTTCCATCCCCTGTATCATAGTCCCAACAAAGAGTGGCAGTCTCTTGAATACAGCTACCAATGTGTAGTATGGTAGTATTAACTGGAGAGTTAATGAAAACCTCTCTGTAAAGGATAATTAGTCCATACTGTAAGGTTAAATGGTACAGCATGCATCAGTAGTTCTCCGCAGGCTTGGGTTGGCATGTGTGTGCAGATCCAACAGTCTGTTCGATTCAACAGGTGTGAAAAGTTCTGATTCGAGGATGTACATGTTGTTCTGTCAGAGTCCTTGTTCTGAAATCGCCATAGCTGGAGAAATAAGGCAAAGGAGGAGGATGCAGAACACAATTGTTAATGAGTTGGCATTCAGGCAAGAAAAGGCGGCTAATAAGTTCTCTGGAGTTTTCTCAAGGCCTTGCTGTTCTAAGAGTTGTGCAGATTGGTTGGATAGGGCCTTGATCTGTCCCCAGGTCATGTGGTGCTGCTTTTTGCAAGGAGTCCGGTCTCTGTCCTTCTGAGGGCTGTGGAGGCTCAGGGAGAAGTTTGGGATCGGGTCCTGTAGACCTGGACACCTTTCCATCTCTCCACGGCTTGATACCTGTAGAAGCAAGCAGAGAAACATATCCTCGTTCCCCATTTTAAGGGAACGGGACCATACCAGACATTACATATTCTATACAAAACTGATGGCTGTGGGTGACTAACCCTAGTCCCATAATGATTACTCATGGCTGTGGTCTTAAATTTATTTTAAGTGATTTAAAACAATACTTTGTTCAGCCAATCCTGTTTAGGGGAAAATCCAGGGGCAATCCCCCTTTTTTCTTTTTGTTTGGTCCAGAGCTCTTAAGGGTATGATTTGCTCTCTCCACAATGGCTTGCCCTGTGGTGTTGTAGGGGATGCCAAATAAGTATTTAATATTCAATTAACAAAATTCATGCAAAGGAATGGCTGCAGTAAGCAGAGCCATTTTTAGTTTTCAGAACGTAACCCCATTATCAAGAAAGTTTTTATGCAGTGATCAATTTTCATTCAGTAAAATAGCAATAAATGTAAATTAATCGTTTAAAGGAAAAGTCATTTGCAGTAAGCAGAATCAAATGACAAGTATATTAGACATTTCATTAAACATATGTTACACAAGACTGACATATTCATTCATCTTGCAAATATTAATTTACACAAAACTGACACATCCATCCTGTAAATATTTCTTGCATCAAGACAGACAACAGATAACACATAATATGAGCTAAAAATCTTATCAAAAAGTTATCAAAAACAAAATTAGATCAAGGATCAAAAATCAAAAGTCAAAAGGCGTTAGATAAATGTTTGAAAATGTTAAAATAAACTGCAAAGTGTCCATCTTCACATCTCTTCATGGCAGTGTCAATCTGGAAAATATTAAAAACTGGCATACAGCAAAAATTTATTAAGGTAAGGATTAAAGTGAAATTCTTACTTTTTTAACCTTGAAGAAATCAATTCTATGATTCAATTTAATAAAATCAATTTGGATTTGCAAGAAAAGGCTTGGGAGGGATTGCTTTAGATGTAGCAACCTCTGTCAGTAAAAATTTTAAGGTTCAGAATTCTGTATAAATTTTTGTGAAAAATAAAACTGAAGTGTCCTTAATACAGAAGGTCTGTAGGCCTGAAAAATAAAAACTATTATACAACAGAATTATTAAAACAATAATATAATATAACTTGTAGAATAACATAGCGCCTCCTAGTGGAGACCTCATCATTACTTTATAGATTGCAACTATTGTTCCAGGTTGCAATCAATAATACTCTGAGCTTACTTTCAATGTGGAATATCAGAATAGAATTTCTTCATATAATTATTAGAATAGGAAATTAAACACGCTGTTTGCTCAGCTCTGTCTGCTGCATGCTAAAGTGACTGTAACTACTATTAATCTGTCTGAGTTATAACATATATAAACTAGAGAGAGAAACTGCAGTATTAAGTCCAGTTTTTTTTTCCTTTCAAAAGTTCTCCCTCCCTCCCCCTTGAGTGGCTAGCAAGAGTTACAGAAAAGGGGGGGAGGAGCAGTGTTTCTCAAAAGAAAAGAACTGCACCCAAGGAGTTAATCCTTAGTCAATAGGAACTTAAAGATAGCATTGTTTAACAATTGACCACAGACAATGGCTTGGCAAGGACAGATTCCCTGCAGACAGACACCATTCCAATCCACTTTTGTCCTGAAGGTAGAATCACAGTAGCAATTCAAACTATAAACTTAAATCTTAGAGAAATGGAGTCATTTTAAATGTGAGCCAAATAAACTTTGCAAAAGGGAAACTTTCACATGTAATTTACACAGTAATTGTTCAAATCTCAGTACAGTTTTTAACATAAGCTCTGCATACACTTTGTGTGGGGGAAATACTCTCAGAGTATGCAGATTTTTTGTAACTGAATTTCAAATAGGAATCTTTTTTTTTTTTTTTTTCCAAATCTGTACTGTTTGTAAAGGGAAACCATTTTTTCCAAATTTGTACTGTTTGTAAAGGGAAACCATTTTTTTTTTCTTTTCATAGTGATATTTTCTTTGCTTGTAACGCAGGAGTCTAATTAAATCATTTTTTTCATATTGATATTTTCTTTGCTTGTAACGCAGGAGTCTAATTAAATCTTTTTTTTCATAATGATATGCTGATTTCTTTGAAGACCTGTGGGCATAGCCACTGCTCATGGCACTCAACTCTATTGCTGCCACACCTAGTTCTTTGTTTCTTTCTGTAATGGGAAAGGCTTGAATCCCTTTCAATAATTCCTCTCTTGTGAGATTTCCATGTTCTAGGTGAAATCCCATGGTGGTTGGTGGGGGAAGAGTTGCAGGCAAGATGGAGGAAGGCTAGTTTTTCTGACCTCAGTGTTTTCTATTTCCTGGGGCATTTTCTCTTAGGTGGATGCAGAGGAAGCCACAGGAGCCATGTGAGTGTGTGTCCCCAGATGTTCTATTTCATTTTCTGTCCCCCTTTGTTCATGGTTCTTTTCTGAGATGGGGAAGGCTTGAAGTCCTTCTAATAATTCTGTTTCTGTAAGGTTTTCTTTCTGCAGTTTCTGCTGAAATTCAATGCTAATCACCCCACCCAGGCCAGGTGGTGGCTCTATTGTTCTCAAGGACTGCTTTTCTGAAGAAATGGGGAAGGTGTGAACTAGTTTGGGTGTGGTTATGGAGAGCTGATACAAAGAATTTGCTGGCTCTGAGGAAGACTGAGAAGATGGGGGAAGGGTATGTCTGCCTGCTTCTAAAGGCACATGGTTTGAAACTGCTGTTTTTAAACCTTTTTTTTCTTTGCATTCGATGGCTTCTGTACATTTTTGCCAGGTTAATCTTAGATTTATGGGAGCTCTGGGAGCCGTATGAAGATAATTGCCGATTGAGATCCATTCCTGGGTATTTAGAGTTCCAGACTCCATGGAATACCAAGGGCAACGGCAAGCTATTTCACTTATTAATTTTTCTAAGTCCCCCAGGCTGACTTGCGCTATTTTTCTTCTGGTGATGAAATAATGATTATTAATGATCTGCTGCAGCTGTCTGGCATGTAGCCGCTGCTGTACAGTCAAACCACTACCCATGCTTACGAGTGTGGGGAACAAACTTGCTGAGAAATACTTTTAAAAATTACTAAGAAGTACCTTTTTTAAATATATTACAATAGCAAATCTGTTGAACGGTACGTACCTTGGCTATGTCCAGCCGAAATAAGCATGGAGTTTATCATCACGGTCGGGCTCACCACATGTAGCAGTAATGAATAGGCATCAGACAGCAGCATTCATGGCAGGCAGGAGGAGGGAAGGCAAAGAGGGCAAAGAGGGTTTGTCCTCCCGAGCCTCTTCCTTTTATTGTACATTCATACAAAGGCAGATGATGTGTCATTACATGATTGGCTACTTTCCCATAGCAACAGAAGAGTCATTACACCATTGGCTTTGGCTCAGGGGGTGTGCACGGATCATATCATTGGCTGCTGAAATCTATACCTCCTGACTTTGTCCTGCCTCTGACTAGGGAAAACCCAGCCCTTCTTTCAGGCTAACAGGATTAATTATAGGCCAGAGAAATACATGAAGTCAGGTATCCTCTCCTAGGCAGAGGGGCTTAAGCACAAGTGATGCTTTTATTCAGGCAAATGTCAGGGAGAAGGGAAGTTAGTGTTTAACCCTGATGAAATGGCTTGCTGGCAAGCGCATATTTCCCACAATCACTGGTTCACTGATACCTCCACTTGTTAACTCGTCCTTTCTCCAGTTCACCTAGACTCTCTAGCACTTCACCCTGAATCCCCACCAGTTCTCCCAGACCGCCCACCCAAAAACTGCAGATAGGTCCATTTTCACTTGCGTGAGTCAATTAGCAGGTGTAAAAGAATATGAACAAGCTTGGTAATGCATATGTGTATATCTCTTACAAAATAGCATACTTCTAATCCCCACCCTGTAACTCTGCAGACCACTCCTTTTTCCCCAGTAAAATGTACCCATGAAACTGAAAATATACACATACTCTTGACATTAATAAAATAGCATATACATGCGTACATGCTAGTTACGTGCATATATGCTATTTTTACACATGGAACTCCCCTGAAATTTACCTCCTAAAAGAACTGAAACACAAATTTAAAAACCCACTCACAATTAAAAAATGAAACAAAATGCAAATATTTTCCAGCAGTCCCCTTACTAAAGACTGGTACTAGGAAAGGAGCAACTCACCCCACCTCCAATATTGTGCACCAGAAGGCATGTCACAGCTGGGTAGCAGGAGATTCCCCCAATGTCACTAGAAGCCAAAAAAAGAGTCCTATAAGATTGTGACACTTGAAGTCGGAGGAGTTTGATGGTAGGCTTTTCAGAATGGCCCAACCAAAGGAAAATTTATGTATTCTTCAAGCTGTAATAACAGACACTAAACCCCATGCCTTACATAGAGCTAGAGTCTATACTATTATTTGTTCATGTCAGGGTTGGACAGCCCTCTGCTGATTCTTAGGGGTAGTCCTCCAGCCACTCCGAAGATCTTTCGGACTGATGAACAGGAGCAGCGAATGCGTGAGCCCCTGTGCCGTAGCGCAACCTCAAGACAAGGCCCAAGGCCCATGCCAACTGCAGGCAAGAACATCCTGACACGGACCAGACAGAGACCACGATTCTGTACGAAGGCAGAACGTATAGCTGAAGGCTTGACAAAAACAAGTTAAAGCAGAGAACTAGCAAGGGCAAGGCATATGGCTTAAGACAAGACTGATGACTTGCACAAAGCATGGCTGAACTGGAGCAGAACTGAAGACCAGACCCAGGCTGAGCTGAAAACAGGAATCAGGATGAACCGAAGACAGAAAGCAGGCCAAGCTGGACAGGATCCAAGCCAAACTCAAAAACACAACAGTAGAGTCCAACAGAAGGTCCAGGGCCTGGCAGACAGAAGGCAAGCAAGATCCAACACAATCCAGAGTCAAGGCAGGCAGCAAGTGAGGAGAATCCAGCAACCAGTCCAGGGTCAAGGGAGGCAGAATCCAGAACAGTCCAAAGTCAAGGCAAGTAGCAAGCAGACAGAATCCAAAACCAGGCACACAGCAAACAAGGCAAGGACTAGGAACAGGCTAAGGAGCCTGTTGCCAAGGCAAAGAGTGCAGGTTCAGATAGGCTAAGTAGTCTGGAGAATGTGATATCATCAACAGGCAAACACCCAGCTCTCCCTCCAATGAGCGCAGAATCATGTGGGCTGATGCACATGTATGCCTGTGCATTCCTCTGCCGGGTCTTAGTTGCATATGTGTCAGGGCACCCACTGGCGGTTCTCTGCCACACAGTGAGCATCCGAAGCTGGGGATTCTGGGAAGGCAGCTGGATTCTAACCGTTCAGTGTTCTTTCTTTAACTTTGCTTGTAAACCAACCACCATTTATTAAATTTAGATAGTGTGCATTAATGCAGTTTCCCTTTGAATGAGCAGTTTCTACATAACATTAACAACCATTGAGCAACAAAGTTTGCCTGAAAACTTTTATCGGTGCAATACGCACTGCATCCCAGACCAACTCAGAACCTTCAATTCACAAATGATGTGTTGATTCAGTTTTTGGTTTTTTTTACAGGGCGTGTCTGGAAACAGGAAAATGAAAAGCAAGTTGAATGGTCCATTAGTGTCCCACATTCTGCTTTTGTGCATGCGGATTAAATTAAGATAACATCTGTCCTGTCAATCTTGAACTATTTCCCTTTTATTATCACAAGAAACTCAGCAGCCCATCTCACAACTGCTCCTAATTTAGATCTAAGTATCGCCGGTGAAACATGGTACAACGTGCTGTTATCTATTAAAATGATTTCCCTGAAGGAACAGGCAGCATTATTCCATATTGCAGCA
The DNA here is from genome assembly GCF_901001135.1 of Rhinatrema bivittatum. Classification (NCBI taxonomy): domain Eukaryota; kingdom Metazoa; phylum Chordata; class Amphibia; order Gymnophiona; family Rhinatrematidae; genus Rhinatrema; species Rhinatrema bivittatum. The sequence continues at coordinate 69,023,934 of NC_042618.1, read as the reverse complement.
GAGCCAATCTCTCTCCTCCCTTGAATCACCTTATAACTTTGCAGCAAAATCAATGGTGGGAAATGGAAAAGAGTCCCTTTTGTTGTTAATTTGATGCATTCGTATATTTTTCACCCCTGACTCAGCGATACAGGAAGTACTGTGCAATGTACCCATACCTCTTCAGACTTTGCTTGAGCAACATATCTGTGAATAATAATTATAATAACAATAATCAGCATTTCTAAAACACATATCCTGCATATATAGTAGGATCCCAGTGCACACCATAAGTTAATAATTTAAGCAAAATTGAGCAGCCACTCCTGGGGTGGGTGGTCTACCACTACATGTAAGCTTCCAAAGGCATCAGGCAGAATGAAGAATGCTGATATGATTATTATTATTATTATATCCAGTTATAACTGGAGAAATAAGTACAGAAGGACAAAATGACTTGCTCAGGGTCTCCACAGGGTGTTAGTAACTGAGGGGGTAGGGGTGGAGGGATCTGAACATACAATAGCCACATCTTCTTCCTCAAAACATAATGCTAGTAATAGGTTATAGATTTATTTTCCACAGCTGAGACACAACAGTCAGTAAGTACAGTTATTCCGATAGGTTTACATAACCCTGGCAGAATCTGTAAGATGTGGAGCATTTTAAGAAAATGTGAGTGATCAGACAAAACACATCTGTTATTTTTAATGTGTTTCAGATTAAACTATTATGCATCACGGAATAGCACAATCATTAAAAAAACCATAGCAAGAAAGGAAGTACTAAAATGGTCCTCTTCAAAAGTTATACTCTAAACTGGCTCAATACCCCAAATTTTATAAGCTAAAACAATATGTATAATACTACTACTTGGGGGAACTGCAAACTAGCAGGTTATGTCTTATCTTTCACTCATAAACTACTTTTTAAGAAAAAAAGACAAAAACCAACCAGAAGTGGTATCAGAAATTTTACGGTGCTTCCAATCTCATGGGCTCTTGCCCTTACAGGGCTACAACCCCTCTCCTGTATAAGCACTATTAGATCACATCAGTTACCAACTTACTGGTGGCTTGTCTGTTATAAAACTTTTTTTATTTTTAATTCTTTAAAGTGCAAAAAACCGCATCCCTTAAATTACCCGTATTTTTATTAAAGATTTCACTCTTCACCCTTCTACTAAACTCAAATTATACTTATCTCTTGAGCTGCGAATTACTCGCATGAATAGTGGCTGATTCGCCTGAATAACTCGCCCGACATTGCCAATGTTTCGGCGCGCTCCCCGTGCCTGCTTCAGGGGCTTTCAATCGTGCTCAACTGCTTCTAGAAAAGAACATGAATATAAAAATTCTTTACCTTAATCAATTCTTTTATCACGACTAACCAAAATTCTTTACCTTAATCAATTCTTTTATCACGACTAACCAAAAATTCATAAAAGGTTGGAAAGTCCGCCAGGGCGCCCAATTATTTCCTCCCGGGGTTCACTTTTGGAACCACTCTCCCAGTATGTAGATACTTTCTTGCGACCGCTGGTACCCACACTACCGTCTTATGTACGTGACTCAGGTGAACTAATACAGTTTTTGGAAACCTTTTCTGTTCCTTCAGAAGAGGTATTGTTAGCAACAATAGACATCGTGTCTTTGTACACGAATATACCCCAAGAAGCAGCATTGGAGGTACTTCAAGCGCGATTAACAACACAGACAACACTTATACGACCACCTGTATCTTTTATTATAGAATTAGCCAGTTTGGCTTTGAAAAAAAAATTTTTCCTTTTTGAAAATAATTATTATCAACAGGTGGGAGGAACAGCGATGGGGGCCACTATGGCCCCCAGTGTTGCGAGTCTGTATGTAGGACAATTTGAGTCACGTTGTATAGAAAATTCTCCTTACAAAAATAACATCTTGGTGTGGCGCTGTTTCATCGACGACATTTTCATAGTGTGGAAAGGAACTGAGTCCCTTTTTAAAGAATTTATTGTTTGGTTAAATTCTTGTGAGCAAGCCCTACAGTTTACATATAATCTTGATAAATCCTCTGTTAATATTAGAATATTCCAGTTGTCATCCTTTAAACTTGCGGAACAGTATTCCTTTCGGTCAATTTTTGAGACTTAGAAAGTTATGTTCAACAGTGCAGGAATATAAAACAAGAGCACAAGAGATGAGTCAAAGATTTGTAAACAGGGGTTACCCGTTAGCTGTGGTACGAAGAGCCTGTAAACGAGCAAGATGGAATCATAGAGAGCATTTATTACAATCAAAAAGAGAAAAACCATCCACTAGCCGGTTAACGTGCGTACTGCCATACTCTTTGGGAGTGAATGAGGTAGTACGTAGTATCAGACGTCATTGGAACGTTCTACAAGTGCACACAGTTTTTGAAGCACAGCCCCTTATAGCATTCAAAAGAGGCTCTAATATAAAAGACCAGGTGGTCAGTTCATATTTTAAGGTTCAAAAAGAAAGATCAGGAGAAGAAAATGGACATTTTCCATGTGGGTCCTGTGCATTGTGCCCATTAGCTCATACTAATATTGATGTTCCTCTAGTAAAATTAAGAAAATTTAAACCCATAAGAAGAACATCATGTGTCTCAAGAAATGTAGTTTACGCTATATGGTGCCCATGTGGGCTCATATACGTAGGTAAAACCACAAGACTATTGAAAACACGTCTAATAGAGCATAAGAGCGCAATGAAAAGGGGCAGATTGGAAGCCCCGTTAGTGCAGCACTGTGTTGAGAAATCCCATAGTTTTGACAGTCTATTTTGCACAGTTTTGGATAGCGTTGAGCCGGATGAGCGGGGAGGAGATTTAAATCACTGTTTGTTACAACGAGAACAGCGATGGATTTTCAAGTTGGATACTGTTGCTCCTGCAGGTCTCAACAAAGAAGTAGATTGGACAGTTTATTTGTAGTTGATTGGTTGGACTGCAGTCCATGTCCTGTGTATAAAACAGCTGATATCCGGTAAAGGCGGCAAGTCAGCGTTTGTACGCCATATTTGAATGGGAAAATTTTAAGTTCAGCTGAATTGTAAGTTCCGTAGCGTTAGTCGTGATAAAAGAATTGATTAAGGTAAAGAATTTTTATATTCATGTTCTTTTCTAGAAGCAGTTGAGCACGATTGAAAGCCCCTGAAGCAGGCGCGGGGAGCGCGCCGAAACATTGGCAATGTCGGGCGAGTTATTCAGGCGAATCAGCCACTATTCATGCGAGTAATTCGCAGCTCAAGAGATAAGTATAATTTGAGTTTAGTAGAAGGGTGAAGAGTGAAATCTTTAATAAAAATACGGGTAATTTAAGGGATGCGGTTTTTTGCACTTTAAAGAATTAAAAATAAAAAAAGTTTTATAACAGACAAGCCACCAGTAAGTTGGTAACTGACGTGATCTAATAGTGCTTATACAGGAGAGGGGTTGTAGCCCTGTAAGGGCAAGAGCCCATGAGATTGGAAGCACCGTAAAATTTCTGATACCACTTCTGGTTGGTTTTTGTCTTTTTTTCTTAAAAAGTAGTTTATGAGTGAAAGATAAGACATAACCTGCTAGTTTGCAGTTCCCCCAAGTAGTAGTATTATACATATTGTTTTACCTCTTCAAAAGTTTACATACCCTGAGTTTTTAATATCATGTATTGCCCCCTTTTGCATTAATGATAGCTTGCAGTCTTTTTTGATAATTGCAAATGAGGCGCTTTATTTTCTCATATGGTAAAGCTGCCCATTCCTCTTGGCGAAAAGCCTGAAGATCCTGTAAATTAATTTGAGCTCTCCCCAAAGGAGCTCAATGATGTTGAGGTCAGAAGACTGAGATGGCTACTCCAGATCCTTCACTTTCTTCTGTTCCAGCCACTGAAGAGTTGACTTGGCCTTATGTTTCAGATCATTATCATATTTGAAAAGTCTAAGTGCGCCCCATGTGCAGCTTCCTGAATGCAACTTCTCCTCCAATATTTTCTGATAAGATGCTCCATTCATCCTGCCATCAATTTTAACTAAATTCCCTGTGCTTCTGTATCTCACATGCCCCCAGAATTGCAGAGTTTCACCTCCATGCTTCACTGTAGGGATGGTGCGCTTCTCTTCATAGACCTTGTTGACTCCTCTCCAAACATAGCATTTATGGCTGTGGCCATAAAGTTCAATTTTGGTCTCATCACTCCAAATTATTTTGTTCCAGAAGTTTTGAGGCTTTTTAGGTGCTGTTTGGCGCATTGTAAGCGGGCTGTTTCGTGGCATTGGTGCAGCAATGGCTTTTTTCTGACAACTTTACCATGCAGCCCATTTTTGTTCAAGTATCATTTTATTGTGCATATTACCCATGAACCCAATGTTTCTGTAAAGCCTGTGCGGTTAAATGTTTCTTACTGTTTTTTACTGTTTTTACTGTTTATACTGTTATATGTAAAGCCTGTTGCTAATTTATTGTTTCAATGTAAACCGAGGTGATGTATACCTATACGTACCGCGGTATAAAAGAATCTATAAATAAATAAATAAATACCCCCACTTTGTTTCAGAGAAGCCTGTATTTCAGTAGAAGCTGCTTGTGAGTTTTTCTTTGCATCCCAACAAATTTTCTGGCAGTTGTGTCTGAAATTTTTCTTGGTCTACCTAACCATGGCTTGGTATTAACAGAACCCATAATTTCCCACTTCTTGATCAGAGTTTGAATAGTACTGATTGGCATTTTTAAATCTTTGGATATCTTTTTATATCCTTTTCCTGATTTATAAAGTTGAACTACTTTTGCTCGCAGATTATTTCACAGTTCATTTGCTTTCCCCATGCTTCAGTAACCACCAAAGTCAGTGCAACCCTAGATGAACTGCACAAGGATTTCTCAAGAGCTAAGAAATGCATTGACTATTTATACACACAGACACTAATTACAGTCAAAAGAGGCACAAGGCGTGAATACCTACCCTTCATTGCCATCTCAACCTGTTTGTGTCAACTTGAGTGCATATTATCAACCCAAATATTCAAGGGTATGCAAACTTTTAAGCAGGACCATTTTATTGTTTCCTTTATTGCTATGGTTTGTTTAAGGCAACTAGTATAAGATGTTAACTTCAATACCATGTTACTTAAAGTTTTTTATATGTTCCAGGTTCTATGTAATGCTCTCAGGCAAGTTTTATTGTTTCACTGTAAACCGGTTTGATTTGTATCCAATGCAAGAAGATCGGTATATAAAAAAACCATAAATAAATAAATAATGATTCTGTTATTCTGTGATGCATAATAGTTTAATTTGAAACACATTAAAAATAGCAGACATATTTTGTCTGATCACTGATGGGGTTTTTTTAAATGCTGCAAATCTTAAAATTCTGCCAGGGGTATGTAAACTTATGATCACAACTGTAAATGTCATGCATTGATATGAACTGTGTTCAGGTAATGCTAGCATTAACAAAATAGAGAAAACTAATCACAGGGCATGATTGCAGCACGTTACTGCAAATATTTAACACTGTGCAGTCTCTGAGGCTTAGAAATAGTTGATCATTTATTTTTGGGCAGGACTTCTGGATGTCAGCTCTCTTACTAGGAACTTAGTACTATGTGAATTTATTAGTGGAATGCAGAAATCTTTTATCTCCCTCTTCACTTCCTTCTGGAGTTTAGGTGTCTGTTGCGACCGCGTGCTTCGGATCCTGTTGCAGGCACAGCCTACAGCTGGAGTTGAGAGCTTGGAGGTGCAGTCACTAGGTCATGGGAGAGCGTGAGCCCCTGAACCACGGCACAACTCATGGAGGAGCCCCAAGGCACACTATGGGAGGTGAGAGCATGCAATCACGGACGGAACAGGAACAAGACAGGACTGGAACTAAGGCAAGGAACTCAGAACAGGAACAAGGCAGGATCAGCCCTCCACTGGACCTACATGCACCAATGAGACCCAGCAACGCAATGCTGGTCTTGAGAGTAGCCCTCCGGCCACTCGATAGCCCTTCCGGGCCCGCCACTTAGGAATGAGTGCAAGAGGCCAGATGGAGGCTGAGGGCAGGAACAAGATGAGGACTTGGAACTTGGAAGGACTCAGACGAGGACTTGGAACTTGGAAGATTCAGATGAGGACTTGGAACTTGGAAGGTGCAGGTAGGCACTGTCCCTCAGGGCGCCCTATACAGCCCCCCGTGGGCTGGTCACAGACCACCCTGTCCGCTTGCATGCCCTACACAACCTAGAAAGGCTGGTCGCTGACCACACAGGAGTGAGACAAGCGCCAGAAGGGGATCCAACCAAATGAGGCTCCAATGACCAGAAACAGGAAACGAATCTATATGGATTTACCCTCGGGGTAGCCATCTGGAGGACTCGAAGAGCTGGAAGACTCGAAACTTGGAAAACTCGGAACTTGGAAGACTCAGAACTTGGAATATCAGGAGTTCAGGATCTTCAGGATTTCAGAACATCAGGAACATCAGGACATCTGGAACTAGAACAAGAAAATGAAGGAGATCTAGAACATCAGGACAAGGCAACAAAGGAGATCTGGAACATCAGGACAAGGCAACAAAGGAGCTCCAACAAGGAACAAGACTAGGAACATCAAGACATGGAACGAAGAACCATCTTAGACACATGAAGACCACGGAGGACCTGGACCGACAAGGAAGAACATGGACAACCATGGATTACGATCCAAAGGCCACGAGAAACAGGAACTGAGCCCTTATATAGGGCTGAAGCAGGAAGTGAAGTGAGACTGACTTCCAGTGGGGCCGTAGGCTTTTCCCGCTGCTGGCCCTTTAAATGAAGTGAAGAGGCATGCGCCGGCACCTAAAGGAGGGCCCAGTAAGTGGAGCAGGACCTAGAACTGTGACGTCCCTGCCGCGTAAACAAAGGAGCAGGCAGGCATAGGGGGTGGCCTCCAGGCTGCAGGATGTCGTCAGCGGCTTCACGAGCGGCACAGGCGCGAGGTGAATTCTTGGAGGCAGCCGCCAGGCCGTGAAGATGGAGAACCCACTGCAGCTCCCTGCCACAGAGGTGGAAACTTCCCAGGCACAGCAATAGGCCATGAAGAAGACATTCCAGTGGTGGCACTATGCTGCGAAGATGCGGATACCGGCGGCGGCTCCTGCCACGATGAAGAACGGCAGCGGCTCCTCCTGCCTCACAGGGTGGTATCGGACTGCACGAAGGCAGCAGCGGCGATGGTAGTGGTGAGTGGAGAGGCCTGCTTGTGGATGAGCTCCGCGAGCAGGATCGTAACAGTATCCTAATGGGCACACTGAATCCTAGCCCCTCGGTGTAAAAAAGGGTCTGGGAATTGCCTCAGATGATCAAAGAAAGGTTTTGTTATTGCAGGACATGAAACTGTAAAGGACGCTCTCCAAAGTTCCTCCTGGGAGGAGGCATGACTTCAGTTTGTTATAGCCAGCGAACATTGTATCTACTTCATCTTGACTGGCAATAAGTTGTAGAAGCATTTTAAAGTGTAAAGGAAATTTCAATCATGCAGCTTCATTACATGATTATTTCATGTACTTCCATTATATTATTTCCATTGAAATCTTAAGAATAAGATAAGCATATATTTTAGCTATCACCCATTGATGAATCATGGGTATTTTCAGCACATGTTAGTACACTTAGATGCAGAAAACTTATAACAGCATCTTATATTCCTTGTCCATAGCACAATTTCTTTCAAAAGAGAAATTCTGCAGAAATAATGTTTGCAAATGCTGTAGACAGTGAAGAGTCTTACAATACTCTTGACATTTTTGGAGGGAATTTTGAATATAAAGGTCATCAGTAGTTGGTCAGGCTAAAGTCATTTGCGATCACCTGCTCACATTGGGAGTTTGGCAATAAGTCAAGAAACCAATTAAAAGAATTAACAAAAGATTACCCTTGCTGTGTGTATTTTACTGAATATAATTCCTTTTCTAACTTATTAAGGACCGTCATAACACCCGTGGTCTGCACGCATTTGATGCCTGTATTCTCAGCCACATTGGGTCATCTTTAATCATCGGTCCTGCTAAACTTGAACAGTCTTTTTTTGTGTGTTTTTACTCTTTTACACTTTTTACTTTTTTTAATTGTATAGTATGTGGAAAAAGTACTTCCCTTAGTAAGGCGAGGTCTCGCTGTCATATGAGTCCTGCTCAGATACTTCTACTGGCGCGTGAGGACGATTGATTGCCTGCTTCTTTGGCGTTACTGCTTTAACGCACGGGTCTTTCCCCCGTTTAATAGTGCCACCGCGCTGCTGCACAAGTCTGGATTCAGCGCTGCTTTTCTCCCGTTTGTTGTTTGCTAGCGCCGCCACGCTGCCGCACAAGTCTGGTTTTACAGAAGTCCAACGTACGTTTCGCAGTGATGCTGCTTCAGGGACTATGAATATATGAATATATGAATATACTCAGAAAAATGCTTATTAAATCCACATCTGTATTCAACTTTTATAACGTTTCCGAGCTTAGACGCTAGAAATAGAGCCTTCTCCATAGCAGGTCCTAAAGAATGGAACGCTATCCCAATTTACCTAAGTTCTATCAGAGACTCCAAATCATTCAAAAAAGAACTCAAAACTTGGTTGTTTAGACAATCATTCACAGTCTAAGCTGAATAACCTTAGTCCTTATCCTTCTAAGAATCATCTAAATTGATTTGTAAACTGTTATCTGCTAATATGTTATACTCTGTCTTTGCTGTAATGTTAACTGACACTATTTTTTCACTTGCGTTATAACATGTTCCATGTATGATGTTGTTCTTTTCTGTAAACCGGGGTGAAGGCTCCCTGCTATACCTCGGTATAAAAAAGACTCTAAATAAATAAATAAATAAATAAATAAATAAATAAATAAAATAAATGACAATATTATACTGACACACGTATCTGCACACATATGGCGACTCAAGTGGGAGGAATTTTAGTAGCTAAGCGCGTCAACGCAATTACTTGTTTCTATAGTTTGTTTCCAGTTCGGCCCAGTAAAGAAGAGGACTTCCTAAAAACCCCTAGCTAACTTGCCTCCCTTTTACCCTATTAGCCCCGAGCCTTAAAACCCTGCTGATTAGCCTAATTTTTTTTTGTTACATGACTTACACGCCGTCCATAGCAGAAGTAAAGTTGCGCAGTAGGGGACCCTGGCGCACACTTGTAAGTGTAAACACTTATGCGCAGACTTCATGGTGCAGAAAATTTATGTGCGGACACCAGGCCGAGTCACGCATGTATCTCCCAGCTTTGGCATGCATAGGGATTTTAAAATTAACCAGCTAGTATTGATCAAAATAGTACAAAAGAAAAATTGACAATACCCCTTTGTACTTAACTGGAATCTTTGTAGGTTATTATATCTTTTAAAGAACCAACAAAACAGAAGTTGTAGTACCTCAGCTTTCCAAACAATAAGGGTTTCTTCAAACATGTGATTCCCATTTTATTATATTATTATATTATTATTATTACTGCAGTTTTCAGAAGAAAATATAATTTGGTTTTAAGCAAAAATATTAAAAACAAAAATTATAGTATTTAAAACAAAATCAATAATAGAAAACATTAATATTCATATCCCTTTTAAGCCTGTAAAATGAAAAGAAGAAAGAAGACAAATGAAATAATGAAAAGAAAGAAATATGAAGGCAAGATAATGCAAGGTGAATTACAACAAAAGTACAAATAAATGCTCCATGAACAACCTGAAGAAACAACTAGTTTCCCAAATCAAACTATACAAATATACATTTAATACATATCAAAAGCTAAAAAAAGAATTCTTAATAATTTTAGAAAGTTGATCTGTATCCTCTCCAAAAACATGAATTGTCTTTAAACTTAATTCTGAATTTATCAGCATAACTCAAAATAAATTTTGAAAGCAAAAAGTAACACTTTTCTTGAACAACAAACACCGTTTCCTTCATAACTGTGTTTTACGATAAAGACTGATTTTTAGAGACCAAAAGGTTCATATCCAAATTCGGTAGAAATAGTCTTAGAACTGACTTTTTTATTTGGTTCCCAAAAGAAGGGGATAAGTGTAGATTTAGAGAGTCACTTGAAATAACTATATTACCCACAGCAGGGGTTCTCCAGGGGCTAAGGGCTTAAAGATGAATTTTCAAAAGTTACAACATAGAAGATATTTGTCATGCTGGGTCAGATCAAAGGTCCATCAAGCCCAGCATCCTGTTTTCAACAGTGGCCAGTCCAGGTCACAAGCAGCAGGTAAGATCTCTAAGTTCAATAGATTCCATGCTTCCTATCCCAGGCAGAAGTAGTGGATTTTGACAAGTGCACCTTCATCATGGTTTATGAACTTATCTTCCAGGAACTTGTCCAAACCTTTTTTAAACCCAGCTACACTAATCAATTTTTCCACATCCTCTGGAAATGAATTCCAGAGTTTAATTATATGTTGATTAAAAAGTATTTTATCCTTTTTGTCTTACATGTATCACCTAGTAAATTCATTACATGTCCCCTAATCTTTGTACTTTTTGAAAACATAAACAACCAAGTTGTGTTTACCCATTCGAATCAACTCATTATTTTATGGAACTCAATCATATCTCCCCTCAGTTATCTCTTCTCTAAGCTAAAGAGCCGTAACCTCTTTAGCTTTTCTTCACAGGGGAATAATTCCATCCCCTTTATCATTTTGGTTGCCCTTCTCTGTACCTTTTTTAATTCTGCTATATCTTTTTTGAGATACGGTGACCAGAACTGCACACACAGTACTTAAGGTGCAGTCCAATCATGGAGCATTTTTTATTCTCCATTTTTCCTAATAATTCCTAGCATTCTATTTGTTTTCTTTGTTGCTGAAATGACACCTATAACTTTTTCCTGGGTAATGACTGCTAATGTGGAACCTTGCATTGTGTAACTATAATATGGGATCCTCTTCTCTATGGGGTAGATTTTACAAATTTGCGCACACACGTACGTTTGTTCGCGCACCAGGCTCAAACAAGAGTACGCGGGATTTTAATAGATACGCGCGTAGCCGCACGTATCTGTTAAAATCCGGGATTGGCGCGTGCAAGGCTGTGCAAAATCGGCAGCCTGCGCATGCCGAGCCACGCAGCCGCTCCAAAATCGGAGCGGCCTCGGAGGGAACTTTCCTTCCACCCCCCTCTTTTTTTTGTGTGCATGGTTGATGACTTGTGTGGGGTATCCTCTTTCTTGAAATCGTAATTTGAGTCTGGTGGCTTGACGATGGAACTCTTCTTTATCAGAATCTTCGGATCTGGAAATATTGGCCTACCGGGAGGCCTTCTTTAAATCGGCGAGGATGGTGACTATCAAACCGTAAAAGATTATTCCGGTCTGTTAGTTTCCTATGCAATGTTGCTCACAACTCAGATCCTTGTTTATATATATGGATGTCTAAGAAAGCAATATTTTCTCGATGGTATGTAAGTGTAAATTGTAAGTGGGATTGGTTCAACCATGTGTGGAAGGCATGTAACTGTAGTTCAGTATTGGTCCATATGAAAAAAATATCGTCAATCTATCTTGACCACTGTACAATGTTAACAAAAAAGGGGGACGCGTAAATGACAGATTCCTCGAACTTAGCCACAAAAAGTTTCGCTACATCAGGGGCAACAGGGGACCCCATCGCCACTCCATGTTTTTGCAAATAATATTTTTCTTCAAAGGCAAAGAAGTTATGAAACAGAATGATTTCTGTAAGTTTAATTAAAAAACTAGAAGGAATTCGATGGGGTCTATGTCTGTGTGCGAGGACCTCTTTTACTGGTTTTAATGCTTCTATCTGTGGTACATTGGTATACAGGGCCTCGATATCTAAAGTGACCAACAAACAGTCTTCTGGGAGTTGATTCAATGCTGTTAATTTCTGAAGCATGTCTGATGTGTCTTGAATGTATGATTTTAACTGAACCTCAGATTGTAAAAAATGGTCCACAAATTGGGCTAAAGGTTCCATGATGGATCAATTGGCCGAAATAATCGGTCTACAAGGAGGTTTGACGAGAGTTTTGTGGATTTTGGGCACCCCATAATTCACTATTTATTTATTGCATAATAAAATATGCATTTTCTATGTCCCTACAATAATAAACTCATCCATCCAGTACATAAGTGTAGAATATTAGATGGAGCAACAGATGCTAACCAATTTTTATTATGTACACCAGCACCCACTTAGGTGGGAGATGCAATGCCAGAAAAGATTAAAATATATACTGGAAGGTTTATTTATGTATTTATTTTACAAATTTGTGGCACGCTAATCCACAGACTTTAGCAGGCAACAAGAATTACAGACATAATAAAAACACAGTAACTTACAAACAGTACAAAACTAATACAATGCCTAGACTAAACAAACAAAAAATTACATTAAAAACAAACATTAAAAAATCTTAAACATAACAGTAAAAAATTGGTAGTTATCAACCATAGTAAGGCATATGACCTATTATGTTTTAGAATGATGTTAAAAAATTATCTTTTCTCCAAAGCTTTCCCTACCTAGATTGTAGCAAGGGAAAGCTTTGGAGAAAAGATAATTTTTTAACATCGTTCTAAAACGTAATAGGTCATATTCCATTTTTAGTGGAAATATATTTAATATATATATTAATTTTATTGTTCTTTGTTTTTAGGTCATATGACTAAAAGTGACTTAGTCAAATGGAAATAAATAACCATATAACTAACAGGGTCATTTATCATTTTGTGTTAGGACTTTATCACATGCAATAACACCATAATGCGCGTGATAACACCATAACAAACATGATAAATAACACAATGCAACTTGCATATGCAAATTAAAAATTGAGTATTCGAATGGGAGGAGTTTGGGTGTAGTAAATGGAAATGAGGGTCTGCTAGTGTGGCGTGCAATAGAGTAACGTACACCTTCACAGGATTTAATGCCAGAAATAACTCTACCTTTGTTTTGCGGTACGGTGAAAAAACTATTGTGCTCCCGTGGCCGATATTGTGGATCACAGGTATTATTGCAGCGATTATTGAGAGCGATAAAAAAAAGGAATTATAATGGACACATCTACCAGGCCCTTCAGCCCCAATAAAAACACCTTGCAGCAAATTTAAATGTTGGGGGATACTAGATGCTTTGAAAGGCTCGCCACAGATGACAACAAGCGGAACAACAACAACCTCAAGAATAGGCAAGGCCAGTTCCAAGCCCTCCTAGTGTAGTCCTGCACCAGAGGCAGAGGCATGGGCCCCACAGGGTCGGGGCCCAACACAGCACCTGGCATGCAGGTAGCCACAGTGGAGGAGATACAAGGAGTGCATCTTTCCTCCACGAACATCCTTGCTGGGCATGTCAGAGGACTATGTGGTTTGCAGATATCACCTGAGCTCTTGGGCTATCCTGGAATTATATGAAGAAATCCAAGAGGATTTGGATCTGGTCATAGAAAGGGCCCACACTATGCCTGACATCATCAAACTGTTGGCCATCCTGCATTTCATGGCAACCGGCTCCTTCCAAATGACAGTAGGGGTCATGGGGGGAATGTCCCAAACCACTTTTTCCCACTGACTGGACCAGGTCATCACAGCAGTGTCTGACCACATTAATCTGTACATAGCATTTCTTCAGGACAGGCAGAACTTGATGGACTTGAAGAGAGGCTTTTATGCCTTTGCAAACCTTTCTAATGCTCTGGGAGCTATCGATTTCACTCATGTGGCCATCATTCCACCCCGTGACAGGGAGGAGATGTACCGCATCAGAAAGCTCTTCCACTCCATCAACGAGCAAGTGGCCTGTGATGCTGAAATGCGCATCCTTGACGTGGTGGCCAGGTACCCGGGAGCTGTGCATTAGAGATGTGAATCGTGTGATCGATCGTCCTAACGATCGATTTCGGCTGGGGGGGGAGGGAATCAGATCATCGCGGTTTTGTTTTTTTTAAATATCGTGTAAATCATAAATCGGGGGAGGGCGGGAAAACCGGCACACTAAAACATCCCTAAAACCCACCCCGACCCTTTAAAATAAATCCCGCACCCTCCCGAACCCCCCAAAAATGTCTTAAATTACCTGGGGTCCAGTGGGGGGGTCCCATTGTGATCTTCCACTCTCGGGCAACGGGTGCGTTGATAGAAATGGCGCCGGCGCTACCTTTGCCCTGTCATATGACAGGGCAAAGGTAGCGCCGGCGCCATTTTGCTTCCTGTCCCCCAACGTCACGAGCGTAGGAGATCGCTCCCGGACCCCCCCTGGACACCCAGGGACTTTTGGCCAGCTTGGGGGGACCTCCTGACCCCCACAAGACTTGCCAAAAGTCCAGCGGGGGTCCGGGAGCAATCGAATCGTGTTGCCGTACGGCCGGCGCCATTTGCAATATGGCCGGCGCCATTTTCGGAGCGGCCTTGGAGGGAACGGGGGTAGGCTGCGCGGCTCGGCGCATGCCGGCTATACGGAATTGATAGCCTTGCGCGCGCCGATCCAGGATTTTAGCGGCTACGCGCGTATCTACTAAAATCCCGCGTACTTTTGCTTGCGCCTGTTGCGCCAGCAAAAGTACGCCAAATCGCGCGGTTTGAAAATCTACCCCTATATGCACAGTACATTCTGTAGGCCTGTACATACATTGTTTGAAATGGCATCATTACATATACAAGCTTAGCATCTTATCCTTTTGGCACAATCATAATTACAACAAAGATCATAGAAAGCAGAAGTAACACCCTCAATAGCTACAGAATAGCTCTAATGTTGGAGCTGATAGCAGCCCTGATACGTGATGGCTAGGAAAAGGCCCCAGACAGTCCATGTTGAAAGAGTGCACTCAAGAGGATAGCCTAAAGGGCAAGGCAGTAGAATTCAAGTGAAGGCAGCAGGACCAGGACCAGGACCAAAGAGCACAGCATGGAGGCAGGAGGCCCAGGAGATGACACTCAGCATGGAGGCAGCAGCAGCTTGAGCTGAGATGTAATGAAACACCAGCATCCTGAGCAGGAGATGAGACATGAGAAGAGGCAGCAGCTGAACTGTGACTGGAAGCCGCATCAAGGAGGATGGAATATGGGAAGAGCATCGAGGAGGGCTTTAGAGTTAGACTGCTGGACCACAATGGCTGACAATAGACCATCCCTTCTGTGTGCTGGCACAGGAACTCTATAGTGAGGATGGGCTCAGCAGGCTTCTTCCATCTAGATGGCACAGGAACTCTGTAGTGAGGATGGACCTAGCAGGCTTCTTCCATCTAGCTGGCACAGGAACTCTGTGGAGGGGTCTGCCCAGGAACATTGGTACAATTCTTCTTATTTGCTATTCGATGCCACAACCTTTGATCCTTTTTGCCCCCTTGCCACATTGTGGCTTGCTACTTGGAGGGGGCATCTCTTTTGGGGGCCTACCTCTTGGGCATCTGTCAGCCTGCGGACTGCTGCGGGGTGTGGACTCCAGTGATGCTGTGGAGGACTTGGATAACTTCTTGGGTATCATTTGCAGGATCTGCTTGGGCACATTCATTCTATTGACTGCTGTGGCCAGTGACTTAACATTCTGTGTGTTTGTGGCTGTCTGATCTCACAGAATCTGGTTCTGCCTGTTGTCAGCCCTCCTGAGGCACACTAGGTCTTCCCGTATGTGTCAGAGGTGTACCCCATGACTCCTTTCCTGCTGGTCCAGCTGCTCATGCATGAACTTCTCTGTTGGTGGCGGAGATATTGTGATTGTGGCGGTGCTGTGATTGTGGTGTAGATTGCAGGACTTTGGGCCTCCAAATGTGGCATGATGGGGCTTCGGAGCTGCTCCTGTCAAGACATGATGCTTCAGGCTGGCGCTGGTGTGTGCTGGCTCAAGGTTGTGACGATTGTATAGCCTGTTCCTCCATGAAGCCAGAGAGCTTGAGGAACACATTGAGTGGGCTGGGTGAACCCAGGGGTTGAGGCATCTACAATGGTTCTTGAGCCTGTGGCTGCTGCTGCTGCTCCTCCTCCTTCTCCTTGCTCATCTGGGTCTGGGCATCCATCAGAAGGGCTTGTGCAAAAGGGCTGCTTGTCCCTTGGGCTTGCTGGCTGGGACCGGCTGATTCATGGGCGAGAGTTGTGGAAACAAAACATAAGTACTAATGGCAGCAAGCATCCTTTTTTCATTTGGCATCAGAGGTGCACTTTGCTTCTTAGCATTGTGAGCATCTTATGCCAAATGGTGTGTACACCCATTGTTACCTGCCCATTTACAGGTGAGCTGAACTTTCCAGCTGCAGCTTGTGTGGTGTCCAGCCACTCAGCCATGCCCTCAAAGACATCCAGTCCCAGCCTTTGCACAAGGTGCTTTTCCATGGGGGTGAGGACGATAAGACTGTCCTTTGGTCCGCCATATAGATTTATTTCTGGCCACCAATTTGATTATCACTGTTCCCCTCTTCATTGGACTCCACTGTACCTGGAAATGTCCTGGGCTATGTTGCACCAGATCTAGCCCTTGGATGCTTTTGCAGTATGGTATAATGCTCCAGGACCCCTCCAATGACTATCTCATTATTCTGGATGCTGACCTTGATAGCCGGGCATCCTGCT
Organism: Rhinatrema bivittatum; assembly: GCF_901001135.1. Classification (NCBI taxonomy): domain Eukaryota; kingdom Metazoa; phylum Chordata; class Amphibia; order Gymnophiona; family Rhinatrematidae; genus Rhinatrema; species Rhinatrema bivittatum. Next base: position 69,007,413 of record NC_042618.1, on the reverse strand, counting down.
GCTGCTCCTTTTTTTTTTTTTTTTGGGGGGGGGGGGGAGGGAGAGAGAGAGAGAGAGATTAGTCAACTTTTTATACCACTGTAAGAGGGCAACTAGTAACTCGGAGTGAGGTTTTGGTGGTGGCCTAGGTTTTGGGGATAGTTTTTACATGCACAGACAGAGATACGAACAGCACAGTAGACATCAGGGAAGATTTGATGTGATTTGGAATGATGAAAGGTACACAAATATGAGATTTTTACATTGTACTCTCGACCTAGCTTTATAGCAGCTAGGTAGAGAGTGCACCAAGCTAGGTCGAGAGTACATTGTACAAATATCATCTTTGTGTACCTTTCATCACTCCAAATCACATCAATTCTTCACTGATGTGTACTGTGCTGTTCGTTCCTCTCACTGTGCATGTAAATCTGCCCCCAAAACCTAGACCACCACCAAAACCTCAGCTCTTACAGAGGTATAATAAATGTGCTTCCTCAGAGGTGCTCTCTCTCTCTTTCTCTCAATGGGATTTGTAATTTTTATTGCAAATCCCATTTTCAGCCTAATGCCAGGAAAGAAGATGTAATTATTTCTGGTGTGTGATAGTGTGCGTTACCTATCTCATGCAATGTTCAACACACCTTATTTTCATAAACTCTGCCCAAACTCCTCCCTTTTGTCTAAAGTTTTAGAATTTATTTATTGCATGAATTAAGGTGTTTTCACAGGCATTAGGGCCTAACGTGATTTGATGAATGACCCTGATAGGGACCTATTTACTAAAGTACATTAAATGTTCGATTTGAACATGGGTGTTATTTCTGGTTTAAATGCCCTACTTGCTAAATGACATTACTTTTTTATTAAATGTGCTTTTATTTTCTTTTAGCTTTATATATTCCATGATATGTCATTCTTCTAAATCGGAATGTCTTTAAAAGAGAATCATGAAACGGACCTTCTCAAAACTGTACAGCTCACCCACATAAGTGATTTTCCAGGTATCTTTGTCATTGCATGTCATTGCATGTCTCTGCTTGCAAATATTTGGATTTTCAGAAGGCGTTTGACAAAGTTCCTCATGAGAGGCTTCTAGGAAAAGTAAAAAGTCATTGGATAGGTAGTGATGTCCTTTTGTGGATCACAAACTGGCTAAAACACAGGAAACAAAGAGTAGGATTAAATGGACAATTTTCTCAGTGGAAGGGAGTGGCCAGTGGAGTGCCTCAGGGATCTGTATCGGGACCCGTACTTTTCAATATATTTATAAATGATCTGGAAAGAAATACGACAAGTGAGGTAATCAAATTTGCAGATGATAGAAAATTGTTCAGAGTAGTTAAATCACAAGCAGATTGTGATAAATTGCAGGAAGACCTTCTGAGACTGGAAAATTAGGCATCCAAATGGCTGATGACATTTAATGTGGATAAGTGCAAGGTGATGCATATAGGGAAAAACAACCCATGTTATAGTTACACAATGTTAGGTTCCATAATAGGAGCTACCACCCAAGAAAGAGATCTAGGCATCATGGTGGATAACACATTGAAATCAACAGTTCAATGTGCTGCGGCAGTCAAAAAAGCAAACAGAATGTTGGGAATTATTAGAAAGGGAATGGTTAATAAAACGGAAAATGTCATAATGCCTCTGGATTGCTTCATGGTGAGCCTGCACCTTGAATACTGTGTACAATTCTGGTCACCGCATCTCAAAAAATATATAGTTGCAATGGAGAAGGTACAGAGAAGGGCGACCAAAATGATAAAGGGAATGGAACAGCTCCCCTATGAGGAAAGACTAAAGAGGTTAGGACTTTTTAGCTTGGAGAAAAGACGGCTGAGGGGGGATATGATAGAAGTGTTTAAAATCATGAGAAGTCTAGAATGGGTTAATGTGAATCAGTTATTTATTATTTCAGATAATAGAAAGACTAGGGGGTACTCCTTGAAGTTAGCATGTGGCACATTTAAAACTAATCGGAGAAAGTTCTTTTTCATTCAACGCACAATTAAACTCTGGAACTTGTTGCCAGAGGATGTGGTTAGTGCAGTTAGTGCAGATGTGTTTAAAAAAGGATTGGATAAGTTCTTGGAGGAGAAGTCCATTACCTGCTATTAATTAAGTTGACTTAGAAAATAGCCACTGCTATTACTAGCAACAGTAGCATGGAATAGACTTAGTTTCTGGGTACTTGCCAGGTTCTTATGGCCTGGATTGGCCACTGTTGGAAACAGGATGCCGGGCTTGATGGACTCTTGGTCTGACCCAGTATGGCATGTTCTTATGTTCTTATGTAAATAGGTTCCCAAATATTTTTCAACTTTTTTTCTCCTAAGACTTCTATACCTAAAAGGAAGGATGATTTTCAGTAGCCCATGCAGGACTAAAGTCTGCAAGTAAAAAGTACCTGTAAATTTTATCCCAAATTTTCAAAGCAGACTTATGCACATAAGTCTGCTTTGAAAAATCTCAGGATGTTCTAGATATGCACAGGGATGTATATGTGGACGAAGCAGATGTAACTTACCACGTATACTTTCCAAAATTGAAAGTATGTGCATAAATTCTGATTCCACCCCAACTCTGCCCCACTGGAGTGCCTGTTTAGTACAGTGTGTTCATAGAAGTACACGTGAAGTCGTGCTGCGTATGTACTTTGATGTGCATGCTCGCTCACTGAACCCCTTAAGTGCAGAAAACCAGGTTTTAAGCGCTTAAGTGCCTTTGAAAATTACCCCCTATCTACTGAAGGTTATCTCCCATTTTCTATCAAAGAGAAAAATGCTGGGTATGTTGGGCCCTTAATCACATCTTTCCCTTTTCCCTGGAGCCCATGTCAAATGTAGGCATGCATGGAGAATTTATGAAATGTGCGTAACTTTGAAAAAAAATTGGTAAGGAAGTTCCATCACTGATTGGAACTTTTGTCTTCATAAAAATTCTACTTATGATGTTATATATATATATAATATGGAGGCATTCACGCTGAACAAGATCGTGACTCCAGTGACCCAAGTGCAAATGCTTTCCAGTCAAAATTTGAGCTGGCCAGGTTCATGGATTTGCTCAAGGTCACACAGTGGGGGTGGGGGGGGGGGGGTAATGTCCATGTGCAGGTCTGTGCTCTGGCCAACAACGCTACTTTGCCAGCTCCATGCAAATTCCTTGTACATCAGGAAATATTATTTGTAACGGGTACAACCAGGGGCCGCTCTCCCAGCTGTGTTTATTTACTTTTTGTCCTGCATGCCATTTATATAAGCGGTTCTAACCAAGCAGACAAGATTTAGGTTCACCCTGATGCTCACTCCAATACATCTTTCTAAGTCCGGATCCATCCCACCCAAGCTTCATTCCTAGAAAATGCTCTTGGTAGACAGCAGCAACTGCTCAGCACTCCTCTCGTTTTTCACAAAGGGACGCTGTGAATACTCTCCCTTTTTCTAGTTTTTAGACACACTTACACACACTAGACGTTTAGTAATAAGAAAGACTGAAGGTTGGGTTTTTTGTTTTGGTTTTTTTTTTTTTTTTTGTGGCATTGCATTTTCTTGACTTTCAAAGCTAGGGCTTCAGATTTTATAGGATTTTTTTTTTTTAGGCTATTCAGTTATATAGTATTTAAAATAAATACTAAAGAGCTTTAAAGCAAACAATACATGCCATAAATACCAGGGAGCCTTAAGCATTTTTATGAAGATTTACATGTAAAACTCTTAAACAAAGAGAGGAAAGGAAAAAGATTCTAGTGGGCTTAACTAAGTGAAGCAGGGCTAAAAATTAAAGCCAGACTAATGCAGTTATAAGGAGAAATGGCAGTGAGACGAAGAATTCACACAACTCTGAGCATCAGCAACGTATCAAGGCACTAAGAGGATACCTCTGAATTCCTAATGAAAAGAGTCTTTCCGGGGGGGAAATAAGAGGTCATTTCGACATTTTAATCACAGGGAGGACAACTTTTTTTTAAAAAATGGGTTCATGTGCATATACGCATGTATTTTATAACCCGCGCCCAAACACATGCACAGTTTTTAAAATATGTGTATCTTTTCTGAAAGAAACATATGCGCGAAAATTAACAACTGAGCAAGGATGAGCATATGCTACCTGAAATGATATGCACGCACAGATGCGCAAAACTGTTGCAAATGTATACATGTATGTTTTCTAGGGATGTGAATCGGGCTTCGGACGATTGAAAATATCGTCAATATTTTCAAAATCATCAGAAATCGGGGGCTCCCCGAAACGATAGGAAAACCCCACGATATTGATCATGGGGGTTCTCTTATCATTTTGAGGGACGGTGGGGAAAACGGCACACAAAAATAACCCCTAAACCCACCCCGACCCTTTAAAACTAATCCCTTTGCTTCCTAGGGGCGTGCATTCGTTTTGAACTTATATGTAAAACGCTACTTTTTTTTTTTAACTTAAAAAAGTGATGAGGCGAAAACGATCGGATTTCCAACTTATTCAACATAGCTATGTTGAATACGTTGGAAATCGCGATCGTTGATCCTAAATAAAAATTTAAACCCCTCACCCTCCTTAATCCCTCCAAAGACTTACCAAAACTCCCTGGTGGTCCAGCGGGGAGTCAGGAAGCCATTCCTCTATTCCTTTGCGAGGAGCACGTGACGTCCACGTCACTCCGACGTGACGCGGACGTCACGTGGTCCACAGCGGGTCCGCTCCTGGACCCCTCGTTGGACACAAACGGAACTTTTGGCCAGCTTGGGGAGGTCAGGAGGCCCCCCCAAGCTGGCCAAAAGTTCCGTTTGTGTCCAACGAGGGGTCCGGGAGCGGAACCGCGGTGGACCACGTGACGGCCGCGTCACTCCGACGTGACGCGGACGTCACGTGCTCCTCGCAAAGGAATAGAGGAATGGCTTCCTGACTCCCCGCTGGACCACCAGGGAATTTTGGTAAGTCTTGGGGGGGGATTAAGAAGGGTGAGGGGTTTAAATTTTTATTTAGGGAACCGGTGCACGTATGGACATAGACTCAACTTATGGAATTCTCCATATGTCCATATTGACCGAAATTGACCCCCCCTTTTCGACTTATGGACTTATGAACATAACCTTTTTGTCTGCACATCCCTATTGCTTCCCCCACCCTCCCGACCTCCCAAAAAACATTTTACAGGTACCTGGTGGTCCAGTGGGGATCCCAGCAGCGATCTCCCGCTCTCGGGCCGTCGACTGCCACTAATCAAAATGGCGCCGATGGCCCTTTGCCCTTACCATGTGACAGGGTATCCGTGCCATTGGCCGGTCCCTGTCACATTATAGGAGCACTGGATGGCCCGCGCCATTTTTAAAGATGGCGCCGGCCATCCAGTCCTCCCTCCATGTGACGGGGCGCAGCCGATAAACAAAACCGCGAGCGGGACCGATGAAAAAAAAACCCACATGTGAATTGGTTCAGATTCCAGTTCCGATTCACATCTCTAATGTTTTCACTTTGGCCACACACTTCTGGTTTCTTCTGGGATGGGCTCATTCCAAAATGTCTCTCCCCTCGCACCAGCCCAACTTTACCACCTGGGACATCTACAAGCTGCTGACTGTAGTGGTGAAATGCAAACGCATGCTGCTCCCGCTTCATAGGGTCTGGTGACACAACGCCAGGCTGCGGAGAGGCTGGAAAGATTTCCAGGCCCTCTACAGCAGAGGACTGGCTTACCTACATGGAATACGTGAATAGTGGGTAATGGTAATAGTGGGTGGGGTTAGGGGTAGAAGTTGGGGGTAGGCAGCAGGGGTTGGGAGTGGGGGCTGGGGGCAAAAGAGGCACACGAGGGGGTTGGGTAGGTGTGGGTTCATGAACATTTGGTGTGTAGGGTGTGTTAGCAGCAATAGAGAGGTATGGGGTAGCAATGGGATGGCAATTGGGGGGTGGAGAGGGTAGGTAGTAGAGGGCAAAAGGGGAAGCCAGTACAGAAAGAGTTGCTCCACTGCAAGGAAAAAGAGTGGCTTCTGCAGACACAGGCCTGAGAGCAGGAGCACCATGGTAAGTTCATAAAATTATCATCATGGAGATATCTTGAGGTGTTTTCAATGTCATGCATTCATCACAGGTCCCACCATTGTGCAGCTACTTCCCTGGACCCTATGTCTACCTACTGCTTCAAACAAGCCTTGTGCACCCAAACTTTATGTTCTCTAACTCAGGGGGAGCGCTGTCATTAAGCAGCTCTTGTTATGCACTCACTGGCCTTACTTAGAACTCATAAGAGTGCTACATCCTACACCTCATACTCATCGCTATATAACTTTGTGCCAACCATTCAACAAACACTCTTAAGGTTGTGGCAGCATCCTGGCCCTAGAAATCTTGCTATCTATGGCACACCCCAAAATAAGCAACCAGGACACTGAGCATACTAGCAAACCCCCAACACTACTAGCCATCATGTTTTACAATACAGCTTTACAGAAACTACTGTATCATAGGGATATGCAGAGGGACTGCATACATTACATTCTATATTCATATTCGTGGGGGGGCAGATACGTTGCATTCAGCAAGGGGGGGCCCCGATCCGTTCATGCTTTCCATTCTTATTCGTTTCCCGGCTAAAATTTAATTAACTACAACCTCCCACCATCCTGACCCCCCCAAGACTTGCCAGCGCCATCTTGTGCTCCTACTATGTGACAGGGGCCAACCAATGGCACCGATAGCCCCTGTGACATAGTAAGGGCAAAGGCTATCAGCGCCATTTTGAATACTGGCAGCCGACGGCCCGAGTGCAGGAGATCGCTCCCAGACCCCCGCTGGACCACCAGGGACTTTTGGCAAGTCTTGTGGGGGTCAGGAGGGTCCCCCAGTAATGCCCCTTTCAGGACGCCCGCTAGACCACCAGGGAGTTTTGGCAAGTCTTGGGGGGGGGGGGGTCAGGAGGGTGGGGGTTTTGTTTAAATTCGCTCCTTTAGACAGCCGAATAATTCGGTGAAGATTTGTTGTATTCATGGGAGTCGCGATACGTTTCGCTTCCCCATGAATACAACTAATATGGCCCTATACGTTGCAGATTGCCAATACGTTGCAGACGAATGCACACCCCTACTGTATCATGGGGCAACTATCTCTAGTTTTGCCGCCCCATAAAGGACATGGTTGTGCCACCACTATGACCATTTACCATCGCCTCCAGCTCTCCCATTAATGCAGTGCCCTCTAACTGCTAGTTGATCATGCACATCACACACTGAAACAGATGAGATATAATGACACATATTTTTTACTCTCTTCACAGTTAACACCAGCTCGTCATCCTTCTCGAAGGAAGAGTTTCTTCCTCTTTGGTCCTAGGATATCAGGATGCTGGTCCTGAGCCTGACCAGCCCTTGCTGGCCGATGATGGTCTGAAGGTCCATGGAGACCCTCTCGCACATTCTCTGCAATGCCCTATGGCATCAGAGGCTACCGATGGTGCAGGACCTCACCTCCCAGGCCACGATGGACTCCATTTGGGAGGACTGTGGACATGATAGGTAAGAATCCATGGCATGCAGACCAACATGAGGAAGATGGTAGCAGCCCAGGAGCGACTCGCTGATGCTCAAGAGGTCGTCACAAGAGCTTTTGAGTTCATTGGTATGAGGCAACTACTACAGCCAGCAGCCCCTAGGCCTCTCAGGGCCAATACTCCTGATATCCCAAATAATGTATCCCCTCCCTCCCCCCACACTCTTATTTAAAGCCATTTATATATAGTTTTACCATTTTAAAGTTGTTTTACATTATATAAAATTTATTATTTATATATTTAGTGTTGTCTGTGTCTCTTTTTTTCTTAGTTGCATGCCTTGATCTTTTTCTACCCCCAGTAATGCCCCTTTCAGGACACCTTCTTGTAATCACTCAGTCACCCAATCACTGCCCTGCTTTTAGTGAAGCATGCTGTTATGTACAGGAGGTATGTCCTCCACTCAGTTAATCTCACAGCTGCCTGTTTGTAACTCAGAGTCAAGAGGATGTGCAGTTTTTACTTATCTCCCCTGAAAGACCTTCCTGTAATGGATACAACACAGCTGAGATAGTAGTCACCAATTACCTTTTAGCTCCTAGCTTCACATACAGTGGGTTTAGATGCCAAACACAGTCACTAATGCTTTGGGGGGGGGGGGGGGGGGGGACACCAGTGCCTCAAATGCCTGAAGGCTTTACACAATTCCTATACTAGTAGTTCAAAGCAGCGTGTAGTCTATGAGCCCTTACATGGGTTTGATGTTTACAGGAAGCCCTGCTTGAGGAGGGCTTTGGGTCACTTCATGGTCTTTGAGCATGTGGTTCAATGGCCTGTGCTGATTTCCAGTCCAAATGCTGCTGGCACTTGCAGATCACCATCAATCTTATGATCAGCCATGATGGGAGGAGAAGGATGAGTGTGGAAAGGTTGCGGGAGAGTACCATTGCTCCTCTCTCCTCACCCACAACACAGCCTCCCAAGACTATACAAATAGCTCTTATCCTTTGCCTGCCATTCCTTCTCACCAGGTGTCATCCATCCCTGGCCTACAGGTGAATCTTTCTGATGACCCTGGAAAAGGGCTTTGTGAAAGGAAAGATTAAATCTTGGTCAGGTTTGAGAGTTAGAATTGAAGGGTGAGAGAAGGGACATGAAAAATAAACTGAATATGTGAGAGGGCCTAGGAAGTAGATTGGAGACCAACTGGTGGACCAGAGAAAAGGATTGGAGGGAGGGAGAAAGTGTCATCTAGAGAATGGGTAATGATATCGAGGAGGGGATAATGGAAGGCAGAGATGGAGGGATGACAGAGGATACATTGGGGTTGTCAGGTCTTGGGGTAGAATGGATCAGGTAGAGAAAATGAAAAGGGCTGATAGGGAGAAGAGAGTAGGCAAGCTGGGAAAAGAGAGTAGCCAGGGAATGCAAGAAGGTATAAGCTGGAGTGACAGAGGTTGTAAGAGCGGCTATGCTGAAGGAGAGAAGGAGCTCTGAAGGGGGTTAGGGTGAGAATGGAGCTGCGGAGAGATATCCATAATGCTTAACAAATAACGTAGCCCTCTGAGCTCATTTGATTTATTAAAAAGCTAACAAGGGTGACATAGAATACATGTTTGGGAAGATCCTTCTGGATACATATTTAGAAAGTCCCTTCTGAGCTCTTCTAAGGGCCATTGAAATTAGTGTTGCCTAGGGACAAGCACATGTATAGTCTATTTTGATACATACATGGTAAGCTTATCCATTAGCTCTAGCACATCACTGGAAAATCAGGGACATCCTTGATGCATCCTTCTCCACTACTACACAACTAACAACAGAGAAGAGGAGTAAGCTCTCACAGGAGCGCCATTCATCAGAAGCTGGTTGCTGCAGCGAGTTTATCCTAATCTCTTCAATGTCCCAAATCCAGCAGATGTGAAGGACATGATAAGATAACTTTCTAACCCCACAGAGAGGTTGGCCTGCCTGGATGACTACAGGTGTCTCCATTATATACGGCGACAATCCCAATATATTTCCTGGTCACACTGGCTATCCTAGTACTCCATAGCTTCACTCCACAAAGGCTCCTTGCTTCCATTTTTTGTTCCCTTCATCAGTCTTCCAACAGTTAAAGCTGTGAAAGAAACAGCTACCTTTTGCTGGGGACCGTCCAGCCAGAAATCTGCTTTGTGGACTGCGTGTTGCTATTCATGTATGATGATGTCCTTTTTATGGACTCTCACATAAATGCTACCAGCTGCAAGCTCTCAAAGACTCAAAGCTTTTGCGATGACCTCGTATTGTCACGCAGTTCCTTTACCCTATTTGACGCTTGTCATCAGAGTTTGCCAATCTATGGAAGCTGGATGGAAATGTAATTTTCCCTCAGCTGCTGCTATTTCCTACAGTAAGGACCCCGCAAATTGTTTATAGAGTAGATGAAGCTACAGACATCCAGTAAATACTAATTATCTTATAAATAATCCTATTATAGATATAGGTTCAGATTTCAGGTAATGTTCCTTACAGAGGATACTCATGGTTTTAAGATATAAAAGCTATGGAGAAATAAATGTCAGGTAGGCTTCCAAGGAAGAGATCAGTATTCACACATGCCTTGCTTTCCTAAGCCAGATATAACATCAACAGATGGGACAGGGGCTGACTCCATATCTTCTGAGATAGGCTGCTCTGGTCCATTTCTTACCCATGTAGCAAGCAAAATGGGAAAATAGTGGACCAGCTCTTTATATCCCTGATGAGATGGTTTCTTCTTCTGCGATCCCATTTATACATAAACTATTCAGACTTCCAGGTAACAAACATATGTATTTACCACAATTCAATGGCTATATGCATGCATATAACAGTGTACACTAGTAATAACAAATGCATGCATATTTCCTACTTATTTTAAAAATATAATAAGCACATTATATTTACTTACATAAAATCCTACCCCTTTATACGTGCAAATGCATGTCATTTATGCATGTATGTGGGTATGAAGGGCTTGCTCCCAGTGCATGTCTTCCTACTTCTTATACCATGTCCAGAAGGAATGGAGCACATTTGAGGAGCCTAACTTCCTAACTAGGGAGGTGGACTTTCTTGTCCATGATTTCATGAAGGTCCAGCATGTCCTGTATGGCCCTGGAAAGTGGATTCATACAGGTGGGGATGTGGAAGAAGATCTCCACAGGCTCAATAAGGTCTTTCACAACAACCGCAGTGTGAAAGACCTGAGCCACAAATGGCAGGACCTCGAAGTCTCTGGAAGCGGAAGCAGACCTAAATGAGACCTGAAGGGCTGCCAGCCAGATCACCTTCTTCACAGTTGAACAGATGGTGCTCAGCATTATTTCAGATGCAGCTCTGGGAAGGCCTGGTAGACAACTGGACACCTCACAACCTGCTGGTAAGCATTTTCTACACATAGAATGTGCTTGCATATAGGCTATGACTATAAATATATGTAGTACCATACATATATATAAGTGGCCTATGTCCAGTGAAGGTTCTGTGCATATGACCACACATGGAAGGCCACTGGACCACCCTAGGCCTCATATCCTCCCAGGGTTCCTGCACAAGTGGGAAATCTGGATGAATGTATTTGCTATGCAGTAGTTGTACTTGTTATCACACACATTTCCTGCTCATTAGTAGATCTCTGTATTAAAACAATCATGCACACCTATTGAGTGGTAAAAATTGTATAGCTTTAGTGAGTGATGGCTGGGAAATGATTGTCAAGCCTGGAAAGTTTTCTGTTTACTGTGGCCAAACTATCTGTATGCATACATAAATGACCAGACCACACTTTATTTTAACCTCCACACCCACCACATTAGTCAGGTCTTTGGGACAGGTTCCAACTTCAAGACTAACACACCCCCCCCCCCAAATAGATGATTATTTGCTAAATTCTGCACCTCCTAGGTTATGTTCACTCTCCTTATAGACCAGGGTAGCTTTAAGCCTTATCAGACTCAGACTCTGGAGAACATTCCCTGACAGGATGCCCTATCTATATCACTTCCTTATACACTGGTCCATAGCTTGTGGAAACCTCTTTCTTCCTTCTATCTTCTACACTTCCCAGATGTCCTTTTTCAGGAAATCATCTATTCAGCCTTCCTCAGGGCCTCCTCTGTTAAGATACCATCCCTATGCAGGCATTCAGTGAAGAAACCCCATCCAATGAGGAAAATGCATACTGACACAAAGCTGACATCTGACAGGCAAGGTCTAGTAATACCTCTGTCATACTGAGGGCACTCTGACCAGCAAACACCACAAACAGTATTTTAGGGGATGGAACATATTTCTAGGAGTACCAGATTCCCCTCCTCCTTACATAAAGACATGGTACTGCAACAAATTGGAAATGGTGCACAAGTCAATTAGGGCACACACTAAAGAATAGGGTAGCTGAGTGACTCTATAATTTCTCTACAAGTGAATGCAGTTCTGGTTTAATCACACAGCATGGTAGGACTAATAATCCTAGTTTTGAATGGGTATGCAAATGGGAAGACCAAACTACAATTCCCAGAATGCTACAGGATACATCAAGGACTACATCTACTTATAATGAAAATATGTAGTCGGTTGGCAACCCTAATCAAGAGCTACACCAATTAGTGAGTCATTCCTGCATCATTGCCTGCTGGTGCTTTGCAAATGTATCAAGGACAGAATTAGAATGCATGGGAAAGCTTTCTGTCAAGTGTTTTATGTAGCTGGAGGTGGTAGCTTCGGCCCATGGAATTGTGGGGTTGGGCAGAAAGAATGATCCAGTGAATGTGAAGAGAATAATCCAAGTAGCTTGTATATTTACAGTATGTAGAGTATTTCTTTTTGCAGGAGAGCAGCCGGGTGATGACACCATTACCCCAGGACCCAGTGGCCTCTGACGGGCAAGGCAGTGCTCTCAGGTAATGACTCCTAGCCCGGAAGATGACACTGAGGAGGAGGAGGAGGAGGGACCAGCAGAGGAGCATCCAGTGATACAGCATGGACACCTTGAGGAGGAGGAGGAGGAAGAAACAGAGAACTTGTATACCCCAACTCAGTCAAACATGCCAGAGCGCTTGTAGCATGCAGCAGGGCTGGAGGAGGGCAGCTCAGCTCAGGAGGACCTTGGATCTCAGATGGAAGAGGATTTGCAGACCACTCCAGTGGAAGACGGGTAATGGACCTGAATACTCGAGTGGTGTAAGAGATCAGTGACTTCAAGCATGAGCTGCAGGGCCCGACAGATGTTGCAAAAGAAGAGATGCAGGATATGTGACAGGAGATACAAGGTGTGCAGCAAAAGCTAAGGGCCATTGATGAACATATGGAGGCCCAAACACAACAGACAGAGACCCAGATAGTTGTTCGCCAGCTGCAGCCTCTGCCAGCTATGTACTACATGCTGCCTCCATGGATGCAGTCCCCACCAGCCATGGCTGCACCTCTGACTTGCATGGTGCCTCCTCAGGCCAGAGTACCACTTGCCCCCCTGGGCCACTCCACCTACTCCTCCATCACCACCCATAGTGTTTGAAGCTCCACTTCTGCCGCCACTGTTTGCAGTGAGGCAGCCAGCAGTGTCACCATCATCACCACCACCTGCACCACAGAGAAATGCTCCCCCCTCTCCAAGACCACAGGTAGAAAAGGAAGATAGGCCCACCACTGCTGCCAGCCCATCCTCGCAGCTGCCTCAGAGCCCTCCAAACCCTCCAGCAGCTGTCTTGATGAGCCATTGCTTCCAGGTCCTGGGTCCTCTGATGGCAGCATAAGCTGCGAAAGAACCCTGCTACGAAGGAGCACAAGACTTGGGCAGGGCAAGGCAACAGAACTTTCCCCGCCCTGAAAAAAAGGCTGGCCAAGGAAGCCCAAAAATCTTAATTTATTCAGCATCACAGTGAGCACTCTATGTAAATCAATGCACCTTCACCTTCTAATTAATCTTTGCACACCCTGCAAAGATTATAAATGCACTTTCATCATCTAAAATATATTTGTATCAGAGAGTTTTTTTCATGTATAGCCAGCTGTTGAGTCTGGCAATGTATCTCCTGCAGTTCCTCCCAATTCAGATCATGCGCCTCCTCCTCTTCCTCTAGATGATCTTGTAGTCCCTCTGGAGGAGGCAGGCCTCTGGTTTTGGCCAGGTTATGAAGCATGCAGCAGGCTAGAAATTCATATATACCTTGGGAGGTTATAGGAAAGGCATCCCCCAGATCTGTTCAAGCAGCAGAAATGCGTTTTGAGGAAGTTAAAGGTTCTCTTGATGAATATCCTGGTCTGCCAGTGGGCCCTGTTGTAGCAAACATCTGAGGCAGTCTATGGGTTAGCTAGTGGGATCATGAGCCAGATTGTGTGTGGATATCTTCTATAACCTGCAGATAAGAGCAGAGTTAGCTATCCCTTAGTGCTGGGCAGAGGAGTAGTTCCCAGGTCAAGGTTGGAGAAGTCCTCTTGGGCCACCTAGATATGAGGGAAACAAACAGGAGAGATTAGTAGCTGTGTGATTGTAGTGGTAAGTACATTCCGACCTAGAAGCCAGCCCCTGGTAATGTGGCCTTCCTGGAACCAGTCATGAATTCCTGACCACAAGAAGATATAGGCATCATGACTGGATTCCAGAAACCTGGGCACTATATCCAAGATGATGCCCTTGGCATTGCAGACTACCTGCATATTGAGAAAATGGAAGCCCTTGTAGTTGTGGTGAATGGCCTTTTCACTCCCTAGTGCCATATAGGGATGTGAGTGCAATTGATAGCCACCAAGTCAGAGGGGAAGCATACAATTTAGTAGAACTCAGTCATTTGCTGTTGTTGCTGTCCACTCCAAGGGGAAGAGTTATATTAGTGTGTTTTCCTGAGAATGGCTGCCAGGAATTGATGTATATACATGGAGGCAGCAAACTGGATTATTTCAGCCATGACCCCTAGAGGTGTCTAGAAAGTGCCAATGACCAAAAATGCCAAGGTGGTCATGACCCTGAGGGTTAAAGGCTGCAGGTCCTGCTCTAACTGCTGGAATAGGTAAAGCATGATTTCCTTGTTGAATCTGAACCTATGCATGATTTGCTCTTCTGAGGAATCCAAAAGCTGTACCCTCGTCCTGTTTACTCTCTGTTCCTCCTCCTCCTCCTTCTCCTCTGTTCTCTTTCCTTCCTTTTTCACACATATGACTTTAAAAATCTAGCAACACACTTGGGAAAATACTGTTACAACTAAATACAATTAAAAGTGCATTGGTTCTTATTAGATTTTGCTAGGGTTTTGCATTGTGATATGAGTATCCATCCATAAGCCCACGAGAGTCATTTTGGATATGGTTTCACCACCACGGAATCCCACCCCCATATTATAATCCTATCAGTCCCAGGGACACTCCCTCATACCCCCCCCCCCCAGTATAGCCCAGTTTGTCCCAGAAACCTCACAGATGGGCACGTGTGTACCAGAGACTGCCACTGCCATTCCCTAGCTTGCTATCCTGTCCACGCACTCGTAGAAGACAGCCCACCAAACACCAAATGGCAAAACAGCATGAAAGTTTGAAGTTCTGCGCATAAATAAGCAATAATAAATGGACTCATGTAGTTTTGATGATGTTTGTGTGTAAGGCACATTTAAAATAGCTCATTACACACGCACGAACATACCACACCCTGACACGTCCCTAACATGTCCCCTATTTTTCATGCCTACTTTTACTTGTGAAGGCTCATATATTCGCTTTATGTGACACATTTATAAAATATGGATTGTGTGAGGATGCGTCACATACGTGCATATATGTGAATTTTTTGCATGTGTAAGCTTTTGAAAATTCACCTGCTTGGAATAAATGTTTGAAATTTTTGCTAAAGATCAACAGGAGAAATCTCTAATCTAACAGGGAGCACAGGAATTAAAGAGGTCCTTATTGAGTAAACTAGCAGGTGGAAAAGTTATCCAGATAAAGTCACCTGGATAACTGGAACTGGATATCCAGCGGAACTTACCTGGATAAATATTCTGCTGCATACACCCGAATAAACATTGTCCAGTTAACCTTACCCAGATAAACTTTAGGATGGGTTTTTATCGGACCACAGTCACCCAGCTGCCTTTGTCTGGGTAATTCTGATATTTAGCACTGCCTGGGCAATGTGAAACCATGCCCTGGTAATGCCTCCAGCACAACCTCTTTATATCTGGTTGAATTTTTGTGCAGGTAAGTAGTTGTCCAGGCAAAATTAGCAGGGGAGTGGGGGGAATATTCAAATCTCAAGGTTTGTCATGCTAACTCCAAAAAGAAGCAGGTCAAACCCTTTGAATCTCAACCTCTTCTCGCTACTCAAGGCATCCAGATAAACATGTTCTATGCAACTGATCTAACGGCCTTTAATAGAAAATGCTTGAAGTATTTTGAAGCAAAGGATTCAGAAGTTCTTTGCTGCATTACTGCTGAAATTTCACAGTTAAAGATATCCTATGCATAAACCAAAATAAAACCTTTTCTGTGCATTGCACAAAAGGCATATTGTGCTGCCTCTACCTTAGATTAAGCATTATGCTGATTACATCAGATCACATCTTATCTGCCTATTCCAAGAACCAGATTGGTTTAACCCTCGCTTTGTGCACAGCTGCTATTTGATACCATTCATTCATTCATTCAAGAGGATCCAACAAGGTTTTCTTACAGAATATCCCTAATTCTTCACGTTTCGCACCATAACTTTTCCCTAGCAAAATCTAATAAGAACCAATGCACTTTTAATTGTATTTAGTTGTAACAGTATTTTCCCAAGTGTGTTGCCAGATTTTTAAATTCATATGTGTGAAAAAGTTAAGGGCATCCACTGCTATTTTGATTAGTGGCAGAAGCCCAGCAAGCATTGTGTCATAGTCACAGGATGAGTTACCAAGCAGGAGAATGGCAGCCATGTCTGTATTTTAACCTCAAGGACAAAGATTTGAAGAAATTTGATTTTGGGGGAGTCTCTATATCTGCCTACAGCAATGAAGCATCAGGTAAATCTGGAGGTAAGAAAATCAAAGTGGTTAGCTTGCCTGACAAAAGAATGACAGTTATTTGTAATAGGAATTTGTTGTGGACTGATGAAGCATCTTGCACTCTAACATAATAATGCCCCTTACCAGCAAGGAATACACTTTTTTTCCAAGCCTTCGAAGGATCAGAATGGAAAACAAGGATGGTGGATGGCAGACTCTGATTCAGATAAAGCACAGGAAGCGAGTAAATTAGTCACTGAGCTTTGGGGAAAAGCAAAACTTCCCATACATCTGCAGAGGTTTAATTCTACCAGCATGCAAAGAAATTCTGAGCGTACTGTTAAGCTGCCTGGGGAAATGAGAGCAGAACGCCAAAGTTTACTTTCCCATGGAAAAGTTCTCTTGTATATGAATGAGCTGAGAGAACTGATCAGAGTTTTCCTAGCTTTGGAGAAATCATAGGCACGGACTCGATCACCAGCGGGGGGAATAGAGCCCCAGTTTTCACGAACATTTCAGTGATCTCAGCAGGAAAATGCAAAGTAAAAAACCAACACCTTCTCTCCCGCAGCAATCAACACAGAGGCCACAAACCAATCCAGTTTAATTTAATTTAATTTAATTTAAAAAACATTTCTATACCGTCGTTTAGTAGAGCACCATCACAACGGTTTACAGTTAGGCACAAACATGTTTGGTTTGGTTTCTAAATTATCCAAAAGGTGCCAAGAATATTATTCAAAATGAATATGCATCAAGTATATTTGCAAATAGGCACATTTCCATATTTCAGTTGTCCTGGAAAACAGACCAGAGCCGCAGAGAATACTTCCGGTTCAGGTCCGTGATTGTGCTCTGCCACGGTAAAGAGACAAAAGTCGCAACAGAAATGTTCTCCCAGGCAGCATTTTAGTCGGCATCACCCCTGAGCACTTAGAAACTCAGGAAGAACATTTTGGATCATATTTTCTTTCATCTTTTATGGAGAATTTTGACTGGATCCAAGACACTTTCAACAGGACAGCTTTGCTGAACAAAGGAGGTCCTGGACTTTGTTAGTAAAGCTGAAAAATCAGCATTAGGCACACTCTGCTGCATGGTGGCAGGCGAATCTCCATCGGTCTCGGACTTTGTTGTCTCAATTCTGTTGTCATTTTTGACAGCGCATTCACACAAGTTACGTTTTTCAAACCTGAAGCATCCAGAGCATACAAAGAAAACACATGAAGTCAGCAGGACAAGAACTGTAAGTCAGCAGTTCCAGCCTGCATCAAATGACTCTCTCTGTCAAGACAAGTGCAGATATCTCATTAAAAGGAAATATATTAATCTGTAAATATTATTAACTGAGTAAGGGACATGTACTATTCATCTATGTGTCAATGGAGCTAGAAAAGGCTGGGGAACACACGCTAGAAGTGTTACATTCCCTTGGTCAGTTAACTATTAAATGCAACGTTTAAGAGAATTTGAATCAAAACTTCAGTACCAAAAATATTTACCAGAGAAGAAATATTCCTTACCAAATTATATCACAGCTTTTGTTATGTTATTCTTTTTCTTGACTTGTGTAGAGAATCCTTGTCTCTACTATACAGTAACTTGCCCTAGAGAAGAGTAATTGCATTCTCTGGTACAGAGAATATTTCAGTATGGTCAGAGCGGTTGGTGGTCTCTGCTAGTAAGAAGCAGTGCAGGGACCCTAGAGGAAAAGTTTCAGTCTGAAGCCGTCTCTGCTAGAGGAAGGAAGGAAGCAGTTATGGAGTTTCCGGAGATTGGGATTCCAAGGAGGAAGGAGTCTAGAGACAGGAGTGAGGAGAGTTAATCTGAAGCCAGGAGAGTTCATAGTCCAAAGCAAGTCAAGTGTTTCGAAAGCTAGGAAAAAAATAAGACTTTTAGGAGAAAATGAAATAATAAATAAGGAACTAAAGTCTACTGAAGAGAAAGTGTTACACACGCCGGCCGCAGCAGACCCGCATCTCGGCCCCCTTACCTCTTTCAAAGTGATCCAGCACTTAGTCCCTCGTCTCTGCTGGCTGTGGGCCACTGGCTCCGTCCTCGGGCCACCCCTGGGACCTCTGGCTCTGCTACAGGTCCTGATGCTCTATGTCAGGCCTCTCCACGTGGCCCACAGCGAGACGCCATCCCATCCAATGCCGCGCCCCTCCCTAGGCGCGTGCTCGTGCACAGCTGATCCTTTAATAGGGCCTGCAGCAGGAACCTGGCTGCGGCCCTGGATGATGATGTCGGCTAAGCTCCGGTATATAAGCCCGGGCTCCGCTCTCTCAAATTGCCTTTGCAACAGGTCCCCTCGCTAGTCGAGTACTCATTGCTTCTTCTGTTCCTGGTTCCCGATCCTGATTGCTTTTCTTCCTGTTTCCTTGCTCCGGTCTTCCTGTTCCTTCATCTCTCCTTTGGATTGCTAACCTGGTTTGACCCTGCATTGCCTGACGACACCGTTGCCTCTCTCTAACCCCGGACTTCTGCATTGCCTGACTACTCCGTTGCCTCTCTCCAGCCCCGGACCTCTGCATTGCCTGACTACTCCGTTGTCTCTCTACAGCCCCGGACCTCTGCATTGCCTGATACTCCATTGTCTCTCTACAGCCCCGGACCTCTGCATTGCCTGATACTCCATTGTCTCTCTACAGCCCCGGACCTCTGCATTGCCTGATACTCCATTGTCTCTCTACAGCCCCGGACCTCTGCATTGCCTGACCACACCATTGCTTCTCTCCAGCCCTGGACTTCTGCTTCATCTGACCATCCTTTGACTTTCTCCTCATCTAGACCTCAGCCTTGCTTGCCACTGCTTCCACACTGCCGCCAGCCCAGAACTCAGCTTGCTTAGAGACGCCTCTTCAGCCTTTGTCCTGGACGTGGTTCATTCAGGCTTTGGCCTGCTCTTGCTTGGGCGCCCTCTGTCAGACTGTGTTCCTGTTGGTGCCCGGGTCTTTGGGATTCTGCCTCGTCCAGTACAGACTGATTCCTACACCAGTTACTGACCTCGATCCACTCATCGATGACCACTGACGGAGGCCACCTAAGTCCAGCCGGTCCCGGCACCCAAAGGCTCAACCTGCGGTGTACGAGGGCTGGTATTGGTGAAGCGCCAGCCGGCCCCCACCGTCAGCCCTCTCTGCCTGCCAATGGTGGGGACCCTTAGGATCCCTCCTACAGGTAACGTCAACCCCACTTCGGCCCAAGGGTCCACCTCCAGCATAATAGAAAGGTGTGCCAGCAGTTGAGTGAGTAAAATATTCATGTGGATAAGGTTTATTAGCTGTGATGTTCATAAGTAACCTTGCTGTGCCCTATCTTTACAGATAGCAGAGAGAACAGTACCTGGATAGTTTGTTGTAAACATTTTCATTGTTATTCAGTAAAGAGACTTTATTTGGGAAGCACAAAATCCAATGTTCTGTGTATTACTTGGATAGAAAAGCAGTTGGGTGTGCTGTGTCCCATTCAACCAAAGGGCCTAACAGAGGTTCATTCTGTCCCATTGGACAAAGACCCCCATAGATGTTTTTGTGTGTGTGACTGCTTGAGCCGGCTTCTTATACTTGCATGCACACCAGTAGCCAATGACCACAGCTGTGGTTATTATTTAATTGTGGGTGTTTTCACTGGTTTATTCACTGTTTTTATTTCATACAGCAGAATGATAAATAAAATCAGTGGTTTTACACTTGTTAGCAAAGAGCTTTACCCGCTTTGTTAGTTCACATTTCTGCTTGTGAAATAATCATAAAATCACAAAAATAATTTAGTGTCGCCATGTGAATAATTAGCTCCCTATGAAGCATAAGCCCATCTCTGAGAGAAATGCGTGCACTCTGCATAAAGGCATCATGGTCATGATGTATGCTTAAATCACAGCCTAAAACTATAAATATGCAAATAACAAACTGAGTTCCATAACAGCTCCTTGACATCGGCATATCTCAGGACAGGTCAGTATTAATATTGGATGCTAGACGGGCAGCTCTACTGAACTCTGCTGAAAAACACAGAAACGATCAAACCCAAACAGTCGTGGGATCTAGGTTCATTATGAAAGCAAAAATATCACTTTGGATAGTAAACAGTTTTGACTGCGCTAAGACTTTTGGGGTATATTATTTTCTTAGAGGAAGGCAGCTAATTTGTTAGTTGCACCTCATGTTTGCACTATCCCTGGTATGGCAGCATATCAAAACAACAGTCCACAATCCCCTTATTTTTCTGCTTGATTATGGCATAATAAAGACAGAGAAACAGTCTGTCTGTCTGTAATTAACAAAGATACCTCTTCAGTACTATATAACCAGGAAATCTTATTATTCAGTGCTTCCTTTGCAACTTTTGACTTATTTCTTAATCATTTTCCCTTCCCTTCCCCCACACCCCATCACTCAGAAGCAAAAAAAATCTTTGTAGAAGTCTTTCCTCGTTCCAAACATTTGCCTGCCAAGAGACGTGGGGCCTCCTAAATTACTCCGTCTCTCACCCAGGTGCATCCTATCTTACGCAAATTCATTCATATAAAGACCACATGTTACATAACGGCGTCAAATTTGTGACAGAACTGAATTCCCGGGGCCCGTTTCCCAGCTGTACACCTAGGACCCATTCTCTAGAGCCCTTTGAGGATAGCAGCGCCAGTTTGTTTTGCAGGATATTCACAACAAATATGTGGAAAGGGGTGCCCCTTTTAGCAGGCAGAAAGTGACCTTGTTCTTTACAAGCAGGCAGAATGTGATTTCAGCTGGTCTGAGTGCTCCCTAATGTGACAGAGGTCTCACCAGAGCCTGCTGTTGGAGATGTCAGGTCAGTGTCTTTGTGGAGAAGAGAGGAGCAGCACCGCCTCCCCATTGGGAGGGGCAAAGAGGATTCTGAGCTCCGGAGTCCCAGTCATTTCTAGAGCCATCTCCCAGGGAGGGGGCTCCTTAGGGCCAGTCTCCCCAAGAGAAGATCCAGAGAAGTGGTGCAGAGGAAAAAAATTCCAGTCTGGAACTCCTAGGAACTTCCACAAGAGACAGAGAGAGAGGCTCTGGTGGACCAGTGTACTGGGAGGTGTGGGGGAAGGGAAACGTTAACCAGAATCAAGGCCTGATAGCCCGAATCAGGCTGAGACACCTAGAAAGAGAAAGAAGAGAAAAGGACCTTGGAGCAGGGCCAGTGCTTCCATTAGGGAAACTAATCAGTCATCTAGAGCGCCAAAATTGCAGGGGCAGCAAAATCCAGCCAGTGCGTGGCCCAGAGGGGTGCTGTGCCACAGCCAAAACCGGCAAGTAAGGAAGGTCTGTGCTGGTGCCACCACCATTGGCAGGAGAGAGCGCTGTGCTGGAGCTGCCACCAATAGGTAAGCTGCGTGAGGGTATATATGACCGAAAGTTTGCCTAGGGCGCCGAATACTCTTGCAGCAATCCTGCCTTGGAGGAACTGTTTACATATGCCAAGTAGGTACTGGGGGGATCCAGGGAGAAGATGGTACCTGTCCCAAAGAGCTGGCCTGTTTGCAGGAGAGTTGGAAAGAGACTGTGTTTCTGTGCTGTGGATTCTGTTGCAGTACTAGTGCACTACTCTAAGGGGTAGATTTTAAAAGATGCGCGCTCGTGTCCATGTGTGAGTGGTTCCTGGCGCGCGCACGTGGTCGCGCTGATTTTATAACATACTCGTACATCTGCGGGCGGCGCGTGCAAGGGGGGTGAACGTTTGCAATTTCCACACAGCGACACAATCGGGCCTTCCACAGTTCCCTCCCAGTACGCTCCCATTAAAGAGCTGACTGGGAGAGAATTTCCCTACCACCCTACCTAAACTCCTTCCCTCTTCCCCTCTCCTCTCCTCTCCACCCCCTAAATCCTACCTATCTATCGTGGGTTTTTTTTTTTTGTTTTACAACTTACTTCAGGGCTAGAGCTGAAGTAAGTTGCACGCGCCAGCCAGCTGCCGGTGCACGAGTTATCGGGAAGCGGACAATAGCACTGTCCTGGCCCACCACCTTTCTGCCCCTCTCCGCCCAGAGCCTGCCTCCCAGCCCGCCCCTTTGAAGAGGCCCGGCACTTGTGCGCATACCAGGGTTTACACGCATGGCCAGGCCTCTTTGAAAATTCATGCGGCGCGTACAAGGCCCGGCCACATGCGTAAACCCCGGGTTTTACGCGCGCAGGCCTTTTAAAATCCGGCCTTAAGTGTCCTTTTTTAACTTTGTGTTTTGTCACCAATTTAGTCAGTAAAGACTATTCTGATCAGCAGTGCTGAAATGAAGAGTGATTTTTGGTGTAACTGATTAGTGGGCAGAAGAGCCCCTAAGAGATAAAACCCTAAATATACCCCCGCCCCACACAGACACACACACTGCAGGAATCCTGGCTTGGTCATGGGACCTTGTGTGGTCCGTGGCCCTCCCCATGTGCATCCGTGTTCAGGACCAGAATGGGATGAGGGTTATATATGCATGAGATATATTTGCATACAATTGAGGCAGTGAGTGGAAATATATGCATATTCATATCCTGAAGCCCAGACTGGCCCGGCAATCCCTGAAGACCGGGTTAGGAAGCACTGCTCTAGAAGATCACCCTGTCACTCATTCCAACCTTATTCCAATGTGAATGTAAGTCCCTAAGGTTATAAACTCGTGAAGAAGTCTCTCTTTAGCTCTGTAACTGTAATTACAGAAACCAACTTGTTCAGGTTGCCATTTGTTGTCTTTAGTTAATTTTCAAAAAGCAGATCATTTCTGGCACTGAAGAAGCCACTTATATGTAGAAGGATAGTTATTACATTGTACAAGAAACAAAGACAATCCTTTCTAACATGTTCACAGAAAAGCTATTCAAAGGAACGCAGACACTATAATTTTGCATTATTTCAAATATATGTATGGGCATGGGGAGATGGGGAAAAGATATTTGTTGACAGATTCAATAGAAATGTTCTGCTTCAGTGTTTTCTCTTTTTGGCGCTGATTTTGCCGCCTATTATAGCTAGACTAAAAGCATCATTATTGTCAATTCTTGAGTTAAATTAAGCTAAGTATCAACATAATTCATTGTATAATTTACTCAGTTTAACTGGAGATCATAAGAATCTTCATTTCTGTAGTGACTTTCATCCATACAAGATCCAACTTGCGTATTCAAAGCACTTCATAAAACTAGACAAGCCAAGCAGCCTAAAAAGTTAAAGGTTCAGCCTTCTGTTTTGATGACTGATCTTCAAAACAGAAGAAACAATTGTATTATTATTATTACTACTGTTACTATTATTACCCAAGTAGAGGCGGATACACTGAAGCAAAATGAAATAAAATGATTTTCCTAAATTTGTGGAATCGAAATTAGAATTCATGAATGCTGGGAGTGCTACAACCTTACAGCTGGGTCCTCTTCCAATCGTTTCATTCTACCAGCAGTTCTCAAGCTTTTCCAGTTCCAGGCAGCTAAGGAGAAGTCCCCAGTGTTGGGAAAGCACCCAGCTGAAGCCGGCCAGGGACCAGGGCTGAAGAAATGCTTCTGGACCAAAGCAAGAGGTCCTCTTAGCTGCAGTCTGTAGCAATGACAAAAGCAACATCACCACCCCAACCTTCCGTCCGCCCAAAAGCATCTGTCATCTTTTGCTGCTTCTTGCACATTCAATACTCCTTTTTAAGTTATAAGGTGACAGCTTTCCTTTGTCTTATCAAATGAAATCTAAGAAAATAAATTATTTAAAAATATGAAACTATAGATTGGGAAAAAACCCTTCTGTCCTCTTAAAGCTATGCCACTCTCTGAAGAGACTTATGTCCAGTCCTTGAGTGCAGTGAACATGTTAGATTGTACCAAACATTTTTATAACCTCGATGTTATTGCAGGGGAAGGCAACTCCAGGCCTGGAGTGCCACTGATAGGTCTGGTTTTCAGGACATCCACAATGAAGGTGCATGAGATATATTTGAATACAGCGGAACCAGTGCATGCAAATATACCTCATGCATATTCATTGTGGATGTGCTGAAAACCAGACCTGTTTCTAGCACTCCAGGAAGAGTTGCTTAACATGATGAATTTTGTTTTGTGTGAAACTAACCAGTAGGAACCAGTAAAAGGTAGAAGGGAGGAGTGGACATGGGGCTCTGCGCTGGCATTTTCAAAATGGGGCAGCTGGCTGATGATAACAGCTGGCCAGCAACATTTTGAAAATAATGGCAGTGGGCCAGGAGCCCTAGGGGGCTCTCTAGGCCCCAGTGAACCACCAGGGCTAGCTAGGTAAGGGTGGAAAGGGTTGGTGGGAAGTTGATGTCTGGGTTATTTCACAAAGAGGGAGGAGTTTGGGTGGGAAGGGCAGGGCCTGCACCAAGAAACTTTTAAAGCTTTATTTGTATACTTTGGCCATCTGAAGAGGCAGCAGGGGGGGGACACGAGGATCTCTTGAGACCCCTGGGTTTTTTGAAGACTTTATGAGGATGGCTATGGGCTATGTGGCCTCTTTAATGATGGCAGCCCTGTCCATTGACCGTCACCACACACTCTTCACTGGAGATAGCTAAGCTGCCAAATGTTTCCCGGCAGTAATCCCCTTGAATTTACTAAACTGTCATACCAAGTGCTTACTAGTGCCTCTCATGGTATTTTTCCCTCTGAGAAAAATCCTAGAGCTTAGGAATAGTTTAGTGAGACCAAGCCAACACGAATTTAACCAAATTTCCTACATTTTTTGAGGGCATAAATAACCATTTGGGTAAAGGTGAGTCAGTGATAGAGTATATCTGAATCTCCAGAAAGCATTTGACAAAATCACTCATGGGATAGGAAGCAGGGTCCTATTGTGGATTGCCAACTGGTTCAAAGATAGAAAACAGAGAGTAGAGCTAAATGGTAAATGTTACCAGTGGAGAAAGGTGAATAATGGAGTGGCCCAGGGATCTGTTCTGGAACCACTGCTTTTTAATATATTTATAGATGACTTGGAAATGGGAACAATGAGTGAGGTGATCAAATTTGCCGATGACACAAAATTATTCAAAATTGTTAAATCGCAAGAGGATTGTGAGAAATTGCAAGAAGACGTTCAAAATTGGGAGACAGGGCATGCAAATGGCAAATGAAATTTAATATGGACACTGTGGGGTGGATTTTAAAAGCCCTGCTCGCGTAAATCCGCCCAGATTTACGCGAGCAGGGCCTTGCGCGCGCAGAGCCCCGTGACTCGCGTAAGTCCCGGGGTTTTTTGTCGGGGGCGTGTCGGGGGCGGGGCCGATCGATGCAGCGTTTTGGGGGCGGGATGCGGCGTTTCAGGGGCGGGCCCGGGGGCATGGTTTCGGCCCGGGGCAGTCCGGGAGGCGTAAATCCCTGGACAAAGGTAGGGGGGGGGGTTTAGATAGGGTCGGGGGGGGTGGGTTAGGTAGAGGAAGGGAGGGGAAGGTGAGGGGAGGGCGAAAGAGAGTTCCCTCCGAGGCCGCTCCGATTTCGGAGCGGCCTCAGAGGGAATGGAGGCAGGCTGCGCGGCTCGGCGCGCACCGGCTGCCCAAAATCGGCAGCCTTGCGCGCGCCGATCCTGGATTTTAGCAGATACGCGCGGCTACACGCGTATCTACTAAAATCCAGCGTACTTTTGTTTGCGACTGGTGCGCCAACAAAAGTATGCGAACGCGCATTTTTTAAAATCTACCCCTTAGGGAAGAGTAACCCAAAGTATAGTTAACAAGGTTCCACATTAGGAATCACCATTCAGGAGAGGATCTAGGCATCATCACTGATAATATTGAAATCTTCTACTCAGTGTGCAGCAGCAGCAGCCCAGAAAGCAAATAGAAGCTATGAATTATTAGGAAAGGAATGTAGAATAAAACAGAGAATATCATAATGCCTCTGTATCGCTCCAAGGTACAACCTCATCTTGAGTACTGTGTGCAGTTCTTGTCACCACATCTCAAGAAAGATATAGCAGAATTAGAAAAGGTACAAGGAAGGGCAACCAAAATGATAAAGGGGATGGAATTATGCCCCTATGAAGAAAGGCTAAAGAGGTTAGGACTCTTCAGCTTGGAGAAGAGAAGACTAAGAGGAGATATGATAGAGGTCTGTAAAATAATGAGTGGGGTAAAAAGAGTAAATGTTAATCAGATGTTTTCTCTTTCAAAGAGTATGAAGACCAGGGAACACACAATGAAGTCACT